>NC_140231.1:21526623-21841623 GCF_951802725.1 Rutilus rutilus | reverse complement strand
GAAAAATTGAAACCAGGGAGAAAGACCACCAGATGCTTTATTGTCTTTGCAGTTTCCACATAATTAGCTGGGAAGAAAAGTCACTGGTCTGGTTGCAGTGCTCTGAATGAACTTGAGGACGGCTACACAGCCCCGCTGTGTGATCCATTCTGCCCGGCCTCAGCGACAGAGCGGCTTTCCCTTCCCTTCCCTTCTTTTTCCTTCCTCTCCTCCTCCCTCCCCTCAACACGGCAGCGCAAAGTTTAACTGTGCGTGACAGATGGCCGTGAAATTGGTTAACACACAGCACACCAGGCTGTCTTAAGACAATTCAGCTGCCCCACACTGACAAGCGGTGTAGCTGAACAGATTAGGAGAATCAATCCGTTAACACCTCGTGGCATTAAGTTGGGCTTGCTGCTGTAAAAATGCTCCTCAGGCAGTTTGTAAAAGTGCGTCATTTGTCATTATTTAAAATCCAATGCGGGGTACAATCAAAGAGGCATTAGACTGGCTTGATGATGCATAAGTGGTGCCTTTTGATATGCTGTAGAAAAGTCACTTAATTTCCGGTGTGTGCGGAAAAGGACCAGAATATAGTGAAACTCAAATGGAACAGGTCAATGGTTAATTATGCATCGTTCGGTTAAACGATGGCTTAGTGGTTAAAAATGTTTTTTTTTGGTTTAAATCTTGCATTTATATGAGAGGAATATCTATAAATAAATGTATTCACTTATTTAATTACTGCCATTCATGTGGTGTTCAGCTATAATATTTTTATGGGTGCATGAGTGCTGGTGATGGGCCGATATTAGAGTTTTTTTTTAAGTTACACAAATGGTATTGTTCGACATCTCTTCTATTTTTTACATTTAGATGACCTTTTTTGTCATCTAACACTCGCTTAAAGTTGACATTTAAAAACATCAATAACTGAATGGTAGTAGCACTGTTAAATGTAGTCTTTAGCAAATCTCAACATGAAAATCCATTTTTCATTGTTCATTATAATGTTGTGATGCCTAAATTCACTTGCTACATTTAAAACAACTGATTTTAGTTTTTAGTGTTTTATCTATCTATCTATCTATCTATCTATCTATCTATCTATCTATCTATCTATCTATCTATCTATCTATCTATCTATCTATCTATCTATCTATCTATCTATCTATATACATATAGACAAAATAAGATACATTTTAATTTCAGCTATTTATTGGTTATCGGCCATAAACAAGAACATATCTATCTGTTTATTGGTGTTGAATTGTAATAGTGGTACATCCCTAAGTATTTTGCTACAGCTTAGAATGCAAAAGAAAAGACTAAACTAATTTGCTCACTCCATCTTTGATGTACATTTTCACTGTGTCCTTCCTCTGTTGGTCACTTGCAATTCATTTGAAATTAGACTCTTGTTTCGCTTATAAGCTTCACAACCCCTTGGTCCTTCACAAAAGCACAGAGCTGGGAGGCAAAGGAAGTGAAGAGAAAAAGGCCACCTTCAGTCTATGTGTGCATGAATCGTAGAGATCCATTAAATCTATTTCACCAGCTTTCCTTGGTACTCATACATAAGCACCCAGCCTAAATTCCACCCATAGTGACTCAGTGAAAGGGAGCAGGGATGAATAGCACACTTTATTGGAGCATGCCATGAGTGGTCAAACAGCAGTGGCAGGCCCATTCTTTGCCCCTTCAGCCCATTATTAAAAAGGGCTTTACGGAGGCTTGTAAAAGTGTTTTCTCCTCAGGGGGCCTGCATAATAAAAATCGAAGTCAAACTAAAGCTCCGCGGAGCAAAGAACTGTGGGTGGGCTTCCTCCAAGAGGCTGCGGTGATGTCCCATTCCCACCACTTGTGGCACGACCCCAGTCAGGCCACTTTTATGTGGCTGACAGCTTCATGAAGGACAGGAACACAGACTCTTACATGGCATGAAATCGGCCACAAAAGCCGAGTGAACGGATGAACAATTCCCAAGCAGGATGTGATCACAGAATAACTGGGCGGCAGCTAAAAAACATATGTCATCTCTACCTGGAAGGGACCCGTTTAGGACTCTCTTACGAGGCTATGCAAGAGAGAGAGAGAGAGAGAGGCAGAGAGAGAATGCTGAATGAGTTGGTGGCCAGAGGAGGAGCCAATCTGTCGGAGGGATAGGGGGGTGAAGTTTTTAAACAGGGTGCGAATGCCTGGTTTTGAGGCAAAGTCAATGAATAAATCAGGGCCCGGTAACAGTACTGGCATAATGGGTTGTGGAGGTTTTGAATATGTTAAAAAGCCCTTTCACGGGAGAATGTAGGACTGGTCCTTTGCAGCTGTAACACTTTACGGACAATGACCACTCAACAGATGGGAGTCATGGGGAAAAAAGAGCTCAGTGTTCCTTAGCTAAGGAGAATTCCGCCCCCAAATCCCCTCAACCATCCCACCGATTTGGCTGTCTGCCCCTGCAGGTGTCCCGTGACACAATAAAAATAAGAGTAAAATGAGCAAGTTGGTTTAGTCAATTTTGTTTGTTTGCTTGTGGAGGCATTTAAAAAAAAGTTTTTATTATTATAACAATACAATCATATTTTTGAATGATCAGTACTGGTTTATATTAAGTAGGCTATATAATTGTGCACGGCTTCTTTCAGTTAGGCCTGCCTTTGCCATCATATAATTTAATAACCTGAAAAAATCTTTAGCAGATCTCAAAATGAATATCTATGAAGTAAAGTAATATTCAAACGATTTATTTTATTGTATTATTATAATATATTATAATTTAACATTTTTAGAATACAATTAAATATAGAATTTTAATAGAATTGATGAATTTAACGGCATAATTGTCGACTTATTGTTGTCAACCAGAATTTCAATGTCAGGGGCAAAGGAATGTTATTAAATTTTATTAGGCAAATTTAGTTATAAAAAGATGATCTGTTTGTTAAAACTGCTGTTAAGTGTGCAATCTAACCCATGAACTGTGTGTAAATCGCATACATGTGCAATACTTTCAGTGATTTTGAACAGAGGGATTGCTATAGAATTGAACCTGTTCACTTGCTGCCTATTGAGATTCCTCAAATGCTTTTCTGGCTTGAGAGACGGTAGGACTTTGTGCAGACCATTCATTCAGAAATGACTTTTTCATCTGCATAATCTCTCACCACGGAATTATCCTGCAGATATGCATAAGATGTGTGAAATCTGCACTGTCGATGCCACGTAAAGGCTGATCTCAGGTGTTGAGACTTAGAGGGGCTTATATTGCAGTAATTTAGTTATTGCTCCTCCTGAGCTAGATTTAATTTCTCACAAGTGTTCCCTTGCTCTCCTGAATCCATATTTGCTTTTAAATGCTATTCGCCTGCAGAATATTAATGTGAATGGGAATATTAATGTGTATTTTCATCTTCCAAATCAAAAAATCCTTATGTCTTTCACTTTTATAACTGAGGATCTTATAATTTGTAGTCTTATAATCATAACTAATGGATTAAGAACTTGGTCCATCAAGTGCAATTTATGCATTCATCTTGAGCACATTCCTGCTCTCTTTCTAAATTGATTAACCCAATCTATCAGTCCGCCATTCCTCTGTAATTATAGACGCAGATCTAGATCTATAGATCTGTAATTTCTTCATAAAAGTGGTAAATAACATTTATCGCTAGTTAAACCAGTCTGTCTCCCTCCGTTATGAAATGTGAGATCTCGAGAGCTGTCGTTAAACAAATCTTTTTCACGCTCACATGGGGAAGGATCCTTTTTGTCTCTGTCTCACAGCTTAAATAAATGGAAATTTAACATAGAGAAATGCTATAGCTGTTAGGGAAACAAGTTAGCGCAATAAAACCACACAAGCATATATTCAGCGACGGGTCAGCTATTTTTCGTACATGTCAAGTTGTATTTCTTTTTTTTGGTGGGGGGGGGATGCCATGTGTTTTAAATGTTATACATTTATATAATGAATTAAACCATATTTAATTGTTCAAAACAATGATTTGATATTTGGACATTACATTTACATTCATTTTGTGTTTATTGTGCTTAGTTGCTTGACGATTGAAATGCTGGAAATCTGTGTAATAACAAGTTTCACTGCGACAACTTACCCATAATAGAGTGACAACATGCCTCGCCACCTGGTCAGTGTGTTTTATTTTTACATTTTTTAAAACTTATTCTTAAAATAATGGTGGAAATGTTCAGTAGCACTTTTGTAGCCAAGACGTTTTAGCATGTGCTTATACATTGCTTTAGAAAATAAACCTATTACTCAATATCCTCTGAAGTAAAAAGTTCAAAATGTTGCACAATTCTTTACAGTGAATAATTCTAGCAGTATGACTGTAGGTCTTCTGTCTCTACCGATATCTGCCAGATTTGCATTAATAAGGCTGTGGAGGACGTTCAAGTTAATCACTTTGCATTTGGCCTGGTGGCATTCTGCCTTAATCACAGTGAAATAGGTAATGATATTTTCCTCCCCACTCAAATAAGGGAGCCACTACCCAAGGTTGAAATTAGGGTCCTTGTTCTTAGAGGACAAATCTAGTTCACTCTTTCTAGTGTGTGATTGTCTTTGGTCTGAATTATTTTTTAACCAAATTAGTGTGCATGTATGCTTGGGATGAAATGGGAGCTTTTTTGGAATCCCATTAAATGCAGCTTCATTACCGCAAAACTGTCTGTAATGATATGCAAAATGGTTTCACAGCATTACAGGTTTGGTTATTATATGCATTAAATGTGGCTTTTTGATTGCAGTGGTGAATTGGATTAAGGGATCTTGGTTCCTAAACAAGCATGAGAGTAAATGGCTTAAGCACATGCAACTGTTCCTCATGGTTTGCATTCTTCTGCGCAAGGAGAATTGAAAGACAATTAAAACCGTATTATGTGAAGATAACACTTCAAGTGGAACACGTATGATATAACACACTTTTAAAGCATCCATGTTGTTGCATGCATCACAAAAGTAACTTTTTATTCACTGGTGTTTGTAATATTACATTGGAGCAGTGTCTAAAATCACTGTCAAAAACCTATCAAAATTGCAAATTAACTTAAATACCAGCGTTTTCATTGCATTTTATATGGCTAAAAACAATTTTATTTTTTATTTTTTTCAGATGTTTAAAGCATTCGGAATCTGTATTTGTAAAGTACTTATAATAAGTAATTTTTAGATAAACACAATTTTATAATTCCTTTTACATTGCCTTGAGATTACCTTGGACTACATTTATTAAAAGTGTTCATTTTTGGGGAAGTTTGAAGCATTCAGAAGAATATATAATTAATGATATATATATATTTTTTTACAAATACTGTAATGTTTGGGGAGGGATTTTAAAGCATTTAGAATCCACTTGGCTCAAAAATCTGAAAGTCATTTTTTGATTCACATGGCCTCATTTTCACAGCATGTTTTATCCTTTATTGACGTAAAGGCAATTGTACAGTATTTAATATCCCTAAGCTTTACCTTCCAAACCTGAGCTATTAAAAACAGCTCTTCTTTAAAAACCTTATCCTTTGCCCTCTTTCAATTTGGCTGAGATATGGTTATTATCCAATCTCCACACACTTGATTAAAGAGCAGGCCTGCATGACTGTCACCCTACCCGACGTGACATCTCTCTTCCGGGCCACCGTCTGACTCGCGGCCCCTCTCCCGCCCGTATACCGTTCGGATCATGTGACGGGGATTATTAATGGCCACCGTCTTTCTGCCACTTGACACAGTGCTCCAGCTGTCAGTGGGCTCGTGGGCCGTATGATTCTGGCGCTGGTGCGGTGCCAGTCCTGGGTCTGACCCATCCGTCACTGTCAGCGGCAGTTGGGTGATGAATGGACCGGGGAGGCACGGCGAGAGGATCCATACTCACCCACGTCTCGCTTGCTCCTCTCTAAGACGTCCTCATGCCAGCTGAGGCCTGCATGGCCTTGCACTTCCTAACCCAACCCTGATTACTTAAACCAGCTGGTTGTCTTTCACAGAGTTTGGTTTATCCTCTCTGCACTTTAATTGTCACTTCTCTCCATGCCTTTCTTTTTTTCTTTAGATTATTAGGCATAATATCTTTTTTTTTTTAATGCTATGCCTTTTTTTGTTCAGTTATTATTTAAAATACACCTTTTTTTCCAGTGAGAAAACTAAAACCACAGGCTCTGAAGGTGCCCTGAATCTAGCCAGTTACTTTTCCCTAACTATTTGAGTTCCATATTTACCTTCCTTTTCATGAAAGACCCTTGTAATTGTATTAGTAATTATTCATTTAACTCAGTTATAAGGAGCTAACTGCTCCCTCAGTGACAGCTTTCGTTGCTAAAAGGCAATTCATTCCTGGGATGAAGAAATCTAATTAGGGGCAAATGCTTAGAAGAGAAATCCTTTCTGGTGATAATCTTATTTGCCAGCATTAACATCCCAGCTGTGGCTGATGTTTGCCCTTTTTGACAAAATGTTTGTACTTGCTTTTGTAGTAATAGGAAGCGCACACACTTCTCTCAAGCGTTTGATTGCATCACCTGCTAGTCGTTCACCCTTAAACATCTGTTCATCCTTTTGCATTTTGAGGCCTGGGACAAGTTTGGATACTAAGGTATTTTCAGTTCTGTTAACGGTTCTTGCACAATGCGGACGAATTTTTTTTTATATATATGTATTCCCCGAATGAATGACTCTGAATTGGTTATTTTTAGCAAATCTAAAGTATACAGCGCAACCATTGTTGTCCAATTCTTGAACAGATGACTCTGAGTCAGTCCTTTTTAGTGAATTAAACACATACTGCTCACATCTAACTGTAAGACGCAAATAATTGTAGTAACTTATTGGCTGTTCATGCAAATATACTCATATGTTTTGTCAGTAGTATTTTATAAATATGAACAAATTAATTATATTACCACATTTGTTTGTTTTATTATTGTTGTTAATGTGTATAGTTAAGACAAGTTATTGGATTGCGTTAATGCCAGCTCTAAAAAAGTTATAATGAAGACCCGTTGCAAGATTTATTGTTGAAATCATCTCATTGCTTGTCATTGAAATTGCATTTCTTTTTGTCCCTAGTATTTATTCCTTACTAAGAACTAAGAAGCGTTATTGAATCCATTAAGAAAATGCAGTCATTTAATTCTCATTTTTATTCATTTGTTTACAAAATCCAGCTTAATTTGAACTACTTATTCGTCATTGGACTTCAAGCAGAGGGTCCTGCAGGACTTTTAACCGGTGAGTTCCTGTGAGACTTGCATTTAAAAGCAAAATGATAGCTTATATTTAGTGAAATGAAGTAGTTGCTGACATTGTGTTTTGTTTTAATTACATCTAATAATGTATCGCTACACAATAATCGCTTGGAAGATCTTCTAAACACACTGTACACATTACACATGAATCCCGGTCTTGGAAAAGCATCTGTGGCACATGTGTACAGTATTCACATGATTAGCTCAGTGACACAGATACGCTCTTCACACACTAACAGCTTTTGAAATGGAAGTCATCCATAAAAAACCAGGGGCCATTGGGGAGGGCCAGCAGAGGGCTCTGATTAATTCAAATGTGTCCGGCGTGGAGGGGCAGATTGGAAAGTTCCCCAGTGTGCCGAAGGGGGCCGGGCCAATGTGGTCAGCCAGAACGGCCGGCACAGCTTCCCCGGGACCCCCCGTTTCCTCTCCATCACTGTCAATAAGGCAAACTGCGGCCCCTTACATCATTTAATTTACTATTTCAATGATTACATACCTCATTGCCTTGCCATTGTTTCGCTGATTGATTTAATTAAGTTTGGATTAATCAAGGCAGGTGATATTTAATGTTTCGGAAAAGACTGTGGAGAGTGAGAGGCCCGAGATGGAGAAAATCACTCTATGACACTTCACTGAACAGGAGGTCACAAGAAGATTAATAAGCCGTATGTACAGGGGTTAAAAAATAAATTTCACTCATGTTCTGGCTCTTTGGTTTTCTCTGCTCTCTTCATTTTTCCCCATCTTGGGCCATTGGCCTCCCCACCCCATTCTTTACCTTTTGTTGATTAGTTCTCGCAGGATTTGAAGCGACGGTACGCAGAGGTCAGATGAATTATGACGCCAGCCTTTCAAAGTTGACCCCAAGCGCTCTTCTTGTGATCTACATGCGAAGCGCTTTTCTCTCCGATCACCATCCTGATGTCTGTCCGCTCTCTGCTGCTTCTGTCTTGATGCCTGTATGATGTACGTCTACATCACACGGGATGGGTCAGATGTGATACTGTGAAATTTTTTCTGCATTTGATATATGTAACAGTGTAGACAATATGTTGAGATGACAGTGGAAGCGCTGCTCTGTAGAAATGGACAAAAAGGGCATAAAATTGTAGAATTTATGCCATGCAATTTGATCATCTGTGTTTTGTGTTCCAAGCTGTGAGACACCAGAACGTCACCTATGGTGGTTTATCACATTAAACCATTGCAGTTTTTGGAGTGATTCTTGTATTCTGCACACACACAGAGAGATTGCATAATGCATCCACTTCTTATTTAAAAGCAGTTGTCCCAAAACGGTGCGTGTATGTGTCAAGACTGATTTTCAGAGATTTATTGTAGGTTTTTTTCCTCTTTTAATGCTCATTGCTACTATTCGTTCTTAAAAATTAAGGTTCTTCATTGGCATCTATGGTTCCGTGAAGAACCTTTAACATTCATGGAACTTTTCCATTGCACAAAAGGTTCTTGATAGTGAAAGAAGTTTCTTTATTAAAATGTTCTTCACAGTAAGAAAAAAAGAAAGAAAGGTTTTCTACAATGTTTGAGTTACAATTCTTATCACTCAACGTCTGTAATTTCATGTACTGATTCGGATGGGACTAACATCTTTATTACAGAAGTGGGAGCAGGGAAGTGAGATGCCAATTTCAGCGCACAGTGTATGTAATTTGTTAAAAATAACAGTGGTGTGTGAAATGTAGACGCTTTAATAAATAAGTTATCAGCAGTGTTTATGCTTGGATGTGTAGGTTGTGCGATGACAGGTAACTTAAAACTATTTCAAGGAAATCTATTTAAATGTGTTTAGACTTTCCCTGGAGTTGGTTCACCCTCCGCCTATAAACAGAAAATGCATATTTAACGCATTATTTCCCAAAAGGAACTTGAAACTTAATTATAAATGACTTATCACTTGGAGACCCGCCGCATTCAACTATTTTAATGGTGAGCAGGCTACACCACAAGTTTTTGTTACACATATGTATATGGATGTACATATTTGATTTGCTATTTGGTATGTATTGTTTTTATCATTGTGTTGTTGGAAGAATTTAAAAGTTTTTGTGCCTCGTGTTTACAAAGTATATAGACATGATGCAAAAGGTTTTGAGGTAGTTTGTTGGATGGACAATCTTGGGGTATTTTTTGGTGTTAATATAGGACTTGGTCTATTTCAGTAATAATACGGGATCATAAAAATGTGAAAACTCTATGAAAGCTCTATGAAAACGAAATGCCCCCCCCATTCTATAGTGTACGTTTTCTAGACGTGGGCATTACAGAAGGTCATCTGTGCCATCAGCCAAGAGTGAGGAGTCTGAAAACCATAGGCCTCCTCTCATGTTGATTGGATCACATAGATAATTTTTACGTGTTCCTCCCGAACTTTGTTAATGAAACATCATTAAAGCAACAACATGGAACTTTTCCTCTGCGGTCGCCCTACAGGTTGGAAGCGGAATTGTCCATTACCGCTGTCGTAAAATGATTTACGGTTACTGTCAACGCATTCTCATCCCCAAATCGTCACTTTCAAACATTCTTCAATATCCGACGCACAAAGCACCCTTAGCGTCAATATGAGACGCTTCGTTTATGGGTAGGTTTAGGTCTGTGGTAGGGTTATGCGTCTCATATGGACGCTAAAGGGTGCTTTGTGCGTCAGATATTGAAGAAATTTTGAAAGCGTCAGTATATGACGACTTGGGATGAGAACGGGCTGTTACTGTATATGAAGCATGCAGGTTTTTTTCATATGGGCAATGATAATATTATTAATCTTCCTCCTTTCATAATTTATACATGTTTAGTAGACTAAACATTTTAACTCAAACATTTGCGATTTGCATGTCGATTGCAATGCTCAAATCTGAACGAGAATGATAGCGATAGCAATCCTAACCATCTAAAACTAGCATGTTAGTGTTTACTAGCTACCAGATTGATAATTCGCTCATCTACTAACGTTAGCTGATTCATGAAGATAAATGGAGGACCAGATAGTTTCCGTAACGTAGCCAGGCAGACAACAGATTAGAAAAACTAAAGATAGTATGCAAGCAATTTACTTACTAGTTCAACAGCATGACGGCCAAGTCAGCATCGGTCTGACGATAAGCTCACGCCAGCGAGCAAACGCTCGACCAATATTGATCCTCGTCCTGCCTTTCAGTTTATCACTCTCCCTTTTCCTCTTCCGACTCTACTCCGACAAAACCTTGGACTTCTTACGTTTCGCTGCTGCTTTAGCCATGACGAAAACAAACGCGCTGGTTGGCCTGTCACGGCCGAATTTGAGGAAGTGGTGGGCGAAGTGACGTATGCCGTAAAGCAGTCGAATTTTGTAGTTCTTTTTGAGCTCTGGTTACTACCCGCACCCCGAAGTTACATAGTGCCAGTAAAAGCGATACAGACCCTGTCAGGCTCTGGCAGACGTGTCATTCAACCTATTGTAAGTCGATGTACCATCACAAGGGTCTTGGAAATATATTATGAAGGTTGAAAAACTACATGTTGTTACTTTAAGTAAGCAGAGAAATCTAGACAAGTATCTTACCTTACACTGATATTAAAATGGGCACTCTTCGCAGTTTTCGCGATTTGGTTTAATTTTATAATAAAAAAAATTCGTCAATACCATCTAGCTCAGGTAGGTTGAAGAGCACACGAGGAGAAGCGTTAGTATAATACAACATCAGCAATCACAGACATTCGGATTTCGGACGGGATTAGATTCCTCAAAGGAACGTTGAGTTTGCCGAAAAACTTGGTAATTTGCCCTGGAATTATTACTGAGGTTGTGTGAGAACAACACAGACATGGCAGATCCGGACACAAAATCACAAAATACGGCTGTGAAACACATTTCTCTAACATCCTCCATGTAAAACTAGTCCCATCTGAATAAGACTTTTGAGGGTATTGCCCTAATGATAAGCTGGGTTTTATTTTACACATTTGCTTGTGTGCTATATAATAGTGTTATAATGTATATAACAGTATATATATTGTTATCTATATCGTTGTTTTAGATAAAACCGTCTGCTAAATGCATAAACAAATCAATGCACATGAAACATGCTTTGCTTTGAAATCCAGCACATTTTCCATTGGCGATAAATTACATTGATGTTATAAAACTCAATTTGAGATGCTTGTGCAATGACACGCTGATGTTAACACAGCACCTGTTACCACAGAGCGAGGGCAAACCTATCCAGCACAGAACAATAGGAGGAGTAGCACAATCAGGGCCAGAGGTAAATTAAAAGGTTTGCAATGATCTTTTGATGAGACCACATGGCACAGCTAAATGGAGCAGTCTCTCCCTTATCAGGGCCTAAATCAGCCTCTTCATGAGGCACAGCGGCCCAGAGCGCACGCCGGGCGTCAAACAATGGCTCTTGAGGTGTTTCTGAGGGAATCCCCCGACTCGTGCCACATATGTCCCCAGCTGCGTTGCCCTCTCATCAAGAAAGTCATCTTCGGCGTGCCGCTTATTGTGGCTTTACAAGAGAAAGCTTTGAATGTAATTATTTGTCCAGGGTTCTGGTATCATTAACATTGTAATAGGGTTAGTGTCACTGTCAGTGTTATACCCTGCTGCTCTAGTTAAACTTGAGCCTCGTGCTTTTCAATCTACGTGTGATTCAGTCCATTAATTAACCTGCGCCTCCGACCGACCCCCGGGCTCCCTTTACGCGTCGCGACACGCGGCGTGTGTGACACTCACGCCACTCATTAACTCCTAATTTAACCATTATAATTTTCATCCTCCCTTGTTTACCACAAACAGGCATAAACATGATTCAGTGAAAGCAATAGTGTGCCATAATTTATCGTAAGAGTCTAATGAGCCATGCAAATTATGTGTGTTATTTATATTACAGCAGCTACCTGTCATTTTTATGAGGACTTTGATTTAAAACGTTTGTTTTATGTGTTCAATAGAGATACTATTTCCTGTTACATATTAGTAGAACAGCTGCATTTGTAAATATGAGAATAGGTTTGCGGTAAACAAACAAACTGCCTCACTGGGAATATAATACTGGTCGGGACTGTTGTTGACAGGGCTTCATGATGACTGACGAGGTCTGCATTTGACGTTCGTTGTTCAGCTGTGAAATATGGTTTTTCAGTTGATTATATGTCCATATAAATAATAGGTGAGGCCAGAATGATCATTAAATCATTACTAGGGTCCAAAATGTTCATTAAATCATTCCTAGGGTCTTTGTTTGTGTCCAGATGAACACACTTCTATGGGCCATCTGTTACTTGCGTCCTATCTATTTTCTCCTCAGACTGCTGAAACTGCTGAACCATGCAAAGCTTGGCCCCATCTCCTCATCACCATAGAGTCATTACAGATTTAATGTTCTCCAGACCATGCTGTGCTGTTAATAGTTCACTAAACGTACAGTTGTGATTGTTGCAAGATGTGTTGTGTTGTCATCGGAGGAAATAGATTCAAAGAAACAACTGTAATGCATAGGATCCCTGCTTATTTTCCAATATGTTATTCCATGAAAAAGGGGACTTTTCTGTTTTGATTCGGTGATTTTTACTGAACATTAAATTCAATATTAAATATTATACCAGACAGATAATGTGTTTTAAGTGTTTAAAAATTGCATTCTGCTTTTTAAATCTCTAATGCATTAATACATTGTACAAAATTATGGTTACAGGCTTGACAATTTAAAGGGGTAGTTCACCAATATTGAAAATTCATTCACTTTCCAAACCGGAATGACTCTTTTTCTTCTTCTTCTTCTTCTTCTTCAGATATTTTGAAGTAGGGTTGCCATTGTGCAAACTTTCAGTAGTCTTTACTTTACCAATACCAGTAATATTTTGCCAATTTCGGTACCAGAGCAAAAACTGTTGATTTACTTTTAATTGTTTTTGTCCCATTTTGCCTTGTCCGTTGGTTATTTCAATCAATCGTCACCGTGTCATACTTCTTGAAAATGTCTCCCAACGGGAGCATATAAAGTGAAAAGAGCGTTGGGGCCAGGATAGAGCCTTGTGGCACACCACATATAAGTGATGTCGATCTCGATGTATACGAGCCAGATCTTACTGCCATGCTTCTAGCAGTCAGGTATGACTTAAACCAATTTAGGGCCTTCCCCTGAATCCCTATATACTCCTCTAGCCGTGAAAGCAGCACCGTGTGATCTATTGTATCAAAAGCTGCAGTTAGGTCTAATAAAAGTAACACTGCTGAATCATCAGCATCCACTGTCATGAGTAAATCATTGAACACTTTTACAAGGGCAGTCTCTGTGGAATGATGCTTCTTAAAAACAGACTGGTAAACTTCACCAATCTTATTCTGTTGTAAGTAAACATGTAGTTGAATAAACACCACTTTTTGTTTGACATAAATGAGAGATTAGACCAGTCTGAAATGAGTCAAGTCTGTTGGATCTAAATTGTTTGGGGTTTTTTTTTAGTTCAGGTTGCACAAAGGCCTGTTTCAGCATGCTAGGAAAAATACCTGTATCTAAGCTTTTATTCACAATCTGAAGAATACTAGGTCCTTTTAAAAACCATGGAGGAACCATATTTCAGCCTGCTTACAATTTCCCGCAGCCGCTGAAATTGATCAATTCAAATCGATTAAAAACTGCAGTCTGTGTAACAAGGCCTAAAAAGTCACTGCTCATTTGTGGGACAATTCCTCCAAGATTCTCAATCTTAGTAATAGTAAGGAAAATAATGAAAATAAAATAAATAGTCAATTAAATATCATAGTTACTGTTTATTATTGTCATAATGATTTCATAATCCTACCAAGTGTCATCTTTTTACCACTTTATCTCTTCATCTTCTTTTTCTTCTTAAACATCTTCATTAACATAATCTTGTCCTTTATTATTATTATTATTATTATTAATAGAATAAATTCTTTATTAAAATATAGCAAAAGTTAGAATCAGCTATTCATTGTTAAAGTTTTAGAGATGTGAGGGACACAAAATGTATGTGTTTTATAAAGGTGCACCGGTATTTCTTTATTCTTGTGGGGTCTACCACTTTTTTTCCCAGGAAAACATTTGTGGCTGTACTTAAGAAAAGTTTCTGCTGTCAGATTAGAGGCAGAGGAGAGATGTCAATGAGAAATGTGCCTACAGGCAAGCTAAAGGTCAAAAAAAAAAAAAATTTTTTTTTTTTGTATTGCTCCCCAAAAAGAGACACTGGAAACAAATTCCTTAGTTTAATCTCAAAATAATGATTATGCACCTGTGTGTGAATAACTTTGAATGTGGAATAGATTTGGGGATTCATTTAGACCAGGGGCAGGCGGCAGTGCTCCACGGCTCCAAGACAGCAGAAAACTGAGCATTTACACAACACAGCTTGAGAGATTAGAATATATGTGTGCATTTATATTGCCTCCTTTGGTGTCTCCTAAATTATTCATATCATCCAGATCAATTCAGTCAAAATGTGTTCTGTGACGGAGGTCGTGCATCTAACAGGGGTTTTTCCTCTACCTTCATTTCACTGTAATACAGATCTCTGCGATCAGCGGCAGACGCGCGCCAGAGCTGTTTCTAAATGACCTGCGCTTGTGTTGACATCGATATGTGCCTATACCGCACACGTCTTTGTTTTGCAAACACGCAAGGTGACGGTTGTTAAAGGACCCTAAGCGGTTTTGATAACATTTGATAGACATGAATGAGAGCAGTGCCTGAGGACTTATTTGCAAAGAGATGATGTCTAATGGGGTGAATCGTTTAAATGGGGTGTAATGTGAGTTGACGGCAATTCGAACCTGTGAGTTAGACAAATGTAACAGGATATAATAAACAAAGTTGAACGTTTCAAGATAAAGCAAGGTGTCATTTTAATAGACTTGGGAGGTTTTAAAAAAAAAAACATTATATACTATAAATGTTTGTTTTACTTCAAAATGATTCGATTGTGTTGGTAATTTATTGTGTCTGACTGAATGTATTTCTTCATTAGGACTTTAAAGTCAAAGATAGTGCACATAAATCCCAGGCAGTGTGCCATCGTTCCTTATCTTCATTACCGCATAAATATAGCTGTTGACGTTCCCAGGTAGATCAAGATGTTTCTGTAGGGGAATAAACTCTGCTGCTGACACCTTGATTTTTAACATGTGAGCAAATAACTGGGAACTATGAATTTCTGAAGAGCAAATAGATTAGATCATTACGGTGTTAACGGGTGGGAGGCAAATGTGTTTTCCGACTTGTCGGTTCAGCTTCTCGTGCGCGTCTTTCACGTCATCCATCCCTGTGCCCCAGAGCTTAATAGATCTCTGTGAATCTACTCCTGGTGTCAGAGTGGGCTTCTGTCATCTCTTTTTGTCCTCTTCGTCCCCGCTGAATTTATCTCCCTACGGACTGAGCCGGCCCCCTCCCTGCTGGACAAGTGTCCTGCAGATCTCCAGCAACGTCTGTAGTCTTCATTACTCCTGACCCCAGTTTGGTCATCAGTCACTTAGTAAAACAAGCCCAGAATTGGTCCTGACTGTGCTCCTTCGGCTCTGTGTGTGATGTGTTTCAGATCCAATTATCTGCCCCGTGAGCATGACAGACACCTGAAGGGAGAAACTCAGCATGTCAGTCTCACCTGTCCACTGACTGAGTCGTCCTGTCTCTATTTCTTTCTTTCTCTCCTGTGGGACCAAAAGCCTTTTCCCGCACAATTACAGGTGTCATTTTGTCCTTAAAAGTAGCTTGAAATGGATTCAATTGTAGTCAGTAACACTGACATTTAAAGAAGTTTATTTAAATGTTTTTTCCTAGTCTAAAAAGGTCCACTTTGGACAAGGAACTGCACTGTAAAAAGTTTATTAATAATAATAATAATAATATATTTTTAGATTATGATTTATTTGATGTAGGGTAAATCAGCTTTTAACAGCTTTAAAGTTATTGTGTGTGCTTTTAATTAACATAACACATTGTTTCAATTCAATACATATAGATCCAAATATTAATAAAATGATATGTAGCCTAGCTTTTACTCCACTTTAGGGTAAATGCTATTTTAACTCAATAATAAAACGTTTTTTTTTACATCTAGAGCCAAGTATCCAAATCATTTGAATTATTTATTGTTTATTAACTTTTGGGTAAATCGTTGTATCATCATTTACCAGCTTTTAAGTTATTGTGTGTTTTTAATTAATGTAATTCAGTATGTTTAGACTCTATAGAAATGTAAATGTTTACATGCAGACACAATTTCAGTATTATGCATTTTGATGTTTAGTTGACTGTAAATATTGTGTATTCCTGATGAAAAAATACTTGGTTATCACTGTTTTTTAAATTCTGTTTACACCAGAACGTTAACACTAACAGTGCAGGTCCATCCTCAGCCTCCTCACATATTCTCACAATAGCCCTCAAATATTTGATTCTCAGTTCATTAAGGCATTTAGTCGACCTGAGACAATTGACCTTTAAGATTTTTTTTTTGTCCTGTCCTGAGAAAGGATTTTATCTCTCTCCATCCAGATGATAAGACCTCTCAGTGATGAATCCACAATTATCGATGGTTTCATATAAGCAGTGAACTTCTCCAATCGCCCTACATGGTAATTGTAACAGAAGTCATATGCATAAAATTAATTATACCGAACCATAAGGGCCATAAATCAGTTCACTATCAATTCCGGGAAAAATGTTTCAAGCGCACATTCTTTTACATATTTCAAGGTAAAAGAGGGTGGATTTTACCCTCTATCAAATGATCTTTAGCAGTGTCCATTTAATCTGTCTATCCATCCTTTAAAAGCTGAAGTGTTTAATATTTGTTTCATTGTTAAAATACTTTCTCCTCTCAACTATAGCAATTTGTAAGTTGCTCGGTTTGTTTGTAAATGACAGCAACTTAATCAATGGGACTTTTTTTGTCAACCAATGGGAGATGGGTGAAGTGTTCAGGTAACCTGTTTGAAAACATTTTTGCAATTCTGTTTGGTTATGCAGAGATTACTAACTACAACTAAACTTTTCCGCAATTATACAATCATTAATCAGGCAAAAACTGATCGTCTATATCGTCTGCCTAAACTTGTAATTTTAAAAGAAACAAACCATTTGTATTGTAAATCATCAAAAGTGTTTAAAAAAGGAGTGAAAGACAAAGACAAAAAGAATAAAAGAGAGCAACTCTCACAATAACTGTCGCACACTTTCAGCTCATTCACTTTCCATTTGATTTTTATTTGATGTTTTTATTTTAATGAGACTTTGCAATACAGTTAATTTCAGGTGCTAGCTAGCTGTCTGCAAGTCCAATTACTGGAAAGTCATTTATTCTGTCAGACTAAAAGGAATCTAATTGCCTAAACTGAATGTCTAATGAGCACTTAGGCAATTAATTCCCCAGCTGCTGAAATCTGTATATTGTAACCTAATTGAGTCATTTCACTTTAGCACTTCCTTTTACAAATGATATCAGAGTGTAATTTCACATTGAGAGGCAGTAGATCATATTTTGTCTGGTTTTATGGGGCTCCCACAACGTAAGAATTCACATTTCAAAAATACATAAACGAATGTGCTTTGGATATTAAACCTAAATCTGTCTTTTACGCCATGAAATGATAACGTAAATAACATTCTGATTTAGTAAAATTGTCTGTAAACACCATACTATCTTCATAATAGACACGTTATGTTATTTACCACAAATGCTGATTCTTTTTTGTCTTCTAGCTAAAACTAACATATAACAATAATATTAGTTCGAGTATGTATGGGCTATTCCAACCTCTTGAGCCTTATCAACTAACACAAACTGAAGAGTTTATAATTGTGAGTGTTTGGTATTTTAATGAGGTGTCAGAATGTTGAGTCATTCCTTGTATTTCGTTGGCTCCTCTACTAAACAGCTCTGCTCTCTGTTTTTATAAGGCGATAGAGGAACCCCAAGACCGTGGGAGTTTCCATTGCGACATAGAACTGAGCATGAACTCTCTGCTTTTGAATGGATAAAAATAAGAAATTTTTATTTTTTTATGCTTTTTAAAATAATTATTATTCTCAAATAAATTAAAATATTAAAATTATTATTATTCTCTAAAATAACTCACCAAGGTTGCATTTATTTGATCTAAAATACAGTAAAACCAGTACTATTGTGAAGTATTATAACAATTTAAAATAAATGTTTTCTATTTTAACATATTTTAAAATGCAATTTATTCCTGTGATTGTAAAGCTGAATTTTCAGCATCATTACCCCAGTCATCAGTCACATGATCCGTCAGAAATCATTCTAGTCTGTTAATTTGCTGCTCAAGAAGCATTTCTTATTATTATCAATGTTGAAAACAGTTTCTAATATTACTTCTCATTATTTTTGTGGAAACCGTGACACAATATTCTTTGATGAATAGAAAGTTCCAAAGAATAGCATTTATTTGAAGTAGAAATATTGGTAACACTTTACAATAAAGTCTCAATTGCTAACACAAGTTAATGCATTTTTTTTTAACATGAACTAACAATGAGCAATATATTATTACAGCATTTATTAACCTTTGTTAATGTTAGTTAAAATGTTTATGTTCATGTTAGTTCACAGTGCATTAACTAATGTTAACAGATACAACTTTTGATTGTAATAATGTAGTAAATAGGGAATTTAACATTAACTAAGATTAATAAATGCTGTAGAAATGTCATATTTATAACATATTTTGTCTTTGCTGTCACTTTTTGATAATTGTAATACTTTGATTAATAAAAAATATTAATTTCTTTAAAAAAAACTGACTGACCCAAAACTTTTGATGAATGCATCAAATGAAATGATCCGTTTTTAAAAAAAGTAATTTTTAAGTCAGTTTTATATAATTTATGTTAGTATGACTTGAACAGCCAATTTGGTTATACTTAATTTAAGGCACCAACTTAAGTTTTTAAGTTGAACTTTTTTACTGTGTAGGCTACAATAGAATTTATAAGTAAATAAGAAATGATTCAAACTATAGAAAATGATAGAAAAATACAGATAATCTAAATAAATCGATAAAGAAACAACAACAATTGTAAATAAATAAAGAAACACAACAATGGAAATGTTTTCCTCCCTCCGTTCAAGATTTGGTCTGGGTTCCTTTTTCATGGTAATTTTTATAGGGCCACTTTAGCAAAATGCCCTGCCAACATCCCTCTGCAAACAGCAAAGCCCCCTCAAGACATTTAAAGCTGGATAAACTCCTCTAAAGGCTTTAATTATCTTAATGCAGCAATTTCACAGATTATTTAAAATGCTGTCATTTACTTTAGCTTTTCACAAGGGGGTGGGGTGCAGGGGTCAATAAAACAACGACCGACAGAGGCTCATATCGGAGATACGTGATGACACAACTCTTGTGTTAAACTCTATGGATCAGCTGTATCGCTCTGTGGGCATCTAAGGGACCTCTTCCCGGTGAGGAAAGTAATTGATTTCAATTCAAATGGGTTTCCTATGAGGATTTATATGCTGGATGGTTTTATGAGGGTTGCAAAGGAAAACGGAATAATGGGCTCTTTTATTGTTGCATTTAACATGTATGTTAAAGCCACAATTAATCAAAAGTGGCAGCCATGTAATTTATCTTTTAATTTTGTCACATGCTGTGCAGGTTGTGTCAGGCCGGCTAGGGTACATGTGTCCATTAAAAGGACAAAAAAAAGCCACAGAATGAATGATAATAATATTTGGTTTACCTTGGGTGCCCACTCGTCCTTAAAATGTAAATTCAGTCTAAATATAAGGAATTATATATTTTTTCTCCATGCTTGATGTATTATAATCCTCATAATAGCCTGTTTTACATGACCGTTCGTCTAATACATAAACATAAACATGACTAGGACACATATTTGATATGGTCCAGTCCACATCTTGATACTATGAAATTTCATGGGCATTGCTGGCGGTAATCCGGGGGATTTTGGTCATTCAGGTCCGTCATGCATGTTCGTGTACGGATGGACTTTAGGTACTCAGCTTATCCAATCTAAGTTCATGGATTTTCTGCTTGTATTGTAATGATGCTCTTAAAAGCAAAAATGTCTATTTTTAGCATTCTAATCATTAATAAGATGAGATATGGCCAAACCAATAAGTCAAAATGAACCTCAAATGTTTGACCAACATGTCTTAGTTGTCAGCATGAGCTCTAAAGAGCATGATATCTTGCAATCCGAAAGGCAAGCACAGGGCAATATACCACACAATTGAATCCATTATAGCACTCAGAATTACAAATTATCATTGCTCTCTTCTCAGCCGAAATCATTTACAAGCCAATGGGCAGGCACAGAGTCAATCCACACGCTGCATTCCAAACTGTGAAAGCTTAGGGAGAATAAAGAGAGCGAGAGAGAACACTGACCACTGAGTGAGCAGAAGGACCAAAGCCTTACAGGAAATTATACGACTGCAATGAGAAGGCACAACAATTTGTGCCCATTTTGTGTGGCAGAGAGAGAAAGAGATGGTGGATCTCTTGAAATGTCTGCACTGTAAGGCTAATTTACTTAATGAATGCTTCCCTCTCTTTTGTCTCTGAGACAACCCCCTCTATGTGCCCTCCTCGCAAAGTGAGGACCACCCAAGAAGCCCTCAGAGGCAGGTACAGTGGCATTGTCTGGGGTTCAGAAGTTCACACTATCTAGGAGCTGCTTGACTGGACTCTAGGACAATCATTGTTGTCTAGCTTAGAATAATAGGAGAGGCTCTTGTGACCCACTATCAGAAGTATTAACATATTCCATTAAGTCAGTTCATCCTTCCTCCAGTTGAATAAAAATTGACTTCTGAACCTTGGTGAGAGGTGTTTTATTTGGACAACTCTTACGGTTAAAAGCCGTAGCGTGAGGTTCTTAGAACAGGGCTTTGAGAATATTTTTACAGCTTGAGTATACTGAGGCATCATTTCAGGGTTTTTTCCTTTTCTTTTTTTTTCTCTTTTGTGCAGTGTCAACGATGTATGTACACTTTTTGATTATATAATAGCATATAGTTTGATTTAAAAATAGATGTACTTTTTCATCATTCAGTATGCATTTGTTTAACATGACAAAAAAGTCAAATAAACCCGAAACATCAGACTTATTTTTTCATTTTGTAATTGAAAAAATAAATAATAGATGAGAAAAATATATTAAATGCAACAGTCAATATTTATATTGTTCACATGACAAAAAAATTAAATAACTCATAAGTTTCAGTTAATTTTTTCATAAAATAAGCTCCTAAAGGGACAACGGTCATGAAAAAAAAAGTAAAATATGCTTAAACATTTTTATTTTTTTGCTTTCACTCGCGAAACTTTGCATTCCCCAGATAATTTTTTGTCTTCGCTCGCAGAACTTTTGTGTAGAGAACATAAAAGCATTGACATAATTTTTCCTCCCACCTGCAAAAAAATACAAATAAAATCAGACTGTATTTTCTTTAAAAAAAATATTTTCAAAATAAAATAATACCAAAATGTATGTTGGCCTAATCAAATAAAATAATGCATTCAACAGCCTGCAGGGAAAGGAAAGCCGGCACATGCATACAGCATATTTATAAAGCAGATCCATTTAGCTATTAAAAATTCTTTTGGTCAGATTATGGTTTGCCTGAGTGGACCTCCACACGATCCAGCCCTGGCTCTTGTTAAAGCCACTGTTTAGATACTATAATTTCATGACTGGTTAACATTCATTACCGCAGGATTTCTTTTTCATTGCTGGGTGAAGGGGAGGGGGAGGGCAGAGGGGCGGAGAGAGAAAAGGAGCAGTTTAATGTGTCCTATTCATTACACTGTCTTAATTCAGCCAAAGAAATAACATACAATTTCAGTGGCCACCCGACACCCAGACTTCATTTAAAAGGCTGTATCGATGGACCTGCTGCACTCTGGCTTAGCAGATTGCTGTTCTGTGTGTGTGCATGGCGTGTGTAAGCCTGTGCGCGCATGCATTTGAGCGTCCACACTTTAATTTTATTATAAAATCGGAGATGTGTGTGTGTGAGTGGGCGTGCCGCAGTCAGAGGGGTGTGGAGGGGGCTCGGGGACATCTGCTCTTCCTTTAGCGTGGCAGCGAACACAAAGGCCATCAAAGTGACAGAGGTTAAGTCAACCCATGGCATGGCAGCTGCTCACCCTCCCCATACATATCACCCTCTTGCCCATTCATACATCCCCTCCCTTAGGAACTCCCTCCACGTCCCCATGATATCATTAGCCTAAACATTCAACTAATTATACAAAGTCTCATTTTGGTCAGACACTTAAAATCTTATAAGTCACCTTGTGCTTTAATGAATTTATTACATTTTCTGAAACAGGATTTGCATACAGTGCCAGGCGGCCGATGAGTGTGAGGCAGAAGAGGAAAATCAATTAAGACTTAAACTGTTTGCCATTTATTCAACCGGGGGGGGGGACAAGCACTGCATGCATGGAAGTTAAATCAATTGCATGAGGCTTTTCAAAGGAGAGGGTAAAAAGAATTTAAATGGAGGTTAATAGGCCCACACAAAATGTGCGCAACACAACTGTCTTTTTGCAAACGCAGGTTGTTTAACTGAGAGGCTTATATGCTTTTCAGAGTGAAATATGCAGTGGAAAGGTTTTCGGAGTGTATTCCAATACACACATTTGTTACAGATTCAATTGCGTTTACAGATTGTCTGCGTTTAATGAGTTTTTGAGAATGTTTAACCATCAATTACACAAGCGTGGCAAAATAAAATGCTAAATCTGATCAGTAACATGACATTTTGTTACAGCGTGATAATGTATTATTATTATTATCAT
The DNA here is from genome assembly GCF_951802725.1 of Rutilus rutilus. Taxonomy (NCBI): domain Eukaryota; kingdom Metazoa; phylum Chordata; class Actinopteri; order Cypriniformes; family Leuciscidae; genus Rutilus; species Rutilus rutilus. Next base: position 21,818,558 of record NC_140231.1, on the reverse strand, counting down.
AGTTCAGACTTTTTGCTTTTTGCTTTTTTTTACACTATTAGAAATGTAAAAAGCAGTGCACTGTATAATATTTACATGCTAAAAATGATAATTTTTTTTATTTATTAATAATTAATATTAATGCTGCTGTTTTTAATGCTCTTTTTATGTATTTCAAATCTATTCAATATCGGTTTGGGGTTTAAGCACTTATAATTTCACTGGGCTGATGTCATATTATGAGCCAACATAGAGGCGTTTGTTAATTTTTGGTCAGTCAATAAATAACATTTGAGATGATTTGCCATAGTGGCTTTGTAATGGCATTCTGAATTTCACATCTGAAAGCTGTGCATTTATCTTGATATTGTGCCAAATTACAGAATATAGACCCAGTACAAGTCTCAGTTTTTGGCCATAAAAAGAGTTTCAGTTCCTTACACTGCCATCTGTAGTTTACAGAGGGAAGTACAAGCTTATTTTTCCTGACATTATCCTTTTACATTTCATGTCTGAGATAGAGGTATGTCAGTGCGTACTGAATTAACTTTGAATCTTTGAACTTTAAATCGAAAAAATTTGTTTGCAACTACTTTATTTATAAAAAATAATGTTAAATGAAAAATGTTTGGTGTAATATACACATATTAGCTAATAATACATAATACTACATTGTATTATTATTATATAGGAACTTCATTTTATTGAATAGCCCATAATAGCATACTGGATAATGTCTGTCCAAATATTGCTTAAACATTTGCAAAACATTATTAGTTTTTCTTGTTAAATCTCTGCATGGCGGATGTTGTCACTTAACCTCCTCAGTTGTGTGCTTTTCATTTAAAATGTCATAAGTTTATGCCATGTGACAGCAGACTAAATTGCATGATTTAAGGTTTGATCCGTGTAAATCAATTGAGCCTGTGAGGGCAGGTCAGGCGATTAGTCAGTGTTGTCTTTGAAAGTAAATTCCTTACAGAGTTCAGACTGTTTCTTTGGAGAGCTGAATCACTCAAGGAATTAACATATTGACATTTCATTTTCATGTTGTGCAAGCATCGTAAGTGACAAAGTGTAATACAGATCATTTATTTAGTTATTATTATTATGTTTGGAACTTTGGATTGTTAGTTAATTCTGGTACTGCTGCAAGATTGATTGATATTCTGGACAATTAATTTATTTATTTACCAGTACAACACCAATTTGTTTAAATTGTCTGGTAATTTTAATTGTTATTGAGAGCTACTAGATACCATACACTTGCACCAGACATTACATAACAAGTGAGGCAAATCTATCCTCTCCAGGCTGGGCATTTAGAGAGATATTTGTCGCTCCCAAGCACACCTTCGCCTCCACGGCCGACAAAAGACATAACACAAAGACAGATAAGCTGCGTAATCTTAGCCAGCAGACCTATCACACACACACACACACACACCACAGAGAAAATCATAAATTCGTTCTGTCTCTCTGTCTGGTTTCAGACACATGTGTGGAGCAGAACTTGGTAATAAAAAGTGAGGAAGGCCCAATTAGGGCTTTAAGCAACAAACACAGACGCCCCCCTATGAGGTTCAGTTCTGAGGGAGACGGGATTGTCATACTGAGTATTCAAATAGACTTCCCAAGCCCCTCCATTTGAAAACTCACTTTGATGTAAATTTGTAGACGGATGTTCATCACTTGAGCATCGTCTAAAGCAAACAACAGAGGACATTTTCGTCTCTGAGCAAACATCACAGAGCCTTTTATGTCTTCAAATAGGGCGGTTAATTTATCTACAGATGTCAAAAGCGGGTCATTTTTGAATCCCAAGGCGCACGTGACAAAAAAATGAATTGAAAATATATTTGAACACAAGCATAACATTGTAAGCAAGATATTTACATGCCCCTGAGAGAACTGTGTAGCTGTCCAAAAATAGCACTGGACAATAATCGTCCACTTGCCAGCAATGTGTTCATTTTGTACATTTGTTTATTATGTATTCGGGACGAAATGTGCCATGTTGATTATTGTGGAAGTGCGACGAGTGTCTAAGAGCGTGTTTACTCAGCGTGGCCATTGAAGATCATGGACTTTGATGAGGATGATAATTTCTCAGGGGGGGTGTACTTCTCCGGGAATCATAAAAACACTCAATGGGAACACTTTCAAACGGAGGTCAGGCCTGCAATAATATTTTCCCTGCACGATGATGGTTCTTTCCTGCGCAGAGCGGCCATCTGCGAGATGTGATTCCAAAGCTGAGTAAACTTTTTCGTAGAGGAGGTTGGAAAAAAACAAAAGACATAACAAAAGGGCACGATCTCCGTCAAAGTGTGTGTTTGAATGCGTGTGTGTGCTTGAGAGAGAGCTTTGGCTACGGACAAGACCCTCTTGACGGTGTTGCGGCAGTGACATGGCATTGCTTATCTGTAGAGGCTCATCCAGGGGCTTAGATCACGGTTAGGCCCGGGCATTTGTTCTGCCTCCACCTCTTACTCGCCCCCCCCCCCCCCCCCCCCCCCCATGTCCTTTCTCATTATTTGCGCTCCTTGACTTTCTAGCCTTCGGTGGGATGAATCCCTATGTGGAGCTTAGCGCATCCCAGGAGGTGAACTGCTCCACGAGGGGAAACGTGAGGCACACATCGGAGTGACAAGACGAACACGCTCTCGCTCTCTCTCCTAACCGGTCCCTTGAGATGAACCATCTCTGTCATCAGCAGGGACAGCTGTGAGTTAAATGCAATTATGGATGCAATTAGTAGCATGATCATTATGTCATACAACACCTTTGAGGAATGTCACAGATTCATTTTTGGTTGTGTGGAATCGCATCAGTTAACATTGACTAGACTCTGTCTGGTGTGTCTAATTTAGACTTAAAGCTGAAGTATGTAATGCCATTTGTAGGATGATTTAGCAGAAAGGGCTTTGTAGAGCTATCATGTTTGTTTGTTTAGAGTACTCCGACCAGCCTGACATGGCAACACTGGATCAACCAATGGCATTAGTTCGGGGTTGGGAGGTGTGTTTGTAAAACCTGTTGAAACAGTCATTATTTTTGCAGTTCCATTCAGGGCCGCACAATATATCAGAACCATAGGCTTGACCCGGTTATACTGGCTACAAGGGATGATTCTGTACAACATTTTAGATCGTCTACAAAGGGGAAACATTATGAATAAAACTTCCTTGATAACAACAGTTAACAGATGCATTTAGAAGCAAAGACTATTATCAGAATGACCAAATGCTTGATTTCTGCTTGATGTCTTTTAGCATGTTAGTTAAAGCAATAAGCCCCAAATTTACAGTGGTTTACAGTGAATTTAGAACAGCTAAGAGGGGGTTGTTAGACACGACACAGAGCGGAGGGTAGTCCATTTTTTTTTTTTTTTGGTTAGTTCATTTGTTTTATTCATAAAATAAACACACAGCAACAAAACTGAGGTCACTAGTGTATGTTTGTAGAGGAATTTACGACAGCTTTGAACGTGGCTCAACCAACCAGAATCAAGGACCGGAACTATCTGTTTTATACTCTTAAATTAAGTGTTTTATTAAAGTAAATAAAAAACTTGATTATTAGTTTGAAATCAAGCTGCCCTGCATTATTGTATAGGCAATTTAGTAATGCATTTAAAATAGCATTTAAAACTTTAGGTTTTGATTTATTCAGTTTAGAATACAAAAAATTTGTTTCAGCCAGAATTGTAAAATTGGTACATCCCTAATTTTACTCTAACAAACCTCTATGCACACCTTGGCAATAGAATTATCCTACAAGCTGCCTAAATGTAAAATAACACTTTTTGTTCACTGTAGAAATTAAATATAGCTTCATTTTTGATAAAGCTGTATTTTTTTATTTTATTAACATAATGACACAGACAACAGCAGGAATATTAGGCTGTGGTCACTTTAAGACTGAATGCACGGAACGAACATACTGACACGCATAGGTTTCTTTCTCAACTGTTCACTTACGACATAACCGAACGAATACTTGCTGAGATGGGTAATTTGACATACTTTTGTGTGTATGTGTCCGTTCAAGCGCAAGTAAACCTGAAAGAGGAATCCATTGAGCGCTAGCCAAATGAGACTGCCGTTTGAGCATTAGTTCTGCTCACTACCTGAGTAACCTGCATATATTCTGCTTGTTCTTAAAAGCTGAATAATTCTAAATGAACGTTATTTTTACAGGATACAAATACAACAAAGAATATCGTTTACATGTAGTGCGTTGATTCTGCGTGGTAAGACTCTCACTCTCTATCTCTGTGTGTGTGAGAAACACAGCGCTCTCAGCCAAACGACGTCAAGCTATGCACCTTCACACTGGAGTTTACGGTATGTCAAATACTCTGCACATCCATTGAGATGAATTGAAGTTCAGATCGCTTGACAGAGAGCGAAACTCTCAAGTGCTCAGTCAGAGTGTTGAGCGAGTGAAAATATATCTATGCTAAACTTTACTTAGCCTCTAACACACACACACTGGCGAGTAAAATCTAAGAATTTATTAGCCAATGGCTATTGATAGACATTATTTAAGTTAGTCACCCAGTGTTAAGATTTCGTCGCATATGCGAGTGATTTAGGCTACGTTCAGAGTCTACAATAAGACTGTCAGTCCAAATCTGTTTTTTGTGCATATCCAATTGAAATCCGATCAGATTTAGCAAGTGTGAACGGCAAAAAATCACATGAAATGCAAGTACATTTGAAGCTACATCCATATGTGGTTTGAAATGCTATTCAAATCGCATTTCTGGAAATCCGTTTCAGTCTGACTGTTCTGATTGGATTTTGTGTGGTTTATATGACTTTCTCATGCCACGTATAACGTAAACGTCAGACGTTGTTATAGGAAACATGCTGAAAGTCACTGGCGAAACAAAATGCTGTGTTGTTGCTAAGTGCCGGACGAGCAGAACATTTACAATATAATGGAGACATATTTTGGAACCGGCGGAGACGACAGAGCTGAAAAAAGCTGTGCATATCAGCCTCCTACGGTTCTGCCGCTGTCTCATAAGACGCTGTTAATTTAAATAAGACAACATCTCTATTGCAAACCCCTCCATTTTGCATTTTTTTTGTTGTTGTTGTTTTTGGCGTATGCCTACCAACGCAACGTCATTTCCATAGAAGCCAATGCAGATATTCCGGAAAATGAAAGAGCTGCATAGACACACAAATCGGATCTGAACAGTGGCGATACACAATGTGGACGTCAATAATTTTAGATCAGATTCCAATCGGATACACAAATAAGCGGATTTGGACTGACAGCCTTACTCGCATTGTAGAGGGTTGACTAGTAATGCAAAATTTACACACTTCAAGTTAAGTCAAGTATGTTGTTTTTTTCTGTAAGATTTTGTACATTCAAGTTTTTATAATGGAATGTACCTGTAAAGATAAAACACATTTTTATAATAACTTAAGTTAGTTGCCAGTAATATAAACCTTCCTTGTCCCTTCAGTGAAATTTTAGGGTCAAAGTAGCAATGTGCTCCCCAGTAACATTTCAATTTAAAGCCCATGAAAACTCAACTTATTTGTTGTTTCAAATGACAACTGCTAAAGTATGTTGTCTGCAGGACTCTCGGTGAACCTCCACTGGTATGAATTCCCCATAACAGAGGTCTAAATGGCTTGAGGAAGGAGGGAATTTCTCCAGAGAAATGTGATTTTTCCAGAGCAGTCCACTGAGATGGAAGATGTGGGTGGATGGCTGGCCAGCACTATGACTGTTTGATGTGGGAGGTCTTAACTTCACCCCGCTGGGTCGGACCCCAAGACTTCTCATTAACCGTGTCATCAAAGGCCCCGGCCCAAGTAATCATAACATTAGCGTTGACATTACCACACAGCTACAAGCTTCTTTCGAGCGCTCCACAAACATGCCTGCGCCGGCTGAGTCATTCCTCCGCAGCGAGGGAGCTTGGGCTGAAGCAAACTACGCTAGCCTGTACCCTGCACGCTTCATCGAGAATACAAACACTTACATGACTGTGGACAAGCACGTAGCACCGCTTTCTCAAAGCGCTAAAGTAGGAGAGTACCTCTCTTTGCACTGCCCTTAATTAAAGCAACAGTCATTGCGAAAAGGCCCTCGGAGGGATCAGCTGTCAGGACTGCTCGGACAGCTCTGGTCTCCTCACCTACACCGTACCCCATCCATTACTCGTTTCTCCCCTCCACCTCCTCTGAGTCCCATCACATATGTTCCCATCTCCCGTCCAGAGGTCGATGGGGTTCTTGTGTTCGTACCTTGCTTTTAAGCCATCAGACACCCCCATGGGGCACATGAGGAAGATATATCTCTGTCACTGTCCCTGGATTGCGCCAAGGAAGGACGTGAGTGCACCCATCAGTTCGGCTCAAACCATGTCCCACCATCTCTTTTGGGGTAGGGAAACCAATTAGAGAGTGTATTTGCCATTAAAGGACACATCTGTGACAAACCCAGCCACGGGGTCGCAGGTTTATTATGTCATCACCCCGTGCGGCAGCCATTATTATAAATAAGTGTCAGTGTCTTGAGGTCGCGGATGGAAATGGGATCTAGTTTTGGTCTGATTATGCCAATGGCCCTCTAAGTGCTTCATTATGATCGTTCCTCTCAGATTCATATTTAATTCCAACCTAGAGTTTATCCGTTTAATGGGAAGCATTAAACGTGACCTGTAAAGATCACAGAGAGAACGGAGAGAACAAGAAAAGGTTAGGGCCGACTCGGCTCACGCTGCTCAGAAAGTCTTTACACATGTTTTCTTCGGTCCCGGAAGACGTCGACTGGAGTTTGATTTGAAAGACAAACCCCTGCTCTCAACAGGCTCGTCATTGTTCCCTTTGAAAAAGCGGCTCTCCTCTTGCAACTATCAAACGACTTTTTAAAAGGTAATTAAACAGCAGGTCTCCTCCGCCGAGGGGCCGATGAGTTTCACTTCATTAGCATCACTGTGTATATTAACTCTTTGTGCTGCACAATTATGGAATTATGGACTGCCATATATGTCTTGTCTGGCTGCTCTGTGGGGGAAATTAAGATGTGTGGGGGAAAATGGTAATCTGTTAAACACCTCGATTATTTGTTATTCATGGTCTGATTAATGATTCTTTTTAAATGCAACAATAATCTCTGAGGGCCACTGAAAATAAATACACGTTTGATATGAAAATAACACCTTTGGAGCAGTACAGAGGAAATTATTGTGAAAACAATTTTCATGATCCACAAATGACGCGTGTCAGTCATTGCAGTCTTGGGTGGTTTAATCTGAAAGGGTATACAGTGACCCCTAAAAAGCATTTTGGACACTTAAGCCATAGTTAAATATACAAACCAACTACCGTTGAGATTTTTTCATTTTTGAAATAATTTTCAACAAGGCTGCATTTATTTAATCAAAATACATTAAAATTGTGAAATTTTATTGTTTTAAAATGTAATTTATTCCTGTAACGGCAAGGCAAGTTTTCAGTGTCACGTGATCCTTCAAAAATCATTCTGATTTGGTGCTCAAGAAACATTTTTTTTTTATTATCATCAATGTGGATTTTTTTGAAGGATTATTTGATGAATAGAAAAATTCCAAAGAACAGCATTTATTTGAAATAGATTTTTTTTGTAATTTTTTTATCTACTCTCACTATAGGTATATACATGTGAAACATTTCCACAGCATATTTCAATGCGTTGTCTTGTGTGTTTAAGGCCATGCCCTGTATTAGTATGTACCATGTGTCGAGGAGAGTGTATAGGCTGGCTGACCCCAGTGCCGATCTACATACAGCTTAGAAAGCAAAGCAGCTCCCTCCATCAGCATGCAGTGACAGCCTCCTCTGTTTAATGCACTCCCTCAGTTTATAAATGCCCAAAGTGTGATAAACATTTCTGCCGGGCCGATGCACAGGTCAGGTGCTCGAAGGTGTAGGTGGTGTGGCCTCTAGATAACCACTTGAAAGAAATGTGCAGCCAGTTGGTCTTTAGAAAGTTAAAGAGCCAAACCGTAGAAAAGACCAATAGTTATGCCAGGCTGAGAAAGTACACTTTGCAATGTGTACAAATGCTTATACAAATAATTTGTAGAAATCCTCTAGCTACTTTTTCATGTGTTGCCATTGTTTCCCAATTCCGTACCTATTGAAGTACAAATACGCTGAAAGAAGCAAAATGAGATGAGGAAATGGTAAGAGGAGTGATGCATTATGGGATATCTACATTGTAGAGCTCTTGACAGTTGACAGATGAGCTTTCATTTGAGTAAAACCAACCACGGAGGCCAAGACATCAGCTCCCTGGAAACTAAAGGACAGTCTAGAGATATCTTCATAGCAACTATGACGGTTCAGTTGTTGCTTGCATTCAAATTCAGCTTGATTGATGTCTCTAATGAATCTTTATACGTTAAATATGTCCATGTCAGGCTCCCATGCTGTAATGTACTGGTTTTGGTGCATTCTGTAGTGTAGAATATCTATGCAGCATAATTTAAAAAGATAGATGCCAGTAATAGTACAACAATGATGAGCATGAAGCAACTTCATTATTTCCTTGTTGGAATTTTTGCTTTCTCCATCGGACAGTTTATTCCTTTGAAGAATGACCTTATTGTCTTATTCTGACTTTGATGTAACCTGTGTAATAATGTGGTGAGATATGGACAGTTTAAATGTTCTGACTATTTGCTTTTAATATAAAGTCTGTCTTTTATAACCATAGGTGCTGCAAGATTAATTGAGTCGTGGATGTCTGGCTTTCAAAGTCTGTAGTACCGAGGAGGGATCCTGGATCAGGCAAAGCAAAGAGACAATCTCATTAATATATGATTAATAGTAGCTGGCAAGGTGATTAATTAGTGTTTGTGACAGTAAACGTTTACCAGGCCTTTATGTTTTCCCCTGGAATGTCAATTTGTCTTTTCTCAACGTGTTTCCCCTCCCAGCAACTCTTGTGAAAGAGCACACAACTTTGCATATTCTAGTCTTGTCCCATTTCATTCTTCCCCTGCCCAGAACAGCAGCCCGGGAATTAAACGGCTCAAACATGATTGATTACTTTTCCTTTTTATTTGCAAGCTGAAAATCCAAAGTAGTTGTTTTCTTTCTTTTTAGTTTCTTTTTTTTTTTCTTCAGTCCACCTCTTGTTTTTCTTTCTGTCTCGTTAGTTGTACTTGTTCGTCCTGGTCTTTTTGGTGACCCAGGCTCATTGATACAGGAATGTCTACCGGCTCACGCTTTGCAGTAGGATTGATTTGAGTCACTGCAGGAAGAAGTTTGTGTGTTTTTCCCACAGGAGCCCTTGTCCTGACTTTGCCCTAGACTCACAAATACACGTGTATGTGTGTGTGAGGGTTTACATGGCTATAGTTTAGGGACAAATTTGTTGACAAAAGTGTGTAAAAGTGGACAAAAACTTATTTTAGGGACATCCAGGGACATCCTCAATAAAAAAAAAGTTAGGATTTGGATTAGTTTGTAGTTACAGAGCTCCAGACAATTTTAATTTTTTTTTTAATAAAAGCTGATAAGAGAGCCTTTGGCTCCTAAAATGGACATTTTACACAACTGTTCAAAAGTTTGGAGTCAGAAAGATTTGTAATGTTTTTAATGTACAAAGGAGTCCCCGTTATCCTTGCCAAGGCTGCATTTATTTGATCAAATAAAAAATAAAAAAAATCAGTAAAATTGATAATTACAATTTCAAATAAATCAGTAATAATGATAATTACAATTTAATTAATGTTTTGTATTTTTATATTTTTAAAATGCAATTTATTCCTATGATGGCAAAGCTGATTTTTCAGCATCATTATTCAAGTCTTCAGTGTCACATGATCTTTCAGAAATCATTCAGATATGCTTATTTGGTACTGCTTAAGGAACAATTTTTATATTATTATCAATTGTACAAATAGTACAAATCATTACTGTTGTGTTGCTTAATATTTTTGTGGAAATCTTGAAAAAAAAAAAATCTGTATTCTTTGATGAATAGAAAGTTCAAAAGAGCAGCATTTATTTGAAATAGAATATTTTGTAACATAAAAGTCTTTACTGTCACTCTTGATCAATTCATTTTTGTTGAATACAAGCATTAATTTCCAAATTTGGTCAATAAAAAATTGTTCCAATTTGATGCGGTCACTCTGATCCTGATTGTATTTGTGCCATATAATGGATTGCCTTTTTTTGGGAATGTGAAGTACATTTTATAACCAATAATATTTTTTTATAAATTTTTTTGGAATAGGCTATAGCATTATGAATTTATATAACAAAACTCTATTGTAAATATGTATATTTATTTACACTCTTATCATATAAAAACAACAACAATATGAATAGACTAATGCAAGTCTCACAAACCTAAAGTATACATCATCACACTAATATCTCCTGGTTAATTTCCGAATCAAACATAACTGAAAAATGACTTGTGGTTCAGTGAAGAAGTCAGTTGTGAAGCCAGTAATCATGGCTCTGAATGAGTCACTGACTGAGTAAACCTGATTCACTCCATTAACTTAGGTTTGAGGCCGTTTCATGAATATATTTTGACTGACTCATTAAAAAGAAATATAAATAAAGAAGTGTTAGTATGCTATTCCGAATGTAGCCAATGCTTTTCCGACTGTCGTCAATGTTCCATTGTATTTTAAATGACCGTCGCACAGTTTTATTTTTTAAGCATTCTAGTCACAGTCTGGAGCCATGAGACATTATGATTAGCTTATTGAATATAAAAACGTATATAAAAGCTTATTTTCTGGGCATACGCAATAAAATAATCTCCTGGAATATTAAAAGACATTACAAAGTAAGTGTGATTTGGGTCATTTTAGACCATTTAGGTTATCACTAATTTGATTAGTTCTATATGACATGCCTTCACATCGACGAGCAAGAGACCTGCAAAACATTTTATTGGTCTAAAGAGGCCTCAAATCATTATGAAACACACATTTGATACCAGCACAGTAAACCATTTAATACATTCACTTCAGTGAGCCATTTACCACTGCTATTAAACAACTCTGTCAGTCTGAGATGACATTCTCTGTTTGGGACATATGGCCATGAATAGTTACGGTTTTGCATTGTGACCATGCACACAGATGGGCTTGCGGTTTTACGATGCTCGCCACTTTCTCTGATCCAGCATTTTTCATAAAATGACTCTGAACTGCAGTTCTCTGTTGAACAATAAAGACAACAGCATAAATTTGTTTGTTTATAGCTGTACATTGCAAATTAAGACTCGCCATTAATTGAGAAAGTGGCATCTGTTCGCTTTAGTCTGACAAAGCTAGCAGGTTCTTAAATCTTACTTTGTATTGTTTCTTCTTTTATTCTGTTCGTCAACTGACAGTGATTTGAAGCATCACTGTGCATGACTGTCATTTTGCAGGTCACTTCTCACTCTTTTTGATATCATACCGTCTTTTTATGTCTTGATGCACTCAGAGCCTTTATTCCATCGTGGTAAGCGCACGTCAACTATAAGAAAAAGACAAATTCATCAGAATATATGGCTTTTAATGTAAAAGCCAATCATCCTTCCTATCGTTTTTATTGAGTTTGCAGATCGGATTGACGCGGGCCGGGATCAGGGGGCTAAGAGGATGGCCACCAGTACAGGACGTTTGGCTCCTGCCCACTTATACAATAAAAAGCCTTTTCTGGGAAATTGTTAAAAAAACGACAAGACTTTTCATCGTGGCTGCAGCACAGAGTAACTTTTCTTAGATTATTTTCATTGTTGATAATCTCTTTAACTATAGAGGTGAGTCGCCACACCTGAACCTCTTTATCCAGGACTGCGGATATGGCGTGGACGTTAATCCCATAATTCTTTGGGAGGGCACTGCTATATCCCCCCTCCACATGCCTATGTATGTCTCTGCAGAAGGAAAGCATGAGAAAAGTAGATTGAGAGTGGCTCCATTTCATTTCAATAACCTGCATCTTGCCCTTTCAGCAGGATACATCCACATTCTAGTTCCCGTGTTCAGTTGAAGATAAAGATATATGTTTGTTTTTTTATAATTGTATGATTTTTTTTCAAGAAATAATGGACAGAATTTATGATATTTTGCATATCATGCATCCCAAAAAGACCCAATATAAAATAATAGGTAGTTGATCAGATCATTTAATATTGATTCAAGTTTGATTTATAACTGGACCGTAGACTTGTATCAAAGTTAGCTAGTGCTATAGAATACTAATGACAGGCTGACTGTGAACTTATATAGATTCATGAGCTCACTGCTTTCATTACCTGCTGTATTTGTGTGCGTATATGTGTAAGTTAGATCATTAGCCTTGCCATTGGATGTTTCCATCCAAAGTTGCAAATTTAACTTATGCACAAAATTGGAATATCGCACAAAACATTTGTAAATAAAGGCCATGTCGTAATCACCGTAATTACGAGATTCAAACTTGTAAAAAGCGTTCACGTCTCTGTAGAACTCGTTATTTTCCGACTTGAACAACATGACCGATGTACCACCTGACCGCTGCAGATTCATTTTGCCGTTGATAGTGATAGAAACGCATAATTCCTAGTGAAGAGAACAGCTCAGAGTAGAACGTCTTATTTTGTCATCTCATAATTAAGGTAATTATGTAATGGCATGAGCCCAGCATAAAGCACCGGGAAATTGCTGCAATATTGCCGCCTCAGAGCGTGCAGACAAAACGCAATAAAAACTGGGAGAATATTATACCAAAATCAGACAGACTTTGGGTCAAGCATTTCAGAATGACCAAACCAACATTTGAGATGTTGCAATGAAATCGGTCCACTGGTTAGTCCAGTTATCCAATCAAATCCTCTACTGAGGCAAAGTCAAATTTTTTTGTTGCTTAATGAGAGATTTATTCAGTAAATGTGTTTCCATCGTAGTTTATGCGCATATCTTCTTATTATATAAAAAAAGTATCCTCTTCAATTGAGCGCTTATTTTTTATGCGCATTTTTAAAATGTATACGATTCTTGGTTTCTATCCAGCATTTTTTTACGCAAAATGCCAAAATTCACATAAAAATAGGTGGATTGAATATGGCTTAGTTTTGTGCTTTGGTTTAATGTGGTGGGAATAGAATTTAATGATTTATTTGATGATAAATAATATTATAAACGTAATTAAATAAACAGTCTGAATGTTCTGACATGTCAAAGAAACACTTAAGAAGCTTTGCTTGTTTTGTTTTTTACTAGAAATAAAACTTTTTGTGATAGATTTCTTTTAAAAATGAAAAGTGAATAGTAGCTGTTTTTTTAATAACACACTTGACATCAGAGCGGCGTAATACCAGTGAAAATTAAAACTCTTCTGCCGCTTGCTCACTTTTATTAGGAATCCTAAGATTGCTTTGTTCTTGGGCTGACATCATATTTGAGGCTTGGTTTATTTTTGCGTGAAATAGGGTTGTTCACACCAGTCCATGCAAATCAAAAGCCTTGATTTATGCACCTTTCTAGTGGCGGCTGGAACATTAAATTTAATTTTGCTGTTGCAGCCGTGTTCCACCTTGCGCAGGCTTGACACGGTGAACTGGGCCCGCCGGAGCACGGGAATTCATTACTTCTTCCACAATATGCGAAAGCCACATTTGAATGAAACATTTGTCTCTTGTCAGAACAGTGTAAGATCTACTCTCTCTATACAGATATATTAAAAATAGGAGGGGAGGAAGGCCTCGCACTTGACTGTAACAAAGCTAGAAGTCGCATGGCCTTGGCACATTAGAATAAGGCTTGTTGGATGTGGGCTGGGAAACAATCTGTTTCTTGCCATGATATTCCATTACTGTTTTGGAAAAAATAGCACCAAGCAAAGTAATGAGATTTGTTTTCCTCTCCTACTTTTGTATTTTAGAGACCTGGAGGCACGCTGAAATACAAATATCATTAAATACAAGACACAAGTAGCTCCAGTAGCTCATTGCATTTATTTATTTATTTGTATTTTCTTCAACCAAATTAACAGTAAGTTACATACAGTTAGACATTAGTAAGACCGTGCAAGACCTGTAATACATTATTATCATCAAGGTCTCATTTGTCGACATTAATGTATTAACTAACATGAACTAACAATGAGAAATACATTTGTTACTGTATTTATTGACCTTTGTTAATTTTAGTTTAAAAAATCTAGTTGTTCGTTGTTTGTTAATTCACCGTGCATTAATGTTAACAAATACAACTTTTGATTTTAATAATGTATTAGTAAATGTTGAAATTAAAATGAACTAAGATTAATAAATGCTGTCGAAGTGCAGTTCATTCTTAACTAATGTTAACTAATGAAACCTTATTCTAAAGTGTTATCATTGCCAAATGATGGGATAATGTCAGCAATAAATAAGCTTCTAAACACAATTTTGCAAGAATGAATGACTTTTCACTGACTTTTTAGTAATAAATGCCGTTCAATAACTAGTCAAAAAGTATATTAAATAACAATATTAAACAGACAAGAAATGTGATGGGGAAAAAATATGAGATGGAAGGAAAAAAAAATATTTCAATGTTTTTGCGTTCCCCGAGAAAGTTTGCGTTTGCGCGCAAAAGTTTGGCGTTTCCCCTGAGAAATGCACAAAACTTTTGTGTTCATTGCGAGCGAACGCAAAGTTTCTTGGGGAACGCAAAACATTTGCGAGAGAACGAAAAGCATTGACATAATTTTTCCTCCCGTCTCATATATTTTTCCTTCACCATGTCCCTTAAGGGGCTCCGTATGCTGCTGCTAAGTAGTATTGCAGAAAACTCAGTCAGAGTATATTACTGTAGCGTCCACATCGGTGGAAAAATGCACATGCGAGAACCGTTAACCGAACTCTAGATTACATCCGCATGCTGTTGACTTGAAAGCAGCAAGGTTGATTACATGACCAGTGTAGAATGGCAGGGTGCCACCCTTTGATAAAGTGAATCCTTCATGCATGCACAGTGATGGCTGTTGACTTCAAGGGCATGCTGAATATTCCAATTGACTACCCACCCTCCACTAACCCTGACGATTGTTCCATATGACCCCTATGGCAACAAACACCCTGAACGCCCAGGTAATTCTGATTTCGGCCAAACATATGACTGATGGTGTACTTAAACAATAGAAGTTTGCTTTTGTGGCAGTAATATGCTACTTTAACCCACTCATTGTCATGAGAGAGAACGCTTATAAACTTTCTGGATAGATAGTTGTTCTATTTCAATTAAAAAAATCCTTAAAATTGGTTGTTGTAGTTTTCTAGAATGTAAAAATATGATGTAGCAAACTGTCTTTTGAGTGACCTGCAGAGATCAGAATTGAACATGTGCATTGAAACTTCCAAAAGAGCATTATCATGATTTTTGTTATGGATAATCCTTTTGCTTTTAGAGGCATTGGGGATCACTGCGGCAAGTCTATCTCCTCGATCTTGCTTGCTGTGGCATTCCGATGACTCTGGATCCCTTGGGCCCGTTCAGAGCCAAAGTGTGCAGCCGATGTAAGGATGCAAATGACTTTCCAAGGTCCTTGTGATTGCTCATTAACTTTCAGCAGGCATAAGTCCTTACTTTATTATTGACTGCACAGAACACACAATACACTGACCTCTGCCACGCACAACTAAATCTCTTCCTGCCAATCCATTGCACTGATTTCTGCAACCGACCAGAAAAATGCAGCTAGCAATTTAGTCACCTTTAGTGTTAACGTGCCTGCCTCCAAGGCTTTTTTCTTCTTTCTTTACAAAATTCTACTTTTTAAACAACTTTAACCACATTTTAAATTACACTCTGGTGTAGAAACAATTTTCAATAAAAAATTGCTAGTAGATTTTCCAAACAATTACAAGGATTCGCAACTAACACACTGAATTAAACATGAAATTGAAGAATTTACTTGTAAAACGCTCCAGTATTCTTCATATTATTTCTCATTCATTTCTCACTTAGTGTAAGTATCTTAGATGACCTTGTATCAGATTTTAGACGACTTTATCTTTTTTAAATATATGTTTGAATTGGCTAATGTGAAAGATTGTTTTGTTGATATTTGCGATTTGCAGTAGGCCTACTTATAAAAAAATAAAAACCACACAACAAATTCTAACCAAAATAATACAATTTATCTTTTCAGGTGCACTCAGTAAATTTTTTTTCAAGCAATGTATTAATCCCTTGAAAAATCATATTATAGTAGATATTCACTTGTGATTTTTATTTTTTTATTTCACCCAGATGAATGGAAATATTTCTCCAGAAATCGTAATGAATGAAAATGAACAAATAAACCGCATTTCCACCAATCCTGAATGTTATTCCACTAGACCAATAGGAAAAAAAAAAATCTAAATTCTTCTGCTGTTTGGCCTCCTCTACCTACGACCTCAAATATTTACTGAAAGCAGGGGAAAATTCAGCAAGGCTTTATAAATCTCCCGGCTCGGCAGGGTTCTGGATCTCCGCGAGCACTGCGCTTATGCAGATTAGAGGCGGTGAATCAACATATTAAAAGCACCTGACATTTGTCCTGATATATTGAATCGTTAGCGCGACAGAATCACTTAAGCTGGATCTACTAACATCAAGTTTCCTCTGGTTATTGACCTCTGCACAGCAGCCCTGACAAGTGGAGCTGCAGCAAAGTTCATTAATAATGTGAAATAAATCAATTGTGCAGGAAATAGAGGAATCCCTGTAGCAGGGTCATTTTGTCCCATCTTTTGATCATGTGTATTGGTGCGCCATGACATCTTACCGCTTGCGTTAAATATTCGATGTGCAAAGTATTCATAAAGACATTTATGGGACACGAGTCTGTAGATTACGTTCAGGACCCTTTCACTTCTGAACCATGTGCACGTCAGGTAAAAACTCCCTAAAACTAATATTTTTCTTAGACCATGAATAATAAGTGAGTGTTATTAATTCAAAAGCATCACCAGGCTTAAAACAGGGCTGAGATGTGCCCAGTCCATCACACAGGTCATTCCTCGGTTTTTAAACTAAATTTTGAAATGGCCTAAAGTGAGTAACTTTTGCGGCGGTACGTCGAAAACGTCTGTGAAATAGATAGATGCTGAGGGTAATATTTTGTGTTTGCTTAGAGTTACTGGCATTCACCCGCAGAACTGGTTTTCTCAGGGATGGAGTATGAACAAACACTCCCACAAAATGAAGATGAATATGCCACGTTTGCCTGGTGAGCGGCCAAAAAGCAGTTTCCAACTGCATCACAGGATAATTGCAGTAATGATTGTCGACGTGGACCATCAGAATAACCAGTCATGTTATATGAATTGTAGCACCACTCAAATAATCCAGAAATCCAAACAGTGCAGTAAACATTAAAATGCCATATTTACTGAGCTAGTTGAGATGGATATGATCATATTGTCCTCCATTAAGCAAATGCAATATCTAATGACTAATGCCTAAATTGTGATGCTTGACAAAGTCCATTGTGTTTTTGGTTATACAGTTAGCAGAATAATCATAATGGGCAGAATCAGACCGTTTATCATGAAGAAAACTAAATTTTGGGTTCTATCGATTGTGCGAAACCCGTCATATTAAACAATTTGTGTCTCTTTCCTTATGTTTATTATTTTTCACCCAGAAGATAAATATTGCAATTGTTCTTTAAATATTAAATGCATTTTTGACATTTACTTATCATTTTAGTATGTTTGTAGCGTACTACAATTTATTTAGTATGTTGTTATATTCTTATAGTGAAAAAGACGTTAAATAGAAAGATCATTCTGAAACCTATTACCGTCTTCCTTTCTGCCTAATTAGTGGTTTTTGTCACAGCAAAAGTGCCACACTCGTTTTTGCAGCTTGTCTGTCTCCCACTTTCATTTCTTCATCATTCTTCACTCCATCGATTCCTTTTCTTCATCAAGTGCCTGCAAGGCAGTGTGAGCTCTCTTGGCAGCAGGCAGACCAGAAGCAGACGGAACTGCAGTGTCAGCTAGTCAAGGCGTCCTTCACCACTCCCTGTCACCGGAGGAATGAAGGACGAAGCCGCTGACAGAAAAAGAACATGGTGGTGGGGTGTGGGTGGAGGGGGGGATCACTTAATTTGTCATTCCCACTTGAAAACAGAGCAAAAACAGTAGCTAATCCCTCTATAGCAGAGAATGAGATTAGGATTAGGATTCAATCCGATTTTACGCGATTTTTCTTTTATTGTCATCAACAAAAACTTTAAGAGATATTGTGTTGTGTTTAAGCAAGACATCTTAAAGTAGACTGGAAATGTTGGGACTGACTATAATGTTTCTGATCGAACAGAGTAATAATTCCAGAACAGAGATGCAAAAGGATCAAAAGAGAATTTCAGTAATTTTACATACTTTTAGTTTAATTTTTTTATTTTTTTCACAACTACTATGAGGATCTTCATTGTTAGTATTATTATTTTACCATTTCATATGATTTAATATACTTGAAAATTTATTTCTGTGATGCAAAGCTGAATTTCCAATCAGCCAATCAGAAATAATTCTAATATGCTGATTTATTATCAATGTTGGAAACAGTTGTGCTGCTTAATATTTTTTTTGGAACCTGCGATACTTATTTCAGGATTCCTTGATGAAGAAAACGTTAAAAAAGAACAGCATTTATTCAAAATAGAAATCTTTTCTAACAATATTAATCTTTACCACCACCTTTTATCATTTTTAACACATCCTTGCTGAATAAAATAATTAATTTCTTTCAAAAAAAGGGAAAAAAATTACTGACCCTATAAACTTTTGAACCGTACTAGTGTATACTGTTACAAAAGATTTTTTTTTTTAAATAAATGCTGTTCTTTTTAACTTTTTATTCATCAAAGAATCCTGAAAAAAGTATCACAGGTTATTTCATCACAGAAATAAATTATATTTTAAAGTATATTAAAAAAGAAAACCATTATTTTAAATTGTAATAATATTTCACAATATTAAAAAAATGTCTGTATTTTTAATCAAATTATTTATTCTTTCTTTATTCGGATCCCCATTAGCTTCCACAAAGTGGAATCAAAAAACATTAAAAATAGTAATGTTTCCAAACTTTTGACCGGTACTGTATACTGTATATACAAATTTATTGGATTATTTTAAAAGCATTATGTACTAAGGTAATATTTTTGTATACATATTTATATATTTATATATTATATATTATTCTTCGTGCCTAATGTCTTCAGTTTACAGTAATTTTTGTAATGATTATTATTAGTGATTGCATTGTTCCAGAGGAGGCGGAGGACATGGATAATGGCTATCTTCGCAAACTGCTGACTCAGCCCTTTCTCGATTCTCAGTCCATTTTGTTTTGATTGACCATGGGTAAACATATTTTGCTCCATTTAGAGGATTTATTTAATGGCAGAAAACTTACTAACATTGTTTTCATGCGTTTGACCCCCATTTTCAGAGCTGCAATTTTAAAAGTGCAATCCATTGTACAATGGAAGATAATGCACTGTAATATCCAAGAAAAGATATGACAGAGACAGCAGAAGAAGTCACTAGCTAATGACGTTACATCTCTACTTTCAGATCTGTGGCTACAACCCGTTTACCTGGGAATTAAACTAACACATCAGCACTCCTTTACTGTTATCCAGTATAGGCCTTAAATATACACTGTCAGTTGTTTAAGAGGAAGAACAATGACAAATAACCATCCTGATAACCGCTGAATTAAAGCCGTCAGGCTGAACTGATAATGCTAGAGCTAAGATGGCCGTTTCAGTCAGGCGGTGCTGCCAGATAGGCATCAACGCAGTGTCCTAACAATTCACAGAGACAAACACTGTGATAGCTGTGGAAGAGGGGCTACAGAGGAGCTTTGCCGGTTCCCTCAGGAGAGATTCCACACCATCTCACCCGACTGTCCTCGGATGGTGTGCAAGAGCTTGACTTGATTAGGAAGAAGGGATCTTAATCCCCCAAAAATAGTCGAGCCACAAGTAATCTTGGTGCCTATGTACTCAAAGCAGATTGTGAGGAGAGTACTAAAGGGAAGAGACAGTTTGGGGCATTCAGACGGACCCCAATTCTCTACCAGCATGCGATGAGAAGCGAGCTGAATTCTAACACGATATTCAGAAAATATGTGATTCTTGTTTCATTGTATGTTCAGACAGCTAAATGCATTAGATGTGTGACTGAAAATCCTGAAAAGACGATGAAAGCCTTTGTAAATGAATACTCACCTTTGGCTTCACAATTTTACATTGCTGTTTTCAAAGCTGTAGATGTTTTCCCTATGCATCTGTGAACAATACAGCAGAATTAATTAATCCTGATTATTGCTGCAGGGGTGGTCATTGTGCCTGATTGAATGGTAGCATTTACGGTCAATTTAGCAGCGTCCTTATCAGTGAGCATTGGCCTCATTTGTAAAGGCCTAATTAGCTGTGAAATACATGACAAGTCAATTGTGGTAAAGGAGGACACAGAATAAAGCAGTGATCAGGCAGATGTCTGCTTGCAGGAGATACACTTTAAGTGCTGTTGCCAAATGTCCAATCAAAACTACAATGTAGCGAGATAGTGTTATATTGGTTACATGATCACTTATATGACCCCCCCCATGAAGTCTTTGGACACTAAAAATGTATGAAATTAGTTCAATTAAATTTGAAATCAAGAGACATTTGCGAACAAATGATGCTAGACATTTTTTTTTTCAGAACCATTTTCAGAGTCAATTTTGACCTCCAAATAAAATAAAATATTTTTAATTAGTATTGAGCAATATATATATCTTTTGTGAATTATTTAGCTTGAAAAATATATTTCTTTTAAATAAAATCCACATAGTTTGATGTTTTATTTAATCCAGTGACATTTATTTATATAATACATGGCATGTTTTTATGTGTTGCTTAAAAGTCCTGCATAGTAGGGTGCATTCAGGATGATTGAGATGATTTGATTTTCCCAGTCATCTCAATGGCAAAAACTGTGTGTGTGTGTGTATATATATAATTTTATACAATATATCCTATACATGTCAAGTTTATGTTCAGTTAGTTTAATTTTTATGGACTTTAAGTTTGTTTGTCTTCAGTCACGTTTCCTTTGTTCTAGTTTCCCACCACTTATCAGTAACCATGGACATTCATTCATCTCAGCTGTTTGTCATCTAGTTCATCATCATGTGTATTTAAGTTTGTCACCTTCACTTAGTGTTGGTCCGGTATTGTTTGTGCTGCGCACTCTGTTTCGTAGACTCTCGCTTTTGTTTGTACCTGAGTGTATTTAGTTTAATAAATTTAATTTTGATTTTGATTCAGAATCATTTTCATCTTGATTGGAACCTAAAAGTTACAATACAATTATATTAATATAATTCAATTTAAATAAATGTTTTACTTTTTAAAGAGGGGGGAGAGAGAGGAAGGTCTGTCATTGCTTTGATGCAGCGGTGTCTATGGAAAGAAAACGCTCTAGTTACCTCGGTTCCCTGAGATGACGGGAATGAGAATTCCGTCAGAGAATCTTGATCGTTATGGGGAAACTCCGTTTTCTCCAAATACTAAAGCCTGATTGGTTCACATCTGTGAATTTTCTAAAATGTCTTTCCCCATACTGATGGGGCGACTACCAGGGGGCCAGGGCTCTGGCACAGCCGTGGCTCACCCTGAGAATATCACTGCCCTCACACCATGCTCGAGGTGGGATGCGGGCCTTCAACCAGTGTTGTAGAGGCCGCATGTGTAACTGGCCCAAGGGAATTATTGAGAAGGCTGCTGCCATGAGGCCCAGTAGCTTCTGAAATGTCTTTAAAGGGAGGTTACTCCCCGGGTTTGAAAGCTGTCGCTAGCTGCCAAATTTCAGGGAGCGATCCGGTGAGATCCAAGTCCGCATGTTGGACGAGTACTGCCCCCAGGAACGTAATGTGTTTGCTGGGTGACAGCGATCTATTGCTCGGATTGATTCTAAACCCCAAGCATTCTTAGTGGTTGAGGAGCAGAATTCCCCTCTGTTTCACTGGGAAGAGAGCCGCATCCACGCATTTTGTAAAAGTACGGGGGTTGGAGGTCTGTGAGTGAATTTGAGCGAGTAACCCCATTTTATTGTCTCTAAAACCCAGTTTGACATGCCCGGAATGGCTTCCCAAGCCTGACTTCGGGCGGAGAAGGGTTGGAGAGCCGGAGATGGCAGCCCATTGTACTGTGACGGGGGGCTGACGCTTGCAGCACCATGAAACAGAGGAGTGAAGGTGTTTGTTTTTTATTTGATTCGCTATAACGAATATAAGAAAAATATATATAAGAAAAGTCTGGGCGCCCTTACAACAGGAGATCGGGGGTCCAGTACTGGCACCAAACACAATGCCTCCCAACGCCTGGAACTGAACAGGGGGTTGGGAGATGAACACACAGTTTTTCCGGTGGCGGTCCGACATCTGTGGTACTTAGCCTTCTACTCCTTATGCCCAAGACATCAGGACTGCTTAGGCGGCTCAGGATCCAACACTAGCATAGGACGGGGACCCTGGCACTTTGGAAATGGGCAGCGTTTCACCTCGGGTTCTGCCTTCTGCTGGGGCTGAGCTTGGGTGGACGCCGGCTTGGCATGCTGCTAAGTCGCCGCTGTCTTAGGGTGACTAGAAGCAGCTGAGGAGCTCGCTCTTTTAGGCAGAAAATTACGTATGACTTGGGATGTCTTCTGAGCTGCCGTGAAACACTCCACGTAGCCGTCCACTGCAGGACCGAACAAGCCCGAGGGGGAAACCGGGGAGTCAAGGAAAGCTGTCTTGTCAGCGTCAAGTTGTCAAGTTGAGCCATGGTGCACCCGATCGCCTGGGCTGTGGTTGTGGTGGCACGCAGGGTGAGGTCGGTTGCGCTGCGCAGCTCTCTAAAGGCCGCCGGGTCAGGGCTGCTCTCATCCATGTCGCAGAGAAGTTTGGCCTGGTACACATGTAGGATCAACATCGTGTGGAGGGCGGAGCCAGCCTGGCCGCTTGCGGCGTACACCCTAACCGCGAGTACAGATGTTGTCCTGAACGGCTTGGACGGATGAGAAGCTTTCCAGTCATCACCGGAGTTCGCCCAGTCCTCTGCATCGGATGCTACCAGACACATCGAGTCATCACAATCGCGTCGGAGCCACCGAATGAAACCATACCATTTGCGCCAGAAGAGCATGTTTGGTCATCGCAGGTAAAGAGCACTGGCGAATTAGCACGCTGTGGGGAGAGCGAGGCATGGGGACACTGGGCCGACGTGAGCTCGCTGCAACCATGTTGCTCCGCCCCGCGGCTCCGCTGTTTCTTTCGTCCTGGCTTGAGAGGGCAAGAGAACGGGAGAGCGTGCAAGGCGGGATCACCTTCTTTGAAGAAGGCGATCTGTGAGTGCAGCTGTGCAAGACTCATGCACTCGCAGTGAGAGAAGCTAGTCTCTGTGAGTACAGCCTCTGCGTGGGCACTGCCCAGACACAGCTGACACACTCAGAGTGCTCGTCCAAGGGATGCAGGGCAGCTCTGCATGAGCCACATTCGTGGCGCGGCAAGCCGCAGGAGAGAGCGCCGAGTGACCTGCGTACCGCGAGCTGTGAAGCGCCTCTGATCTGCTGCAGAGGCTGTTCTCGACGGCGAGTAGAGGCTTCTTCTTCTTAGTCAGTGAGGAGATGAATATTCGCGCTGAAGGAGAATAAATCTGACTTATATCTAATAAATCTTTTCTGTGAAATTCACAGACGTGAACCAATCAGAGAAGATTCTCTGACGGAATACGAAGTAAACCGTATCGAAAGGGAACGGGCGAGCTCCAGGCTTCAGCAGGCCTCTGTTTACTCAAGCAGGTGCTACGAAATGCTCTGTGCTCTGCCCGACATCTGTTTGCCATATAAAACTCCAGGACTCTATCAACCATTTATGTACATAAATGACATAGAAATACAAACATTCAAATTTCACCTTGAACTGCAGCTATTTTAAGCATTTACGACTCAATTGCTGTTTATAGCAGTTAGAGAAAAGAATGTGGTTTTTGGGGCAGTAGAATAGAGTGGAAATATGAGAATACAGTGAAAACAATATTTAGTGAACATAAAAGCCACTTATGACACTAAACTATAGGGTTATGCAATGTGATAAACATTTTTTTAGGTATAGAAAATGGCACTCGTGGAAAAGATGGGATATGAATCAGTTACACTCACTGTGCTGAATCGAGAATAATTTTATAATATGAACGGCTTAAACTGTTGCATTTGGCAGGCCCACCCTGTGCCCCGGCAATAAAGCATGGATAGCTGTATCTTTCCTTAGTTTTGGTGGCAAACAGAAATTTATGAGGCATCCGATCCATCTCTCTGGCTCGCCCATCTGCCCTGTACAACATACTGGCAACAATTCCACAATGGCACAGATTGCAAATGTGCCACAGAACAAGACATTTTTTCGTTTTCAGCATTTTTTTGTCAACAGCCTTGTGCTTTAAAATGGTGTTTCATAAAATCAAGTTTAAATTTAAAGAAAATAAACAATAATAATTAATTGTGTTTAAAATGTCAGTTTAATGCACCAAAATGCACCTTTATTAAAATTCTGGCCAGGTCAGGTAAGCTGATAATTATTTTCATATTTTGGACAATATGAATTTATCTATTTATGAAATATGTATGATGACATTTTATATATCATATATTATAAAATATTAATTTAATAAAACATTTCTAAATATATTTTCTCTAAATAAAAATAAAATAAACACTAAAACCATTTCTTTATTTAGGCATCACAACATTACAATGTATAGTGTGAAAATGTAATATTTATTTTGAGATTTGCTAAAGATTACATTTATAGGTTTTTTTTAAGATTAACTTTACATGAGTTTTCGATGATGATATCCAATAACGGCCAGTACAATACATTAAAAGCCGATGATGACTTAAACGGTACTGATGTATTGCGCATTGCTACTCTTTAGAAGCTGTGTTGAGTGAAATCTCAGTCTTTAGAACTTTACATTCTTTTGGACTGAAAATGATTGTTGATTTGCTGCTTTTTTGACAGAATAAAAGTGTCTGAGAGCAAAAGATATTTACTCCCATCAAAGAGCAGCAAGGCAAACATGACTAATGCTTTGGACACTCCGAAGGAAAGAGAAACAGGGAGCAGGCTTGAATATCTGGCTGGCTGGGCCCTGTGCGCGACGTCCTGCTGGGCACCCTGTTTTCTTTCTATACAACTGGCACTGCAGTGCATCCCTGAGCAGAGGCGGCCTGACCCCGGCTCACTGTGCTGGGTTTATTTGAGCTGCGTCGTGTGCGGCACGCAGGAATCTAACATGGCCACCCCTGCTCACGGTCGGCCCGAGACACTCTGTTTAAGCTCTGCCGTGAGATCTTTGGTTTCTGAGCGCGCCTCCTGAGTGTTTGTTTGACGTTTGTCATGTGTTTGTGCATTTATGTAAATGGGGGATGTGAGGGGTTTGGATTTGGGTGTCTCTGAAAAGACGTGGAGAAGAGATTGTGTGGGATAAGACAGACGAAACTGCATGATATCACACCAGAAATGAAAACACTATACCGTTCAAAAGTTGTTGTTAATACTTTTATTCAGCAAGGGTGCGTTAAATTGATCAAAAGTGACAGTAAATACATTTACATTGTAACTAAAACTTCAATTTCAAATATATGTTTTTGCTTTTGAACTTTCTACTCATTAGAAGCGATCCAGCCAGGATTAAAGAATCCTGAAAAAGTGCATTACAGTTTCCACAAAAAAACTGAGCAGAAACCGATAATATGAAATGTTTCTTGAGCACCAAATCAGCATAATTTTATGGTTTCTGAAGGATCATGTGATACTTTAGACTGGAGTAATGTCTGATGACAATTCAGTCTTGCCATCACAGGAAGAAATTACATATTAAAATTAGGGCTGTCAATCGATTCAAAATTGTAATCTAATTAATTACATACTCTGTGATTAATGAATCTAAATTAATCGCATACATAATTTTTGCTGTGAAAGTATTAAATATTTCAATTCAAATGAATCAATGAATAATCAGCATTAGAGACATTAAAGTTCAAAAACTCTTTTATTATTATTAAATAAAAGGTTTGAAGATGACGTTGAATGCTAGAGTTGGTATCACGGGACGTGCTAGGTCGTACCTCAGATTAACGTTAACTCCTGGATGCTTTGCATTGATGTGGTACGTTCAAGTGGACGAACTCCGGTGATATGCAAATTCCTTGCTGCAGACGACTTTATTTTTATCAACACTTCCATCAGTGAAGTGTTGCATTCACTTCCATCCAATCAATGATCCAGGCAGCGCCAGCGCGTTCTCGTCTCCCTCCTTCATTTTACAGTCGAATGCTGGCTAGAACGGCTCCAGGTTCAAAGGTCAATACGGAATGGATTAATCTGCGTTATTTTTTTTAACGCGTTATTTTTGTTTTGTTTTGACAGCCCTAATTAAAATATATTATTAGTAGGCTATTACAGTTTTTCTCAATTGCTTAAACACTATAACCATGCTTTTGAACTAAAATTTCAAAACCATAATGCCATTTATCAAAAAGCACACCCATTTCACTAAACTATAAACACTATTCCCTGTTTTGACACATGAGTCAGATTTGTTGAACTGTCACTGCAAAACTCTACACACAAATCCCTTTATTTCTCATTGCCTACACCATGTTGTCATTTAGAAAGCACTAGCATTCAATATTGTTCACTCAAGTCAGCACAGCTTCAGCTCAGTTAGCACACAATTACCCAGGTGGAAACACTAAGAGTCAAAACTGATCACGCACCAATCAGATCCTTCAATAGATAGATAAAAGGGCCCAAATCAGTTTATTGAGTTTTGGAACAATGGATCCAGAAAGACATGAAGGAAGAGATCGAGGAGGGATAAGGAAGAGGAGGACGACAAAGACAAGCAGTCCCAGATGAAATTCAAGCCACTCTAGTTGCCCATGTCTTTATCAATGGTTTGACTATGAGGGAGGCTGGGCTACGAGTAAGGCCAAATTTGAGTCGCTTTACCGTCGCCTCGAGAAGCTTCAGGGAGGAGTGGTGGCAAACAAAATTCTATCACTGAATAAGAGACAAACATTTCCAATAGTCTTTGATGAGGTTTATTTTCTTGCAAGAAAAGGTCAGCAGTCGTACAGTCACACAGAGTGGCACAGAGCGTGACAGTGAAGGGAGGGCATCCTTTCTCCTTTATAGTCTTGACTCCCAGAATGTTATCTTTCTAGGCAAATGTTGGTATTTCAACCATATGTGGAACATTCTTAGACTTGTTCATCATATTGTCTCCTTGAGTGGAGGCTCTCCTGTCACGACCAACACTCTTTACCATTCCAATACAATTCCATATTAGAAGAAGGTTTGTGTGTGCTCTTTTACTGTCATATGATGGTCACACACATCTTGCTGTAAGTAAATATAACATTTTTTTTAGAGGAGAGAATAAAAAAGTAAAAAAGTAAAACAGGGAAACAATTTTTGTACTGTGTAGTACATGAATGAATAAAAATGTGCCAATGTATCCATTGGTTGTGTCTTTTGTGTTCATCATGTGAAAAGGTTTGTGAGGGGGGGAACCACAAGCAACATAACTTACCAATTTTGGAAATGTTGTTTTGAATTTATTGCACCAGTGTGTTAGACTATGTTGTAGTGTGTGTGATTTTGAGGGCTTGTGTGTCCTGTCTGAGGGCAAAGTTTGGTTTTTCAGCAAGAGTGAATGGTTTTGAGTGTAGAGCTTCATTTTGACCTGAAAATAGGATGTTTGGGGAATTGGGTGAGACTTTATGGATTTGTGTTTACAGTTTTGAAAATACGAGGCATATTTTTAAGAAATGTGTTAAAGCAATTGAGAAAAACTGTAAGAGAAAAATTATTTAAATTTGTAATTATAATTTTTACAATATTACTGTTTTTACATATTTTGACCAAATAAATAAATATATCTTAGTGAGCAACTTCTTTCAAAAAAATGTCTTACTGACCTCAAAGTTTTGAATGTGATGCATCATTTCTATCTGCAAAAACAACAGTATTTATCAGAAAAGGCGATGTATTATTTCTCTTGCGAACTAAAGCAGCCGTACACTGTAAGAACCAAAACGTTTTATAGTTTTATAATCTCTGGACGTATCATAAATCACATCAAAGTAGACGTAGCTTTTTCACCAGAGGTCGTAGTTCAGAGATCATAGGGCTGTTATCATGGTCTACTTTGTTTAATTAAGCAAAAATGAAAAGTAAGGCCCGTGGCAGCATCCTAAATCATCTTGGGCAAATGGCGTGGCAGCTGTTCAAAGTTCTGCTATGGAAATGCTCAATATTTAATACATCGATTAGCATTAACAGCTCGAGCAGAACTGTCTCAATAGTTCCATTATTATTTGATATCTCTCCGCAGAGCAATGAGAAGTGGCATAATGAAAGGTGGATCTCTATTTCAACCTTGAAGGGGTTGGGCGCCCTGCCAGTAATGAAGACGTATTAAACCTTAATGTAACTTAATGTAGCAGGTGTCCTATATATAATGTACAGTAGCTCTTTCTAAAGCATTATATTCGTCCCTACTACCTTAAAAGCCACTAAATCTTGTGGGCTAAGTTCGTCTGGCTATGATTTCCCTTCATTAATCGATAGAAAAATTGTTAACACACCTTAACCGGGATCCATTAGTCTGTCCCCAGACAATAAATGTGCCAATGCAGCCCGGTGGGGAGTGCAAACTGCCCGGTGCACTCAGGTTAATGGCGAAAGTTGAACAAGTGACCACTTAATCTGCAAGGACGTCATATTCAGCAGCAGCCTGCTCTCTGCGGGATGACCAGGCTTGAGAATCATCAAGGGAGGAGGCTGAGACAGTCATACTTCCACTTCCGGGTCTCATCCGGGTACACGCTAACTGAAAAAATAATTATGAACTCTTTTTCTTCTTTTTTTCTTGCAGGGAGATGCTTAATAAATATATTTTCTAAATAGTCTGCACAAATAAAAAATATTAAATGTGCATCACAGTTCAAAATTTGTTTTAGTGAGTCAGAATGTGTTTAGAGTTTTGTAAAAAGAATGCATTCGATTTGCAAGTGGTGTCTAACTTGTTTAAGGTTTTACAGAAAGAGTGATTTATTCGACAAATGAGTTTAGGCTTTTGAGAATTTGGTTCAGAGTATAGGATTTAGTGTTTTAGAAATTCAGAAAAACTGTACTGAAATGTTTTTGAACATAATGTTTAAAACCTGTTCAGTTGAAGGAGAGTATGAATGTACACGGCACTTTTCACTGTCCATGGCTTGACAGAGGTGAGCTGCCATGATGCATGATTTCAATACTCTTCCTCATCTGAGAGTGACCACTGGAGGACAAATGACAACATCTTCCCCTCATTTATAAACCTTGGAGTTTGTGCTGTCAAGTATTATATTTCAGCATTCTGTATCCCAGAATTATTATATTTTTTTATCATTATTTAGCAAGTATAAGTTGATCAAATGTGACAGACATTTATAATGTTACAGAAAAATTCTATTTCAAAGGTTCCATATTTTCTCTTGTACATTTTTTAAAAGAAAATAATCCAGTTTTCACAAACCTTTTAAGAAGCACAGCTGTTTTTAACATTGATAATTAATAAATAGATTACATTGATAAGTTACATTTTAAAATATATTAAAAATCTTACAGACCCCAAACATTTGAACAGTTGTGTATATATTTTGTTGTAGTGGAAAATAACATTTTGAGATAACTTATGTGAACAAAGCTTCATGATTTAATACAATTATTATAATGGGTTGTGTAAAAAAAAAATTCTTATATATTATGTATTATTATACATATTATAGTATTGTTTTGTGAAATGTTTTCTGAACACTACCACAGTTACCAGTGTGGGGAAACATTTAAAATTTTCTATTAATTTGTAATAAAAAATTAAATTAAATAAAAACAGTACAGAGCGATCAGTGAGGTTTACGAGTGTTTTTAAATCGCTCATTGACCTTTTCTTTTTCATTTGGGAATGTTTACACGACAACGATGTACTAAAACCGGAAAAGTTTTTACTTTGCGTTTTTTGTGTACAGACGACAACGTTGTCAACACGGATCCGCAGAAACGACTAAAAAGGTTGTATTCTGCATGCCAGGCCAGTAGTTGGCGATGTCACTTTGTAAAGAAATGCTACGCGCTTATAGACTGATCACATAATACGCGTGCACATGACATCACTGTTTTCAAAAATTGCCGTTTTTGTAGTTTACACAGACAAGATAACAGTATCATTTTCAAAAACTTGCCATTAGAAACTCGTTTTGGAAAGTTTGCGTTTTCAGGCCCCCAAAACGCCGTCGTGAACGGCCAAAATGCAACAAAGTTTTCTGTTTTTAGTTGAAAATTGTGTCGTCTCTCGCTGTTTGTGACACGCAGCAAACACAGAACAGCTGCTGTATGTGTGATCAGACAGGCCTGTGTGAGAGTATCAACATAATTGAATTTGGTCAACCAGTTTTGATCTCCCTCTCTTTCTTCTGAAGCCACTTAGCGGGCTAATTATTATTGGGATGAGTCAGCTCCAATACATCGCATCCCTTTAAAAGATCCATGAAGAATATCAGTGGATATCCAGAGCACTTGCTTTCGGCCTCCAAACAGGCTGTGTGAAAATTAGATCAATGAGAAAATATATGTGACAAAGGGGTAATTAAGTGGTGTCACGCTGCCAAACCTGATGGGGACAAGAGAAATGTGTGAGGTAATTCCATTTACTTTGTCTTGGATTGTGCCCCATCATAACTGCTAATTCAATTGTACATTCATTCTGCCAACTCCTCGCCATTAAGTATGCATTTAATTGCTTCCATAAAGCTTTTAATATGCAGCGCACAAAACAGAGACATGACATCCACGTTCAGAGCGCAGCTGCCCTGCCGCCGCTACGCTAACATTGGATAGGTGGCGGGAGGGGGGGGGTTCGGTGGGTCTGGATTCAAATATATCTGTGTTACACAAATATCTGAAGCCCATTTCACGTCCATAATTCATCTTGGGCATGTATATAGATTGTCCGCGCACAGAAAGAGTTGTAATGGCCCGTGCTTTTGTTGTCTCCTCCCAGCAAAAAGCGTCTTATCTTGTCACTAGACAAGAGCTTAAGGCCGCCACACAGCGCACCGGCTCCCTGATAAGGGACAGACACGGTGCGACAAGGGAAAGGGAGGAAACATCAGACGCAGAGGGAGGAGGAGAAGGAGAGATAAAAATCCGTGTTCAGGCATCGGTCTCTGCCTGACAAACGGGCCACACATTAAAGCCGGACAAAGGCGACAGACCATCAATTCAACAATATGTAGGCTACACAATCATTACACCGAGGAAACAAAGGCTGGTGTCAATTGCGCCTGCGTTATGCGCAGTCTCTCAAATTAAAACCTTGTAGCGAACCGCGTCTGATGGCAGGAGCTATTTAGAGGCGATATTTTACAGCTCAGCCAATGAAAAGCAATAACTGTTTTATTTAATGTATCTGCTCCTGGCAGCTGCTCGGGGAAGGACGCTTAATAGAAGCTGTCGATCAATGTCAGGGCAGGGGCAATAACAGCCCCTCACTGCAATAAACATGAAGAGAAGATAACGTTGGTCCTAGCTGATCAGTGCCTTGTTAACTTTCAGTCTTGCTGGCTCCGTTTGTCATTTTATTTTGTAACACTCATAATTCCTCATGCTAGATGGCTATCGGAGAGCTCCTTTCTCTTTCTTTTTTTTTGTCCTTGCCTCTAATTTGCCCCCTGAGGAGAGGTGAGGGGAAAATAGCACA
This sequence comes from Rutilus rutilus, assembly GCF_951802725.1. Classification (NCBI taxonomy): domain Eukaryota; kingdom Metazoa; phylum Chordata; class Actinopteri; order Cypriniformes; family Leuciscidae; genus Rutilus; species Rutilus rutilus. The sequence continues at coordinate 21,786,735 of NC_140231.1, read as the reverse complement.
GGAGGAGAACAGCCACTTGTAAATAATGTACATCATCCTGACACGACGGATCTATGCCCAAATCAATGTGTGTATACTGTGAGGGGATTTGCGTACACATGCGAGCACATATGAGCGATCGGAGGACGCCGAGGGCAGATGGAGACATCTGTTGATTCAGGAGATACAGGATGTTTACACCGAGGACAGAGAAATCTCTTGTTTCTTCAGTTAATATTGGGCAGAACATATTGGCCATTCCTCAAAACAGATAAGTGAGTGTTTGCCTTGACATGGGGTCACTTTGTTCTCCAAACTTTATTTTGTTTGGGCATATTTTGATTGGTTTTCTTTCTTTGGTTGCAGAAAAAGATGGTTGACATTATGGCCAGGTGATGCCAAAATAAAAGTCATCCATTTATAATTCAAAGTAAATATGGACCCTTTTCACAGACTGATGATGCTTTAATTAAATAATATTAAATCTGGAAAACATTTTATTCATTATTATATATTAAATTATTTTTTTATATATATTTTTATATAAAATTATCACTTTTGTTATTTTTATATAAAATATTTGTATTGATTTATTGATGTTTAAAATGATTTAATTATTAATTATTGTATTTATATTTTATTTATAATTTTTTTATAATGTAAACCATTTCAAATTTTTTCCCATCTTTTGACAAGTTGTGGTAATGCAATAGTAGATTTGTTTTTAGATTTAGTCATAGGAGATTTTAACATCATGTCACACTTCTTTTTATGTTTTTGTTTTTAAATTATTTAAAATATTTTTTGTTATTTTTATAGGATTAAAAAAAATGTTTTTAAATAAAATTGAATAATATTATAAATATATAAATACTACTGCTTCTACTAATAATATACAATAATATATTTTTAAAAACATATATTAATGTTTAAAATGATTGTTTTATATAAAATTATTAAAAAAAATTTTTTATGTAAACCATCTCTATTCTTCCCCCTTTTGTAAAATTGTTTGTTTTTTCATTTTTTTTTTTTATTTTTTTTTTTTATTAGTCATAGTAGCTCTCAGCACTTTTTACACATTTCTGTCGTGTTCCCACTACACCCAGTGTGGTCTTTTGATTTGAACACAGGTAAAGTAGCCATAGACCATTGGGGAGACACAGCTTTAATCTTTATAAAAACCTTCACCCAAAGTCCTCTGTCCCAACGGAGTGGAGATTAAATGCTTCTTCACATTAGTAATGTCAGCACAAAATGATTATCTTCTCTGAATAATTTATCCCCTTGCACAGAGTAATTTCCTTATCTTTCCTTTTTTGCCTCTTTTACTGCGGAGGAAACGGTAAATGGCTGTTAGTCTTCAGAAAACCAATGGATCGTCTTTTCCATCAATCAATTAAAAAACACTTACCTCACACTCAACATGATTTATATCTTGTTAATAGAATTGTCTCACCATATCCCTGTATTATTATACCTCTAAATTCCATTAGCTATTTGCTTAATGCTCAATTTAATGCTGACCTCTAAGGGGAGAGAGATAGCTGTATTAGTCTAATAATAGTCATTGTACACTGAACCTCTTTCTGGGAATGCTGTAGGTCAGGGCAGGGAGAGGTCTCTGGATTCTCTGAATATAGTGCCCATCACAGTGACCTCTCTATCAGAGTACACAAACTCCCTGTGCTTTAAAAGAGCATCAGTGCACGGCCATCACACCGAGAGATTGATTTTCCACCTATGGAATTCGGAATGCATCACAGTAAACATGGAGGCACTGCCGGAGCTGATCTGATGTTCCGGAGATCCCTGGCTGGGAATTTATTCCCGATTGAATGCAATTCCTTCAGTGACAAAGCATGTACATTTTCATCACTGTAGATCTAAATGCAACATACTGTATCCAGAATCTGTTCTCATCATTTTAGATTAGATTTGGTTGTTATTTAGCATGCAAACAAACGTATGCTCACAGACCGAAGAGAAAAGAGAGCATTTACACAGTATTCATCTCTAATGGTTTCATGAGTGGCTCTAAAACTGTATTCCACTGAGTGCCCTTGACACAGTTGCATGTAAGATAGATTTTAAATATTCATTACAGCAGGCCCTAAAGACCCATCGTCATCCCGCACCCCAGGGATGAAGCAGCACTGCTGCACAGGGACAAGTTAAAAACTACCGTACAGCCTCGTCCAATAATCAATCATGGAACTTGCCCGTGATTGCAATCATTTATTACTTTAACGTGTTGCATAACATTTCAATACATTAAGTCAGAATTAACAAAGGATCAGGCATCAAAGCATCCTGCTTCATTAAGTTTTTTTATTTGTTTATTTACTGACATGAAAATTAATTCAGTCACAGATTATGCAAGCTTTATTTCAATATCAATTTTAGGAGACTCTATAAATTATATCTGGCTAGCACCATTTATAAAAGCATGAGTGAGGATGGTTGGCACATCCTGTGTGAAGTATAATGCTTAAGAATAATTTATCTACATGCATTATATTAAGGGTGACATGCATGCTAGTTGAAATATATGTATTTAATACATTAATTATGAGACATTATTTCAGACACATTTGTGTTAAGCAGTGTGGTTTAACATTTGGTTTAAATGTAAAATAACATTTTTTTTTTTTTTTTTTTTTTTTAAGGCCAATTCACACTGACCAAACAGACGCGCGACAGATATTTCATCTGTTTTTTTGGATCTGTCTGCATTGGTCGACTCTCGTTTTCACCGATTGAACATGTTGAACCGGCATTTGTCAGGTCGTGAAATGTCTGAGAAGTGACATTCTGTAATCTGATGATTGTCGTGTTGGTCTGTGTCTGTTGGTGTAGTGTGAATTGGCCTTTAAAAGCCCTCAGTTGCACATAGCTGTAGTTATAAACTAAAAAAGTGTAGAAAATATTTTATGAATATGTATGTTTATACCCAATAACTTAAGCTTTTCATTTATAGTTGGGCTATCTTTATGTTTGTTCAACAAAGAATGAATATTGTGCCAACCAACTCCGGTCTATATATACTACTAGAATCACTACTAGAATTCAGTGCATGCGGGAGGAGTCCATATATGTGGATATTATTTGTGAATGACCATGCAGAAGTGTAATTCTATAACCTTTTTGAATGTAAATACATAAAGGGAAAAACGGCACCAAAAGATTCTTTTGCTGCTACACCTACTGAATAACAATTTCCTTTATTTTTGTTCACATCTTGTCTTGAATCTCTGCCAAGAGAAATATTCGAATGTATATTTCTATAGGGAAAGCGCTGTCAGAATCTCACAGAGTCTTCTTTTGCATTCCATCAGGTACAGACTGACCCCAAACAAGGTATTTGTTTAATTTCTAAGACTTACTTATTTTCTCTCACTAAAGAAACATGAATACACTTGAGCGACGTAATCTCCAAAAATATGTATGTACGACGCACACACACTATTCCAACCCCATTCAGTGGATCCCACTTTTCCCAGCACTGGCTAATGGAACATACTGACGGCAAATAAATATTCCACTGAGGCCGTTTCATGTAGAGAGGGGTTTTGAATATCAAATCTGGGTTTTGATCTAGTCAGATGATCCGTACAGTAATAACAGGGCAGAGACAACAGCTCCCCATGGATAAAACACAGAGCTCGTAGACATCGGCCAAATACTGACCACAGTTATTAGATTAGTGTAAATCTTCATGGCATGATCAATAGCAACGTGTTTATTTTTGTGCACTGAGTTATTCATTAGAAATTCAAACAGCCTTAAAGAGGCTCATTAGGATCTGATTTGCTGGGGCTCACAGAGACTTATTGCCCCATTGTGGAGAAGGAGAAAAGGCCACTGGAGACAGTGAGGGGTAGATCCTCACAATGGACAATTTGTTCACATGGTTCAGCTATAAAAATAAGAGGACTGAAATTGAAGATGGTGTGTGTGCAAACAAATGTAGTACGATAGGCCTATGCCATTCTCTGTGATTTAATCCTCCTGTCTTTCATGTGTTATAAATTATTTAGGGATGGGAATTGTAAATAATTGAACAATTCTTAACGATTCTAGTTCTTTAATGGATCCATTAATGCTTTGCATTGCCAAATTATTAGATCAGTTTAAAAAAAAATATTTAAAACTTAATTTTTGTGGTAAATTTAGTTGTAAATCTGTGTGTTTGATAATCAGAGTCATTCTTTGGTGAGTCGGACTACACTGGTTTAGCTGTTTGTTTCACTAAAAAGAACCGACTCGTTTGAGTCATTCATTCTGGAGTCGGACATCGTTGCATGTTGTTGATACGCTATAAAGAACCAACTCATTCGAATGATTTATTCAGGAATCACACCAGTTTGTTTGCGCTGTATGTTTTTGATTGACTAAAAAGAAATGGCTCATTCGAGACTCGAACTATTGCTCATGCTGTCTGTTCCGTGCTGTGGATTCAGTAGCATTATTGCGACGCCATAAATTAAGTAGCCTGTCATACTCTGTATCTCCGTACATATTCTCTACGTAAGTATCTTCCTACATGTTCTCTCAGCGAAAGTCTGCACGTGTGAAAGCCCTTTCCGGTATTTTTTCTTTTTTTTATGGAACCAGCTCTGAATGATTAAACCTAGGCCATTATCTGTATATTAAAATGATCAGAGAGAATGAAATTATGTTTATGAAATGTGATTTAAAAACAGGCCAATAACAATGCATGCTTTTGTAATTACTGATAAATGCAGCTCGTTTTGAAAGGCAGGTCTTAAAAGCTATTTTGTCATTATCACATTATTGCATTACCATTACTCGGTGTACAGTAGCCAGTTCAGATAATTCAATTGAATTGCATTAGGGAGCTCAGATCCCATTTGACTGGGGGAAATGGAACATTAATTGGCATTTGTTCAAGCCAAACAAAGGACACCAAGGGAATATTACCAAATTAAAAGACTTTCAAACGCAGAGAATAAATCTTCGAGGACTAACACAGCCTCGAAAAATGACCAAACACACTAGAAAATGTTTTTAAAATAAGTGGTTCGTGAAAGTGCATGCAGCGAGGATTACATTTATAATTCAAAGACGTAAAGGGCCCAACCCTCGCTAAACTCATGCAGATCAACGTTTTATGGTGTGTTACTCCTATTAAAGCACAATTTTTTTCTTCATCGCAGGTCAGAGATGAGAGTAGCATGTTTTCTGAACACCTTCTTTTATAGCAGACTGTGCTTGTGGGAGGGGAAGGGATTTTTTTTCCACATTTTTTCACTTTCCATCTATGTCCTCCTCAGTGAATTGATGGAATGACCTGGACTTGATCTTTGAGGTCAACATGCCTGATGGTTCCTGCAGATTGATAAATTGATTCAAAACTATTACCATGGTAAAAAAGCAATAAGGTCATAAAACTTGCATTGGTCCAGCTGAGTAAATCCGGGGCATTTCGCCGAAGGAGTGGCGCGGGAGAATGGGAGCATGCGTTGGAATGAGAGAGCGAGAAATGACTTTGAAGAGCTCATCATCTCCAATCTATTTTTCCCTCCTGTGCTTCATGCCGCCGCATAGAGGCACTTCATTACAGGGGAATAACTGTACACAGCCCGGGCCGCGCGCCTGCCTCCTGCTCCTCGCGGCTCCCCTGAGGGGCTTCAGGTGCTTAATACCTCATCACTGGCTTCATTGAACGCTTTAATCTGCACTCCTCTGATCAATAGAATCCCGCTGTAAATTAAAAGGGCCATTCCGTGTAATCAAACCTGTTAATGCTCATTCTGAAAACCATTATTTGTGGAAGGCATTTAGGGGGAATTGCCACACTGACAAGCCCCCTTGCTTGCAGAGATTATCAGAGGACAAGGATCTGGACAAAGACAGAGAGAAGGATGAGAGAAGGGGGATCCAGTCCGTCCCTCGGCAGCGTAACGTGCCCTGCAGACAGAGAGAGGGATTGAGGGAGGGCGAACGCGAGAAAAACACAAGCGGTGGAACTGAGTCTAGTGCAGAACATAATGGGAGGATGGGCGAGAGGGGAGATAAGTTTAGAGAGAGGAGCCGCCTGTCTGCTCGGTCCTCTCCGACACTCGTACGCGCAGAAAATGAAATTTTCGAGCCTGCCATTTCTGCGGCAAATTCAATTACGCCAGCCGCTTGTACAAAGAGCTGTAGCTTCCTTGGGCCTGAAATTGAAAAAAGGCAAGTGCTGATGAGATGGTGAATAACTGGCTCGGCTTTGATAGCAGACAGGTGAGAGAGTCTCTGCCGATCGCTCACGCGAGTCCCAAAACTTAAAGTATCGTACTGAATATTGCTGCAGAGAGGTCTTTGAGGGTCTTTGGAAATACTAAATGTTGACAAACCCACTCACTTATACGAACACGATTTGGTATGTGCCGCAAAATATCACTGAAAGCGACGGTGAGGTAAATAATGTTCTGTCGTAGCATCTCCTTTTTTGATTTTCCACATGAGCACGTCACTTATGCCGTGCTAGCGTTGCGTAAACCGCCAGATCTGCACAGCAAGCTGCCGTAAAATTGGAGATCTTCCTTGTAATCCTAATTGTTTGTACAATTCATAGTTTTTCTCATGGTGCACTGACATTCCCAGTTGAAAAAATCTAATTCTAATTTGAGAGAAAATCCTGCAGGGACTTCATAAGAAAACTGCAATTTAAGGCCGACAAGGCGAGAGGAGAGGAAAGCTATTACTGCTGTATCTTAAAAGGTCAATTACATTCTGTATAATGACTTTGACTGTTTAATCCAAATGTATGAGTCTGTTCCTAAGCCTTCTTCTGACATTGATAGACTTGAGTGGCAGAGAAGGATCTTCTCCTGTCAAGACATCAGCGGCTGGGAGATAATGAGAAACGGCACTTGAAAATTTTCCAACTGAATCGGCTTCGGGAGGAACATGCTGTTCTCTTTCTCTCCTGATCATCTTAAATATTTGACTTGGTGTGGTCAAGCGCTGGGTTTGTTTGCCGCTGGGGCTAAAATGGTCTACAGCGTGACCCGAACAACACTTTTTTGCCAGATATAATCTCTCCCCTTCCTGGATATTTAATGCGATGTTTGCTCTTGCAGTGCCCGTGATTTCAGCGACAGCATCTCATCTGCAATGTAACACAATTTCCGCACCTGAAAAGCAACTGTCTCGAGTCAATAGACTATAAATTGCTCTTAAATAAAAGGTCTGAAGCGGACCCCCGCCTTTTTTAATCATTTGTATGTTTAGCTGTTTGGTCAATTTACTTTGTCGCTGTGATGTTTCACGGTTAAATGCCATCAATCACATTCATGCTGAGAAAAATCTCCCGCTATAATATTACAGGTTATTAAAAGGATGATGAGAATGCAGCCACATGGGCAGGCAAATGCCCTTTTTCTCATCTTCTGAGAGCGTGGCCTTGAGATAATCTAGTGATTCATCTTCGCCCTGCCCATCAACAAGTGGCAGTGGGCTCAAGTCCCCAATAATGAGCTACTCTGTCCATTTCACCTTCTAAACACAAACATTAGTCACATCACATTCTCAGTCTACTTACTATACAGGGATCCTGTACTCGCTACAGCAACCGCTGATGCATTTCAATTGATCGGCTTTATGAAGGTTATAACTAGATGTGAAGAAATTCAATCTGTGACAAGCTATATAGCAAATATTCTCTCTCACACAAATAATAAGACTTTTGAAAGCACTCTCTATCTTGTCAGATGGCACTTGTCTGAAGATGATTTAGACCAAAGCTTTGATCTGAGTGTCAGTTTACAAGCTGTCCTTTTCTGCTAAAGTGACTCTTATCAGGAGAGAGGGAATTTTACAAGGCTTCGCACAAGAAATGCGGAGAAAAAGTGAGATTTCACGAGTGACTATTAAACATGGGGAGGGGATACAAAAACATGCATTTGATTGAACTTCTCTTTAACTTTGATATGGCACAATGCAATTAGATCTTCCTTGTCTGTGATTAATTATTCCCATCTAAAATATGGGTCATAATCCAAAGGGAATGAATTTAAATTTCAAATGAACCTATAGAGCTTTTTTTTTAAAGAAGATTGATGGCTTTTTTTTTCTATTTTTGATTAAGGTTTTGCAAAATTGCTGTGATTATTTAACACTTAGAAAAGTCTAGAAAATTAATCATTTTATGAAGTGATATTATTTGATATTTAAATAAGACAAACGATAGAACTGTCATCTCACTGTGTTTAAATAGGACTTATAAGCTAATATTTCTTTTATCACTATACAGGATATTAATAATAGAATTATGAATTCTCATACAGTCAATCATCCAATCATTTGAAAGCTGAATAAATTCAAAGCAGTCAGACACATCTGAATGTATAATGACAGTACTGCAGAATTATGGTATGGTATATTTATTAACTCTGTCACAACTGTCTATCTTTAACTACGTTGAACTCAACTAAACTTTATATCGATATGGACATCTTTGAAAATAATGATAACTTGTAGTTCAGTAAATAAGTCACATGTTGATCCAGTAACAGCACCAATAGATTCAATTTAGTGAAGGATTCTGAAACTGGCAACTTGTTTTATTTGAACTATATTATTTAGACCAACCACCTTGGTAATCAGACTTCATTCAAAAAGAACCGGCTGTAAGTCAATTGGACTAGTCAAGTCAAGCAACTCTAGAAGAAACATACTCTTATTGTGCTGAATGTTTTGAATTCACTAAAAAGAAGAGTCATTTGTTCGTGATTCAAACTGCTTACGATGTATGTATTTGATTCACTAAAAAGAGCCAGCATAGATTCGTGAATTTGGTCACGTTCATATATTTGTTTGCATGCCGGCTGTGAGGACAACTCGATGGAAAGACGTTTCTTACCGTTATTTCGCAATGGGCAATGTTTTTATAGCATCATGTTCAATGTGATGTCATTGCAGCGAAGCATGCAGAAAACGTTGCTTGCTTTCCAATGTCAAACAGATGACTCGCTTTCATATATAAAAACATATTTGATTTCTGAGCATTTCCTTTTAATACAGTAAATGACGCCCATTCATTTTAAATTCCTATATTAAGCAGGTCTATTCTGTACAACAAAACAGTAGAAATAGAAATAGATAATCTAATTTTCTGTTGAGCGATTTGTCTCTAGAAGGAATGTTTGTAACACAATTTGTTATAAAAATCCCTGGGCTTTGATAGATTTATAACAAAAGAGCAAAAACGGTGGGTGCCACTATCGCTCCCCTGACCCCATAAATCACATCTTTAGTGACCACATATTAAGTGCTTTTCTCATTCCCCGCCCATTAAAAGTAAATAATCTGCAGAGAATGAGGCATTTGCTAAGGAGGCATCCTATTTTTCATATGTGACAGTTATCTGAGTGAAGGTGTGCAGGTGGGATGGGAGGTGGAGCAGAATGATGATGTCAGATTAGGGACGGTGGATGCAGAGTCTCTGTCCGTGTGTATTTATAGAGGAAGGAGAATTTATTGGTGGCTGGTTGCTGGGAATGCAGTCTGGCACATTTTACATCCTAAACTGGATCATCATTTAACATTGATGACGCATAGAATGGTTCGGTACCCTCTTCCAGATGTACAACGCAAATATCTTGCTGAATGTGTTCTGGCTTCCTGTTCATACATCTTGGGTCACCATAAAAGCGTAGTAAAGTCACATACATCTGGACTGAATAATTCCACATATTTATAAAATGAAGTTTCGCCCCGGCAAGTGAAATGAGATGCAAACTGCATTGGTGGAGGCGAGTAATTAAGTTCATTAAGTTAATTATTTTTTTTCCTGAGCAAAAAGGAGAAGGAAATAGCAACCAATCACTAATTAAGTCCTCCCTCATCATATTGGGAAAAAATGAACATTATGCGGCTACATCGGTTTCATGTTGTTGCATATTCATAGCGTTAAATTAATTTAATACCTCTCATATAAATCATGCAAATTTATGAAGTGAAGGTTTCATTTTATTGCACCATATTAAGTCATGTTCGATGCACAAGGTGGCCGTGAAGTGAGACATTACTCAAGGTTAGTCCGTGTTATTTATGACGTATCTGTCAGTTAATACTCAACTGGCTTTTATTGCACTTTAATGTGCATGGAAGTAATAATATGAAGCGCAGTTATGAGGGTGATGATGGCACAGATGTGTTGGACAGCAGGGCAGAACCAATGCTATCTGAGACTGATTAGTCTTAGAGCTGTGCACAATACATAGATACATCTCATTTTTAACATTTACGGTCTGTTACTTTGGGTTCTCAAAGACCTCAGGGTCATGAAATCATTTTATTATTATTATTTTTGTAATTTCTTGATTGCTGAGATAATTCTATGGTATTTTTATTATAATTTTTCTTAATGAGAGGTACTATTATAGTTTTTATAAAAAAAAATAAAAAAAAGTTTTATGTTTTTCATTTTAATTTGAGTTAAGGTCTTAGTAATTTTGTTGTTTGTATTAGTCATTTTTATTTTTATTTTTATTTTAGTTATTCTAGTGCATAAAGTTAAACTAAATGAAAATGAGAAAAGTTGCATTGCCAACTAGCTGAAATAAAATAAGCTTAAAAAAATATGCTTTTTTTTTTTTTTTTTCAGTTAACATGTATTTTTTGTTTAAAGTAATGACAGTGGTTTTTATGGTTTTAGTTCAGTTACCTGTTATAATATGAAAATGTCCTAATTATAAATCATTCCGCCATTATTGTAAATAATAATTGAAATGAGTGAATTTATGTGGCAGGCCTACGTAGAATCCAGTTTCACTTTTTTGCGGTTTGCTTTGGCTGACATTTGTTTGAAGACTGACAGAAAATGGCATTATTACCATATATCTGAGTTAGTTTTTCCAGCCTTTATTATGCTAGGTGAAATAAAATCCCTGCAATCCTCAGGGGATCTGCCATCTTTCCAGGTTAAACATTTGCCAGATCACATCCTCTCACCGCCGTTCTTTTGACTCAGGGACCTCAAAAGCCTCTTTTGAATAACTGGCTCCTTACGTGGAACATTTGACACACAGACCAGGCGGAGCACGCCGATTATTCGTCCTTGGAAAAATGAAAAGCTACTTCATAAGACCCCTGGTTTGGGTCATAACACCACGATTGTTCTTAACTAGTGTGAGTGAGAGAATCCAGCTGGGTCATATCTCCCTCATTAATGAGTCATTGGGGGCCCCTGTACCATTACTATGATCCGGATTGTGCACTTGCTGCAATTTGCCACGATTAATGGAGGAAGGTCAGCCCGGGTCACTTTCAATTTCCACCCTGAGGGGCGAGAAATGGAAACAACTCATTTGCACAGATTTGAATAATTTGCCCCCTTGAAAAAATAGAAAATATGGGGCGAGGAGAAAGAAAGAGGCGATAAAGGAATCGGGTAGAGGACTCGAGCGCTGTTGCACTTTGCACAATAATAAGCCGCGCTGCCGTCGTCGGCTGGCACAAAGGCAATAATGAATATGATGGAGGATATGAATCCAGATGTGGGAATAAAGCTCGCCTTTCTCCGTGCAGTCTCACTTGGGAGCGTCTGCTGCGTCTAGTGAGCTTTTAAACTTATCATAAATGTATTATGATTGCACCGGGCCATGAAACAGCTGTACACAATTAATCTTCTGCAAATCTTATCTGAAGAATTGCTTTCAGCGAAGTAACATCTGCTGCGAGGGGTGCTTATTCATGGGCGACGCTCGCCTGCCACACTTTTATGTGTAGGGCACGATCATTGCCAATGAAGTAAAAATTCATCGTTTTCCCTGTTCGGTAAAAATAACATTCAGCAGCATTAAAACATCATCCATCAACATTGTCTTGGGGGCTCCAAACCCGTCGCCGCCCGACAAATTAAAGAGAATATTCATTTCTGTGTGAACTTGCAGTGTGCAGCTTCACTGAGCTGATATAGTTTTCATTTTTTTTTCTCTCTCTTTGGAGATGAAATTGAAGCGGAGCATTTCAATATCAGCAGTTGGGCCTGGTGCAGGAAGTACATAGTGTGACTGCCATCATTGTCTCTCTGTGACCTAACAAGGGCCTTTGTGTTTGGATGTGAAATGGAAAAACACATCATTGCAGTGTGAATACGTGCTAAATAAAATATCATCTATGAAAACTGTTTTCAACATTGATCATAATAAGAAATGTTTCTAGAGCACCAAATCAGCATATCTGAATGATTTCTGAAGGATCATGTGACACTGAAGACTGGCGTAATGATGCTGAAAATTCAGTTTGGCCATCACAGGAATAAATTACATTTTAAATTGTAATACTATTTCACACAATATTTGATGAGTATAAGAAACATTTAAAAATCTTACCAACCACAAACTTTTGAAGGGTAGTGTCTATTAAAGAAATATTTCATATTTAAATAGGCCACATAAACGTCATATTTAATTCAATAGTGCATATGCTTGGTGTGCACTTTAATGCACTCCTTCAATGTCAAGCACTGAATTTCATATTGATTAGTTTGAGAGTTTGAGAATGGCTCTTGATTGGTCACGTGACGGGCAGGCAATCAACCAAACAAGGAGAGGAACTTTTATGCACACTCTACGTCTTTTATCTTCTCAACATTAATTACAATCATGTAATTTCTTAATTCCCAACTGTCGGCACCTCACAGATGGCAATATTATTTACAATACACAATGTTGCCTGGAGCCCGGCCAGATGCTGTCTTAATATGGATTTGATCATCTGTAACTTTGGCAGTTTGTCAATTAGTCTATTTTTTTTTTTTTTTTTTTTTTTTTGCAATATGAAGAAAAAAACAATCTGTTTATTTTCTGTTTTCTTTTGCCTTTCCCATCTTCCTTTGTAAACCGACACAAAGAGTCAGATTTAGGGAACGAGACAAAGGGTAATCAAAACAGATAAGTATAATATAAAAAGTTTTAAATATCATAATGGCCATTTTAAAGAAAATGTTTCAATTATGAAACTTCATAACTAATAATGGCCATTCGAGGTGATCATCAACCACTCGCAACCCCTTCCAAACATAATTTCCTTTGACTTACATTTTTTTATACTGAGATATTATTTTCTAACTTTTTGTGTTTTTAGACTTTCCTAAAACATATGTTTTAGAGCAGTTTACAGGGACTATTGGCTTGACCCCATAATGCAGGTCATTTCAAGCTTTGGCCTGCGCAATACTTTTGAACGCAATCATAAATATAATTACTTGATAATCTGTTATAGTGATATATTAATATATCATTCATATTAAAACGTTCAATCAGTCCTGTTGACTTTAAATTAAAGAGAAATAACATCAATAATCAGAAAAAGAAGAAAAATCTTTTGCATGCTGTCCAGTACAACTGTGATTCAAGTCCTGCTGTGGCCGTGTCTGCTTTCAAACAGGGATTATGTTTAAAGCTCAATGTGTATTGTTCAATCTGACACGGTCAATTCATCATTAGTTTTGAGCGGAGAACGGATGAGTACACTTTCAATTTAGTTCACAGCCTTTCTTCATTCATCATGCCTCTTCATCATCCATCATTTCCCGCCTTTGATTTGTACAAAAAACACACTTTCATAAGTTTAATGCAATTAATCATGAGGCAGGATAATTTTCTATTAATGGACCACAACCATTATTTCATTATTCATTTGATGAACTTGCACAGTGTGTTTCACGGAGGTGTGATTATAAGCACTGCTCACCAAGCATGAGCGTGTGCCACTCCGGATCTTTGTTGCTGTTTCTTAAATGGCTCTGTGTACAATCTGCCTGCTCTGCCGTCCGACTGTAGCTTTTGTCTTCATATAACAAGTCCTGATAAATTGGAAAAGTTGCAGGCATAGATGAGAGCTGACCCGAAAAACAAAAGCAATCACAGTAAAGGGTAAAACGCCTGGAACGGTGAACCGCGACAGCTCTCGCATTCAAGGTGAAATTCTGCCTCCCTCTCCATAAAAAGATAAACATGCATACGCACAGAAAGCGAACAATTTATGATCTTGTTACTTGAGCTGAATCATTTCAAACCTGTCTGGTTTCTTTGAAAGCCCTAAAAGTTATTTTCAATACTTAACCCCTCACGTGAAAGAGTGTATGGTATCTAAAGTTTGGTTTGATTCTTAAGCCTTGGTTCCAGTATTGTGGAAAGTTACTTTTTAAAGTAACGCATTACAATATTGCGTTACACCCTAAGAAAGTACACTAAAAATGATATGATCAATAAGTTATGTCAGCAAATGTTTTTACATTGCTCATCAAAATAAGTACAGCAATTTTTCAACTTTAAAAAAAAAAAAGTTATAGGCCTACAAGATTCATGTAATTTAGGTTGAAATTACTTAAACATCCAAGTTGATTGTACTTAAAAATTAGAACTTGATTTAAAAAACTTAAATTTTTAAGTACAACAACTTTTTCAAGTTCCAAGTTCGATGAGGATAAATGCATGCTCACATTTAGTTGAACTACATTAACTACCATGTTTACGCCTGATTTCTCTCAACATGGGGACAAGAGAAGTGTCATGAATGGGAAAACAAGGTAACTTGAGTTACTTACTTGAAAAAAAGTAATCCGATTACATAACTCGCATCATTTTTATCTGCTTGGTTCTATCTCTTTTGTTTTGGAAACTTATGAATAGACCTGAAATAAAAGATTTGACTTAAGCAATGATGCTGTATAAAAATTCCAGCTGATTATAAGAACTTAATTATTTTTCAAACTGAATAGTCTTGAATCTCGCCGCAGATCAATCAGCTCTCGGGCTCAAAGAACTTCCGACTCCATTTTAGCTCAATCAAAAAGGGGGAAAAAAATCAATGTGGTCCAATTATAGTCTATTTCATTAAGGTATGTTAATCAGGTAGAATTGCAAATGAGTTGGGCCTATGATTTTTCTTCTTGTACGCTGCCGATATACAGTAGACAGTGTTGATGTTGATGAAACGATCTGTTGGACGGATCAAGTGCATAACCCACCTGTTGAATCACACGTTACTTTGAACTTAAAAGTTATGTTATAAAGTTATAAAATCAAAGCAACATTTTCCCCCCAGATTCACAGTGTGCCATGTTAAAGCATCATGCACATCCTTTGGTTCCAGCTATGGTCTAGGAGAGGACATGTCACGACAAAAGCTGAGCACACTTCTTTCATTGTATTATTTTTCCTCTCCTCAGCCAGCCTTTTCATTTGGACCGACCGTATATGTTTTGGGTAATCCAATTTTTTTCAGTCAGGTCTGGCTGGAAACAAGCAAAGAAGCATCAATTGTTAAGTGCACTGCTCAAATAAACAAAAAATACGGCATGCAAACAGGATTAAAAATGCTACTTAATGTCTAAATAAGGTCAATTATGCAGTTAAACTGTAAAGAAAGGCATAGGCAACCACTATAAATTAGCAGATGCTTTCAAACCTTGAGTAATGTTTTATTTGTCCAGGTTTGATAAAACTGACTATATTTAATAGGGTTGTGTTTGAGAACATTCGAACACTAAAACTCCTTGTGAGGTGCCGAGCTTTTCGAGAAAAGAGAGTCTGCAGAGACTTCTTCCAGTATTCCTCTATTGATTTTTCCCTCAGAGACGTATTGTACCTCAAGATCTCATGCATTAGTGTAGGAGGTCCACTCGAGTCTCAGAAACGATGGTAGAACAATGTATTTAAAAAACATTCGGCTCTAACTAATGGCAGGTCCTCGGCAAAAGCGAGGTCATTTACCCTTCTGATTAGGTAAGCCAGTCAGTTCCAGGCAAACTGTGATTTAAAATGATGTCCAGCTTGAACTACATTCTCCAGGAAAATGATCTAATTTAGTGATTTATTCATATTTACTGAGTGTACTGGCATTACATTTGTATAGATCACATCTGGGTAAAAACAGAAATCGGGAAAATCGAATCAAAATACAGAGACGTGGCCGCCTGTCGCACGGAGTCTACATTCGAGGCTCTGCCGGGGTCACTTCCATGCTTTTTATGATGTCGCTTTGAAATCTATCCGAATCACATTAAATTGGATATAAAGATGTGCAGACACATACATCACAGTAAATGGTGTGCCAGAGCACTGCTCGTGGAGAATCCCACCTCAACAATCAGGTTATAAAATCGGCTTCAGATCCGATTAATAATTTACAATCCTGTTAGGGGAGAACAAACATTTCTGTTCAAGCAATTTAAGTTGCAGGACTGTTATTAAAGCCCGCTTCTACTTTTCACAGGGGCTGGAGGATCGTCTGGGGATGTGCGGTCGGTCAGAGAGAGAGAGAGAGAGAGAGAGAGAGAGAGAGCTAAGCCTGCTTCAGCCCTCTGTGCCAGAGAATAACTATGTTCTATTTCACACTCTATGCTTTCTTTATTAAACTGCCATCGCAGTAAGCACATATTGCTCACCGTCTCCTCTTTGAATTTACCGTGACTGCAACCTCTTTTTCCCCGTGCTGGGAAACTTTGTCGACTTTCCGTAGCAAAATGTTAGCCTAATGACTTTATAATGGCAGACGTTTCAATGGAGCTCCAAGTAAAATGAGCTGGTGCTCGTGCAATTAAAGCTCAATGGTGCTTTGTGCATCACCCATCACTAATTGACACAAGGGAGACAGATTTGCCTTTTCGCAGAGGCCTGAAAAGTGCCCGCAGGCTTAATGTAATTATTGTATATCTCATGTGCTTGTTACATTCTACACAGGTTTTGCTCACATTATGTAGCCTACTTTGAGAATATTACAGGTTAACTGCTAAATATCGTATGAAACGATTAATGCTTTGAGAGATGAATGTTTCATTTCATTATTTTATTAGGAAAGACAATCATGATAGCGAGTTGTTTGATGTGGCTCAAATGTTTGGTAACAGTGACCTCTAGTGTCCACACATGACCAGCCCACTGGACCTGAGAAAAGTGTGTGCAGCTTACATTCCGTAAGAGCTTTAGGATCTTTAAGAAATCATGTAACAGGAATAAAATGTGAACATGCACAAAGTGAATATTTTAACATGCAAATCTATACACTGTATTGTGGGGGGGACTAGAACCCAACAATGATTGAGAACAAAGTGAAAATCTAATGCGTTTCAGCAAGTATCGTAGCTATGCATCAATAATTTGTTAAGATTTATGTACACAAAAAAGGAAAAGTTCAGATCTCAAGAATATATTTTCCAGTTTAAAAAAAGTTGCTAAATCAAAAAGAGCAACGTTGCACAGCAGCGGGACTGTGCCGATTGTGCCCGGTGGCTGAGCTAGAAGTGTTTCTCACTTTCACATCAAGTTCATAAATAGTGTGAGCTGAAATTTACATGGGATCAACAAAGGCTTCGTGAGAGTCCGAGCCTACGATCATACTGCTGTACATCTTCTGTTGCTCCTCCTTGTATGACTCCTTGACCTTTGCTCTCTTCAGTCCTCCATCCCTGCAACATAATAATACTGTAATCTATAGCAAATCTATATAATCTATAGCAATTTGTGACTTGCCAGGCTAATAGTTGATCAATTTGAGATTATATTGCCACTCATATTAATCATCCTTACACTAGTACTAAAAACTTTAATGGACATTTAAATATTATGAATAAATAATGTTTTCTCCAGAGAAAGCAAAAATAAATTGAATAATAAAAAATGCTTACATATATGCATATTTAATTTATAAAAATAATGTGTAAAGCTTACATATATGCATATTTAATTTATAAAAATAATGTGTAAATATATGTATTAACACAATAACTTTATATTCTTACCAGGACAAATCCACCAATCCTCCCTGATATGCTATTGCTGATTTTACTCTGTTAGCAAAATTAACAGCATCCTCTCCGTCCTACAAAATACATATTCAGATATTCAGATACAATGAAATAAAGGAACCAAGGCTCTACCAGTTAAAAGTTTATATAAAAGTAACTGAAACCAAGAAATAATCAAAGTGGGGAATTATGTCACCCTGTGCTTATACTACAGTTCTGCATGCTCTGATGCTGCACGATTAATCGTTAAAAGATCGCAATCTCGATTCAAACACCCGCGTGATCTCATTCCTAGATGACAACGATTCGACTGTGTGTGTGTGTGTGTGTGTGTCTATTAAACATTTGACAAGACATTTTGTTCGCGCTGCCGCTGAGCCAGAGAGAGCAGTTGTCATGTATAGGCATGAAACGGCTTTACAAACAGTATTTTCAACTACACAGTATCGTTGTTTCTGTGTTGCAAATATTAAAATTAGCATATAAGTACTGGGATAAAAGTTTATAGGTCAGATATAAACACTGATGTCTATAGCAGCGATCAAAATAAAGCAAATCACCTTCTGAAAGTAACTTGGCGCTTCAAATAACGACTGTATCGATTACATAGTAACGCCTCTAGGTGTCAAAAAAGTGACTGTTAAAAAATTTATTTGTCATTGAATCATTCATTTAAGAGATTTGTTCAAAAAAGGCTGATTCATCCAGCAATGAGACATCATTCATTCAAACCAATTTTATCAAAATAATTCAGTTAAATAGACTGCAGCAATTAACATTTAGTCAGAACCTCTAATAAATTACATGTTATTTTGTTTAGTTGTCTGTACAGAATCGTGGGAGAATTGTGATCTTAGTTTGAAACGAAAAAATCGTGATTTCTCAATTTACCCAGAATCATGCAGCTCTACCTGATGCATTCTGGGATGCTTTTAAAAATGTTGAAATATAAATCAATGAATAAAATAATTGTTATTGTAAATTCATGTTTCTGCTTAGGCTCCAGCATTCGTGGAACCTTACATAGGACGTACAGACAGACAGATAGATAAATGTTTCTGCTTACCTGTCGAGTCATAGGTGGGAGGTACCACACGTTGCACACAATGGCCCAGCTTGTCATCATTCTGAGGATGTAGCTCACCATGTTATACTTGGCACTGTTCCAGAAGGCATCTCCAAACTGAGGGTCATACTGAAAGAGAGAAGTACATGAGGTGCGTCCCTTTCAGTGGGTGCCTGTAATACTGCCGTAGGAAAGCACTGGCTTACCTTGATTGCAACTGGGTATATAGTTCCACCTATTTCAAAGCTTCCCTTCTTGAACATCATGACTGATGTATTATTAATGCAAGTTCCTAAAATGAACAGAGCATAGGGAGTTTGAGAATAGGATAACAAATGGCATAGAGATATATTCAAATAAATATGTGAAATATGTATTTATAAATTAAATATGTATACTATGATTTTTGATACTTTCTTTTATAGCAGATTTACTGCATAATTAATGCTTTACTATATGCATAAGGACACATGAATATAACTTGTACCCTCTGGGAAGATCAGGATTGGCAGCTTAGTTTTATCAGCAATATGGTCTTTCAACCTGCGAAAAAAGCAAAACTGAGGCTTTATGTTGTAAGCGAGGACATACCAACTTCAACAGACTAATAAATACACACTTTGTCACCTTTTGGCAACCGCATGGCGATCTTTCATCTCGGATCTCTCAAACCAAACATGAGGACAGGATCGCACTATTGACCTCTGAATGACCCCCAAGAGGCCTCCGTGAACTTGACCTACCTGAGGAGAATAAAACTGAGTTAAAGACACCCGAGACCCTCTACAGACACACAACGTCACACATCCGATAAAGTCAGCGTGACTCACCATAGCATAACATCCATCGTTCGCCAGAATGACGATGTCAATCGGGGAGGTGTGGTTGGCCACACAGATACCTCCTTTTTTTGGACGATTCTCTCTGTTATGCATCCCATGACACAAATATAAGAAACAATGGTCATTTGACTATATTAGGGAGTGTTAAAAAGAAAAAGATGTGTATGCATGGCCGAGAATGACAACATAATAACGACCCCCTTATCCATCTCATCTTGTCACTGAATTGCTTGTATCCACAGCAGTCGTCCTTTAGCTTTTTTTACTTTCTAAAAGTACTGCAATGGTTGCAAAATGCAAAAACATATAATAAAGTCCACAGCCAATTATATTTGATGTACGCCACTGTTTTTGTGACCAGTTTGTGTATGTGTTTTATACTAGGGAGAATGCTGGAGAAAAACTTGAGAAGCAGAAGGAAACTGAAAACAGTGAGACAACGATCAAAGTGGAACGACTGGGATAAAAAAAGAAGCAGTGACTCACTTATTATGATAGCGGATGGTTGCAGACAGGCCTCTGGCACATATTCTGTAGCATGTAATATGAACCAAATCACTGAGCCACCTCTTCGCACTGAAAGAGACACAAACCCTTCGCTTTAACAAATGCTTCTTCAAACTCAGTCAAAATATCATTCCATCCATATATAACAAACATATTTGAAAACACTTTTGTTCAAGTTGAACATATCTTATTCAGTCAGTCCATAAACGGAGGACAAGAGAATATGGTATAATTACTGTATTTATGGCATGCAATATTAATTACTTGCTGTTAGGAAGCAGTCCAACAAGAGTAGTTCCTATCACCAGCCAGCTCAATCCAATAGCAGCCAAAGTGATCCTATGACAGAGCAATGATATGATTCATATACATATGGATGAATCACAAAAAAAAAACATGGCCAGGTCACAATAATGAGAATGAGAAAGTGGGAAATGTGCTTAAGTGTAATATATATATATTTTATTACACTATTTGTAATAATAGTGATACTATATATAATAGTGATACTATAATAAGTACTATAATAAGTGATACTATAATAAGTGATACTAATAATAATATAACACTATATATATATATATATATTAGGGCTGTTGGAACGAATTCCGAAATTCGAATATAATTCGAATATTAAAAAAATCAATACTATTCGAATGCTGAAGTTCCTATTCGAATACTGCTTTTTTTATGTATATATATATTTTTTAATGCAATCTTGCCTTTCTCGCCGCCTTGGCACACACATGTGAAAATTAAATGCTTTTGTTTCGTCTGATAAACAATAAAGTTTTTGATTCGTAACACAATTGTGCACGTTATCCACGCTGTATCATCATAACAACTGTCAAAAGTCGCGGAGAGGAATGTCTCCACGGTAACGGAGATCAACAATTTGATTCTCAGTCCACATTACAACGTGAAAACGGCGTCTTCAAATATATCCACTTTGGAGTGCGTTTTCATTAATAAAAACGCCGTCTCATTGTGGACGGAAGGCCAAAACGGAGAGGAAAATATACGTTATTTTTTTTATGACAACTTACAACCTGACAAGCTAGGCGATCTGTCCGAGGAACCGCCGCTAAAACAGGCAAGAATTACTTATGTTCTGCCTCTCTCTCTCTCCTCATCACGGGGCTCAACTGCTACCAGCTGTCCGCCAAAAGGCAATAACAGACAAACTGACGGTTTATCTGTGAAGATATGAGACCGATCAACATCACGCATTGGCGATCCATAAGACTGTGTAATGTCGTAAATATTAATAATAGGATGAATTTGAGCATTTAATATTCGAATATTATTCGAATATTAAATAAAATAAGGAATGGAATTCGAATAGTATTATAGAGGAAGATTGACAGCCCTAATATATATATATATATATATATAAACGTATATAAAGACGTCAAAACATCTTTATCTTTATCTTTAACAGTATGTGTGTATATTACTGTTAAAGATAAAGATAAAGATGTTTTGACGTCTTTATATACGTTTTTTTATGTTTTGAAGTCTCTAATGATCACCTGCATTTTAATATATTTTCAAATGTAGTTTATTCCTGTGATGTCAAAGCTGAATTTTAGGCATCATTACTCCGGTCTTCAGTGTCACATGGTCCTACAGAAATCATTCTGATATGCTGATTTGGTGTTCAAACATTTCAACAATAGGCTTTATGCACAGCTGCACTACTTCCTGAACTTCAGGCAGGTCCTTTGTTTCCTGTCTGCCATTATTGGACAAACTGATTAATCCAGGTGTGCCTGACCACCTGAATTAATCAGTTTGTCCAATAATGGCAGACAGGAAACAAAGGACCTGCCTGAAGTTCAGGAAGTAGTGCAGCTGTGCATAAAGCCCATTCTGCTGAAAACTGCTTAAAGCTACAATATGCAAGAATTTTTTGCCCGCTAGAGGGCGCTACATTCCAAACAACAACAACGGCGTAGCTTGATGACGATGTGAAGGAGCGTGGAATGATGGGAACTGTCGTTTTAAACTCCACCGTGGATGTAAATCAGTCAGACGGGAATCGAAAAATCATGTTCATGGATGAGGCTAAGTTCTTTTTTTATAATGACATGCTTTTTGTGGCGAGGGGGGCGTGGTTCAGCGCGGTCTGTAATGGTAGAGAGAAGAGACGAGCAAGTAGGTCAAGTGCAAATGACGAACACCTGTGTCTTATTGCTGTGATCCGCGTGGAGAGACCGCTTATAAGTCGCGCGCTGGAACGAGAGAGAGACTGGAGAGAAAATTGGACGCAGAGAAAGAAAACCGGTGGATCCGAGCTCTCATTTTTTAACTGTTTTGTGCCGTCGCGGTTGCCACGGTGAATGCGCGTTGTGCGCGACTTTTATTTCATTAAAATGAATTAACCGCAAGAAAAGTAAGGTTTAATACTAAATTGGTTATCATAGATGTTACTGTATGTCGAATTCATTGTTGTGATAACGCGGCGCAGTTTTACGTGTTCTAAACAATTGTTGTGAAAGTACATTCGAACATAACCACATCATTTGCCAAAATACTGATTCATCTTTATGTATAACACATGCTATATTTATTTACATGGCCATAAACACCAGACGTGATAAACAATGTCAATAAACTAAACACAAATCTAAAGCAATATATACTTACCTTACATAAACATAACTATTACCGAATGCTACATTTGGAAAATATAAAATTAAGCATGCTTTGTCGACAGAACCAGCTGCAATCAGTAAAGAATAATTGTGTTCCATAACGACTGCACAAAACAAGCTAACGTTTGTTGCTTGATAGACGCTACAACTACAACTTCCGCATTTGTCCAGGACATTCCTCGAGCGGAAACCGAGGGTAACGCGGATATGACGCAATTGACTGGCGACTCCCAGCTCACCAACGCCCCGTTTCCTTGGTTAAAATCGCAATTTTCTCACGATTTAAAAATAGTTGGAAACATTTGGGATATTGTACGTAATCAACTTAACAAAATATATAACACTGGCCTTGAGATTATGGGATATTTTAATGCAAAATTCTTGCATATTGTACCTTTAATATTTTTGTGGGACTGTAATAATTTTTTTCTGGATTATTTGATGAATAGAAAGTAACCTTCGATGAAAGTAAAAATATCCTTTTGTAATAACGTAAATTGAGCGTCAGCGTCAGTTCTGGCAGGCCAGGTAGTCAAGACGCTGCTAATGCTATTTGCTAACAACACTGTCCCGTCAGCTGATCTGCTCCAGCTGAGCTGCATTAGCTCGTTAACTCCCCTCGCTGCTCAATGGCCAAAGCTCAAACAAGGCGCCCTATTTAAAGCACATTCAGTTTGCTCATACATGCTGCTGCTCACTTCTGCTGCCTGCCACCTCCCCAGCTCCTCCTTATGCATAACGTGGCATTTGCTTTATGTCATGTTGCTTGCTCTGTTCACAGGGGGGATATTTTAGCTCTCACAGTCCTAAACTGTGTGAGCGTTCCCTAATGCTGCTGCTGCTGTCCTCTGACTCTCTGCTATTTCATGGTGCTCATGAAAGGTCAGAGGACTCCCTGAACAGAGCCATACCGCCAAATTTCAATTCAGGAACATCAACTTGTTTGCAATCTATTCAATAAAAATTCTTAAATTATTTTTATTGTCTGTGTGTTCTTGACTTAATGGACCTGACAGAAATGTCTTTATTGTCACTTTTGATCATTATAATGCATCCTTGATTAATTTATGTCACTTAATGAGTGAAATATCAGTCCAGGCTCACCTGAGAGGCAATAAAATACAGTAACGTATAAAAACTCCCAGGCCCCATATGATGGTGAGCCGCACGCTGATGTAGCGAAAGTTGTTGTTGGTTCGCGTGAGAAGGTTCCAGGAAGCCAGTTCCTCCGACGTGAAGCGCTGAGTCACCTGATCCTCGACAATGTTCTCAATGCCATTCTTACAGAAATAGAAGACATCACACAGAGTAAAGTCTCCCCCCGCCAGATTTTTGGGATGGGACCGTCGCAGTTCTTCGATCTCCTCCTCCATAGAACCGTCCTTTTTTTCGATTATCCCTGAGAAGACATTATGAGTTTGAAATTAGTTATTTTCTTGAGGATCCCACATGAGCACAATGCTTTTGTGACACAGTTGCCGCTATATACGTTACTTTCTTTGTTTGCTGGTGCACGTATGATTTCTAATGTAAGTATGATTTCATGTGTGTCCTGAGATAAGGATTCATACAGTGGAAAATACCCAGCCTGAAACCGGGTAAAGTTCATAAATAAGATCAACTGAAATTATGAAATCCGTCACTTGTTGCAATACCGTGTGTTCAACAGACTCACCATGACTAACAGGCATCAAGCCAATAAATAATAAAAGCATTTAAAACATTATTTTCTTATACAAAGAGTTAACTTAAACTAATACTTATAAATACGAGTAATGAATAATGAAATAAGACAAAACAACATTTTTATTTGACTATTTCACACATTTTTGTGATTGTGTAATATGCAGCGTCAAAAACATCAAAGAGGAAGCTGTGGCTTCACATGACATGTTCTTGAATTCAAATGCTTGTGTTTTATGCACATGATGTCTCATAGTCATAAATATTTTTCCTGGACAGACACCCTCACTCACCGTTGGCTGACTGTGATGGCAGTGTTGGCTGTTCCCTCTGTCCTCTTTGGATCCTGAGAGTCGCCCACTAAACAGTACAGAAGTTATTTATGGGAAACCTTTGACACAATGCTTCCTACTCAAAGTCAAAGTGCAATGTCTTCCTCTGAAATAAATACTAAAAACAAACCCCCAGAAAATTACATTTATTTGAATTTCGTGCCTTTTGACCCTCTTTTGCAAGTTTGTCTTGGCATCATCAACTTCTGTCATGTCTAAGTTTGCAACTACAATTCATTGAAATATCATCAGGCATGGAAAGCAATTAATAGTCATATGTCTTTAGAAATGAGAAATGACTTATAGCCTTTACCTCTAATATCTTAACCAGAACCTTGATGTAGATATCTGTGAACCCCAGGGAGACACCAAACATGGCAGGTAACATGATGAGCCCCACTACTATGGATAGCCACAACTGGAAGAGAACAAGTGCGACGTCCCAAGCACCTTCCATCTCTCTGCTCTCCTTCCTGTCAGTCTATGGGACTGGGCTCTGGGCTCAGAGTCAGGCCATCTGCTCAAATGGGTGAAGGTAAAAGCCAAAACAGAGGTGGTGCTTGTTTAAAAGGCCATGTTGTAATCAATGTGTTAATACTGTCTCGGGTCTGTTTTTTTTATCATTTTTTTTGCATGTGGTTGGCCTGCTTCTGTATTACTGTACAATGCCTGACCCATTTTTGCAGAGTTCACTTTAACAAAATGCACTGTAATAATTTTTAAAACAATCACGTAGAAAATCTCAGCTGATTTGTTGCCTTGTTTAAAAAAACGAACAAAACAAATCTAACCAATATTCCTACCAAATATGTTCATTGTACTTTTTAAAGTTATTAATGGTCCCACAGATATCCGTTTTGATTTTACTTTACTAGAATATTATGTCAAATCAAACAGCTTATAAAAACCTATTTTTGTCATTTTATTTAATAGAATTTTCTTTAAAGTTTTTATTATAGTGGCAGCTAATATGCCTACTATAGCTGTAGTCACTTTTATTTATTTTTTTATTTTTTTTACATCTGTGGCTAACAGCTGTTTTATGTTTTGATATGTAGCTGTAATAATGTAATTATGGTATTTTATTTTTATGACATTTATGATTTCTATCTGTAGTAACTGTGGTATTTTTTACTTGTTATTGAAATTTGTGTCTAACATAGCTGTGCTGTAGTAACAATGGTATTTAGGCGTAAACTCTGTACGTAAGGGTCTCCGTAATGTATTAATCCCCCTTAACTTGCTCCTGAAACGACCATAATATAATTACAACTCTGCTGGATTAGTTTGACGAACTATAATGGCACATAATGAAGTTATCATCGAGAAATGTAAAGGCTTGAGTTGTCCGTCTGTTTCTTTTCCGTTATTAGAAACCCCCGTGGCATAAGTTACATACGATGAACAGTAAAACAAAAGCAGCAACCAAACAAGAGTTAAGACTCAGTACACACACCTTCACATTACCAGGATAACATTCAATTCTTCATTCCCGACGTCTGGAGATGATGTTTCATGCACTGTGTCCAAAATACCGAAACTATGTCCGAAAAAGTTCTCGTGTGACCGGTTACAAAGTTCGGACACAAAATATGGTTAAATCATGCACTAGCGCCTCCTTGTGGTAAAAACAAAGGTGTCACGTTTCAAACTGCTTTATCCTAATCGTGTTGTTTACAGCCCTAATAAACGCAAAAATTCTTGTTAAATGAAAAGTTAATCTATTGGTCATAAAAAGACACTAAAATTGGCAATTTGTATGTGACATAAAATATAAAAAACATTAAACAAACAATAATATTTTTCTTAAAAAGTCATGTTCTATCTCTTATTAGAATAATCTATATTATTCTAACACATTTTCAGTAAATAATAGATAAACAACTTTAACAACTCACAAACAACTCAGCCTTTTACCTTACTGGGAAGTACAAACGCCAGCGATGTTTTCTTCAAAACAAAATATACTTAAAAACCACAAGAGAAAGAGTAAAAAGAGAAATACATTTCAAGGCTAGTTTCTCATAGATATATACACATAGATTCCTCATTAGTAGATTTTCTAAGGGCCGCTATACGTAAGCCGTCCGCCATATTGGAACGGTCAAAGCAGGTCCGTGAACATTCGAGATCAAGTTAACTACGCATCTGCAACCGAAGTTAGATGCAGCATGTATGAATATCTATATCTGCAATAGACTCCAGCAGATGATTTTGCTAAACACAATACAACAGGACGAATGCGTCAGCCAACCTGACATTACAAATGTTACAATAGTAAAAACATTAAAACGCACCATAGTGAAAACCTGTAATATTGAGTTAATACGTATAAAACACAAATCAACACATTCTAACCTGTGAAAGGTTTCCCCCTTTCTTTATAAATTTAGTTATCGGCGGTTTCACAACCAGAAGCTGCGCAGTGTTGTGGCATCATGACTGTGAATGACGAGCGTGACGACACGCTGAACCGTTCCAAGATGGTGGGTGCGTCGATCAATAGATATATATGAAATAGATACCTCATTGGCGCCGTGAGCCGTCCGCCATATTGGAGCGGTCCGTGAACATTCGAGAGCAAGTTAACTCGAGTTAACTCGTCTGCGACGTAGTTAGATGCATGTATGATGAATATCAAATAAACTCCACCAGATGATTCTGCTAAACTAACACAATACAACAAGACGAAGGCGTCAGCTGACATGACGTTAAAAAGTTCCCATAGTTAAAAAGTAAAAACATAAAAAGTACTACAGTAAAAACATGTAATGGTGGGATAATACTTATAAAATTTCAAACCAACACATTCTCACCTGTGAAAGGTTATCCCATTTCTTCGGGAATTTAAATCTCGGCGGTTTGACATCCAGAAGCTGCGCTATGTTGTGGCATCGTGGATTCTTACTGTAAGTGACGACACGCTGACCGTTGCAAGATGGCGGGCGCGCCTACGTGTCTGTCTGCAGCGGTGAAATGTGGAGTTCTACATATACATTTCTATGCGCCGAGCTGCCGACGTGTGCTCGGTCGAATGTGGCATCTACGTATAAAGTCTATGTGGTTTCGAATTTCTCCGCACCACGTGGTGGCAGCATAAGATAGTGTTTAGCTGTAAACTGTCGTATCGAGAGCAGAGAACAACTAAACGAAAACTACGAGCGCAGAAAGTTATACATGTAGCCTGGTAACTCTAACTTAAAACTATGATGTTGCGATAGTTAACTCACGGTTTATTCCAAAAGCATGGAGGAATTCAACACAACTGTCCGTATATCGGGTTTCGTGTTGAGTTCACTGATGTTTCATCATTTGAACAGTGATGCGGATGTGGTAAGTGGCAAAGGTCCTAATCTGTGACCATATGACTGGGTTTGCATTAAATAGCAAACTAAGAAGTCAAATGCGTCCGCTAAGCATTCCCTCAGTCCCATAACTCCTATTTACATTTGTACTATGTTTAAAGGAAGGTCTTATTCTTGGAGAGAGTGTAGGAGAGGAGAACTGTAGGATCACAGACTCTCAAATTGATCACATACAGTTTGAGCACACTATAAGTAAGTTGACTCTACTTATTGCATATTTTCAGATACTAGGAACAAACCGAAACTAAAAATGTGTTCAGAAGGAACCAATATCTCATGACGAATGATAGCCATAACAACAAAACCCTAGTGTCATCATGATGTTTTCTCTTTTTCAGATATTCAAAAACACATCCCTTGTCAAAAACTGCATAGGTAAGTGAATTGTTTAGGATTTTCCCACAAACCTCTTTTCATATAAAACAGAGGCGGTTCTCAACTGGTTTTACTTTATGGCCTGGATTGTACATTTGGACATCAAATGGTTAGCCAATACAGTACAAAATTGTTTATCATACAGAAATGATTACATATAATCAAATATTTTGAACTGCAAAATGATTTATACATGTATACAGTGTTTTACTATTTACGTTTAGCAGTTTATTTATTTCTGGCCACTGATATAGAGGTTTTAAAAACGGACTTCTTTTTCTTCTTCTTTTTACCATTGCCTCAATCCTCTTGAAAGCTTCTACGGTAATGCTGGCGATGTGTGTGAGCAGAAAATAAGACAGATTTTGTCAGATTACAAAAAGGTATTTTCCACTTTCTAAATATTTTTTATTTTATTTTATTCACTGCTGAACGTGATTTGCATTAACAAATTGTGTTTTTCTTGCCACATATTTACTCGTATCAAGGAGAATGTGATTGGGTGGTATAGACAACGAAGAAATACCAGACAGCAAATGACCTTCATGGAACAAGTGATTCATCAGAATATGAGAAAGATTCTGTCCAGTCAGGAACTTGTTTTCATGTTGCTCACACCCTCTCAGGCAACGACTTCAGGCTCCACACATCGCCTCGAGTTCTCCGCTTTCTTATGGCACAGCAGGTGAGATCCTCTCAACTCTGGCACACACAGACATAAACCAGACCTTTGAAGCTTAGAGAACTAAGGTAATTGAATGTATGTATTATCTCCATGCAGCCAGTACAACAATATCCCCATCTTGGTGAGCAACCTGGGAAACCTTGAACAACAAGACTACTGGAGAGTGTCAGGCACATGTCCATCTTTAGGACAGAGTCAAGCTGTTAATCAACACAGGTACATTCAGAAAATAAGTTTAAATCCAATTAAAGGCTGTTTAGTAGTGCTTGCCAAGGCAAACACATATAGTACCTGCCAAAAGTGTGGAAACATTCATTTTTAAATATTTTTGATAGAAGTCCCAAATGCACACCAATGCTGCATTTATTTAATCAAAAATGTGAAGTATTATTACTATGAAAAATATGTTTTCTATTTTAACAAATAAAATAAAAATAAGAATGATTTCTGAAGGATCATGTGACACTGAAGACTGAGGTAATGATGCTGAAAATTTAGCTTTGACATCACAGGATTAAATTATAAATATTCAAATAGAAAAGTTATTTAATTTGCAATATTACTATTTGTTCTGTATTTTTGATTAAATAAATGCAGCTTTGGTGAGCATAAGAGACTTCTTTCAAAAACATTAAAACATTGTATTGTTTCCAAACATTTCAATATATATATATATATATACATATTTTTTTTTTTTTTTGCCTGGTAGATTATAAAATGGCAAAAACATCCCATAGACTTAAGGAGGGGTGTGAGCCGTATTAAATAGGATCATGGGCTACTAGCCTTGAAACCACATAGCAATACAATTAAAACACTTTGCTAACATAGCAAAAAGTTTTGCCCTGGCAAGCACCACTCACATTTTCTCTTTAGGAAATATAAAGAAGTGATGAATATATATATATTTTTTTTTATCTGCCAGGACCAAATTCTTCTGCACAGGGGATGATTTAAAAGAGGTCAGAAATGTCAGCGACATGAATGATGCTTTATTAGCAGAAATGCAGGTTAGTAACTACATTTCACATTAGTTGCGAAAGTTCCTCCATTGTGATTTGAATATCTGTAATCATGAACTTTCATATCCATCTTTTTTTATACAGAAAGTGTGCGAGGAAGTGGAGAAGAGTGAAAGAGCAGTTGAGAAACTTCAAGAAGACATTACACAGCTAAAGGAGGCAATCGGGAAACAGAAGAGACACTCAGAGAAAAATGAATGTAAGATCATTTATTTCTAGTACACTTTATATTGATGCCTCCCAGGCCAATCACACACTATGAACTGAGGCTTCCCATGGCAGATTTAAAACATAAAAGAGCTTCAGTCTTTTAGTGTGCACTTGAATACAGATCTTGTTGTAATGTCGCTGTTGTAACCTTATTTTTAATTGAACTGATTCACGCTCTCATTATAGTATTATAATATTACATTCATTTGTTTGATCAGAATATTAGTTTAATTTGATTAAAAACTGCCTGCATTTTAAGGGGATGTTTACACAACAACAATGTACTAAAAGCAGAAAAGTTTTTCACGTACAGACGACAGCGTTGTCAAAATGATCCCCGTTCACATGGATCCGTGAAAATGACAAAAGCGCTGTATTCTGCATGCCAGGCCAGTAGTTAGCAATGTCACTTTGTAAAGAAAAACTGCACGCTTATAGACTGTACATGTTTCCACGGAGACGAAAACTTGAGATTTGAAATCCGTCTTTTTTTTTAACACCGTGTGGAGTAAAAGAACGGCCAAAACACACAAAAAAAGTTTTCCGTTTTTAGTTGAAAATAGTGTCGTGTAAACAGTCCCTTATAGTCTTCATACAGAACCTATTCAAAGTGTTTGATACCATAAATGTCCAGATTTTTCTACCAATCATTTGCAGCTAGCACACTATGACCTTGGGCTTGTCATCACAGATGGTAATCCCATGAATAACTGAATAACATTGTATTTCAGCCCACAAATGTGCCTCTCCAGAAGAACCCAAAGAGAACATACCTCTGTGCTCAGCTCTGAGAACTCTCTTCCCCAATGCGCCCTCATTACGGACACAGACCCTCACTGTTCAGGGCTTCCCCATATTAGAACTGTGCTGTAATTCTGACCATAACATTGATATTTCCACCAAGCTGCCTCTGATTCTGGAAAATCAACACACCAGGAGGAAGGACGCAGCCCCCAGACTTAGGAAAAAATGCCTCGCTGCTGGTTTTCCTCTGAGACTTAAAAGGAAAAGGAAGACTAATGATATCAGCGAGTCGGCCCCTGAGAGCGGATCAGATACAGAGATTGAGATGAATGGACAGAGCAGAAGTAACTCTCCTGTATTTTAAAGGGTAAAACTGAGCTTGTTCTTATTTGTACATCAATCTAGTCATGACTGGAAAGCATTTCATTTTATACCTGGAGGTTGCTTTTATCTTGATATTTTCTTTAATATCATTTTTTAAACTTTGTTTGTAAATGTTCCCTAGAAAATTAAAAGTTGAATCCACATTATTTAATTGATCAGTTTTATTAATGTTCTCATTTTGGTAGTACATGAATTTCTGGTTTATCAAATTATCATAATTATGTTTCACTGCTTAGATTATTTTATTATTTTAAACAATTTGGTATGTTTTTACAAACTACAAATTTACACAAACAATAACACAAAGATGGCCTTCAGAGTCAGTCTTCATACAGAGCCTATTCAAAGTGTTTGATACCACAAATATCAGGGTCTTTCATAAACTGTGGATTCTTCAGAGTGACTGACATAAAACCTGAGGATAGGACAAAGCTTTGTTAGTCAAATATCCTGGTTTGACTATATACATGGATATTTTACTGAAAGCATAGGCATATTTACGTCATTGTCAAAGTAAAAAAAATTACAAATAGAATCAACAAATTTCAGCTTTAAATTCTTACCCATTGAGCGAGCTTTCTTTATTGCTTTCGATACCTCCTTCTGCTTTCGACCGCACAAGCCTGTGAGCAAGAGAGTTCCGGTATCCTAAATGACTCGATCACAATTATTTTAAATATTAAAGTGAATATTTGAACCCATAGACCTCTCACCTGTTATGTGTCTGCCGTATACTCTGCCTGTGTGTGGTGAAATGAACTGGGACAACAGCTGGAGAAAGATTTCCAAAAGTGTGCTTTCATTATTATTATTACAATAAAAATATAGATAACAAGTATTCATATTCTTGTTCATTTTACCAACCTGAACGTTTTTGAAGTCTACAGTTATATTGCAGAGGATGCAAGTTTTAGGGGGTTGCTTGTATGGGTTTTCCATTTTGATAGGCTGGATAATACATCATTTTGCAATGTTAGTGCAAATAATTATTCAGATGGTTCTAGAAAACAACATAAATTCAACTCTCCGACAGAAACACTTATAAAAAGCTTGCCATATCATCTTTCTTAGGCGGATCTTGTTGAGATGTTTTCAGACTTCTGATGCATTGTGCTGGAACAGATTAAATGAAATATTTCATACACGCTGCCATACATCAAATTTTGTTAAACAGATCAGGACAGCATCTTATATCTTGCTTTAAAGTCTATGTTAATCACATTATTAAATGTCTACTGATAAAGAAGCGGTGTGCTTCTCATAAGAGAGCTTAAGAAAATGTACTTGTCCTCTGAGTAAAAGAATAACTAACGTTAGCTTTCCTGGAAAACCTTTTTCATATACAAGTATAAAAAATGTTTCAAAGATACCTGTAGCCCTAGGGGTTACTGGCTGTTTGGGAAAAGCCTGTAATAACAGGCGACTAAAAGAAAGGGCAAGCATTCTTCGGTCCGTTCAGGAGGCCACCATGACAGTTTCTGCTTTCTTCTTCTGCAGAGTCATTTACCGCTGTATGTATGGGTTTGTTACGATCTACCGCCACCTACAGAATCGGAGTAAGCAAAATATGTTTCATAATGAAACAAACAAATATCCAAAATAAAATACTGAAATAAATAGGACCTTTACATATTATTGAAACATAACAGATGTACAATATAAATGTTAACTTTGCAATGGAAAATAAAATGTAATTCTAATTATAAAATTATATATTTTATAAATTTTTAACAGAATATAATTTGTATAAAAAGCTTTAGTAGTTTTGCATTCTTGAAAGACTTTTTTTTTTTTTGGAAAGAGGTCGTTTAAATATATTTGGAAAAACTTTTACAATTTTAGTTATTGAAATATAATTGATATAAAATATTTTGACACTTATTTAGACAGCATTTTTAAAAAAGTGGATATAACATTGAAGCAATAAATAATTAATGGAAAATAAAATGTGCTTTTTATATAAATACCTTTGTGTTTTTACAGTTTTTAGTATTTTGCATTCTAAAGGGACTTTTGTTCTACTTTTTGCCGTTTCGACACTTTAACAGTCACGTGGTCCAAAGGCGAAGTTCCATTGGTCATCTCCATCACTTATCATTTCGAAAGTCCTCATTTTTTGTTAAACATTAGTTACTGTATTGCCGCTCGCTATTCCGCCGTTATTTTGTGCAATAATAGATATTTAGTTATTTGTTTAGGGTTTTGACGGACTGTTACCTAGCTATGATAAAGACTTACAGTAACGTTAGATGATTAAACAGCTTTGGCTCTTTGTTGCTGTTGTCAGTTACTGACCCTTCGTCAGTAATATCACACAATGCTGTAATCTACGTGTGGAGTATCATTACAGTAGTAATGTATACTGACAGCCACATACACGAAATTGTGGTAAAACGCAACCCTTCGTCCTCAAGAAAAAGATCAAGGGATGGCATAAGAAGTCACATCACTCCAGCCAAGAAGCGGTCCAGTTTCACATCAACAAAATGCCCTTCCGGTGAAGAACACAATTGTGCTCAAGACATGACTGAGAATAAAGGCACAGAGCTGGTAAGCAGCCTCTTATTTCTTTTCATTAAAATATATACGTTGGTTTCGAGCATATAATGATGTTTTTTTTTCTGTACTGGCCCAGTGCTGCAGTGACAATGAGGACTTATTTGAGGGCTATGACAGCATTGTGTGTGACAGCTCCTTTCTGGCTAAGCTTGAAGATGTGGAGCTCCAAATGAGGCAGTGTAATGATCAGCAGACTCCAAACCTCTGTGAGGATTATCTTTCAGACTCTATTTTAGCAGAGGATTTCAGAGACTCACCGCTGAGAGCTTTACCAAGCTCTCAACTTGAATTTCAAAAAGCTGTCACAACCCCACACAAAAGCCCTTCCAGGGGTGCACATAACACCTCTACCCCTGATTTGATTAATCCCAGGCCAGCTGTCAATCATGCAGATCTCAATGTCAACAAGCCACCCTCAAAAGCCAGAAGAAGTATGAAAGATCATCTTAAGAAAGTACTGATAGATAATGCAGCAACATCCAGCACAGTCTCCAAGACAGTACAACAAAAGGAAGCTGTGATGACTGAAGAAATGAGTTTTGCTATTCAGGCCATGGAGTCCATGTCAGCTGAGGGGGACCTGGGCCCTTTTTTTGGTCTCCCATCCAAAGTTAAAGATCTTATTTTGAGGTTCAAGGGAATCCAGGACTTGTATGGTAAGTATTTCACATTCTTTTCATTTCGGTTTTCTCCTTATTGACAACAGGTATCAGTGTTTTAACTCTATCATTATTTTCTATTCTCTTTTGCTTTCAGAGTGGCAGAAAACGTGTTTGAGCCTGGATTCGTTGCAACAAAGGAGAAATCTAATTTATTCTTTACCAACAAGTGGTGGAAAGACTTTAGTGGCAGAGATTCTCATATTTAAAGAGCTCTTGTGTAGAAAGAAAGATGCCCTGGTTATTTTGCCATACATATCCTTGGTTCAGGAAAAGGTATGCATTTATGTACTTATGTATGAGTTATGTATTATCTAAGCAGTTTGACAATTAGAATGCAAGCAGTTTTGGATAATTATTTCTGTATTATTTATCCACTTATCATAGAATGATAGATGCACTGATTTGCCTTTAGGTTCGAGGGTTGGCTGGCTTTGGAATTGAGTTGGACTTCATGGTCGAGGAGTATGCTGGCAGTAAAGGGAAGTTTCCTCCAGTCAAGAGAAGAAATAAAAACTCTCTGTACATCGCAACCATTGAGAAAGGACACAGTCTTGTCAATTCACTGATTGAAAATGACCGTCTCGACAATATTGGCCTGGTTGTTGTGGATGAGGTGTGTATCACAAATATTATTATTAAAGTTTTTTTTTTTTAATTGTGTTTTGGTTTAGTTTTGATTCAGGTTTAGTTTGATGTGATAAGATTTTTAATGCACATTCTCCCCAAGGCTCCATGTATTTGATGTTGTTTTAAAATATATATATTTTAATATGTTTTTAATAGAAATTTATTCCAGTGTCACGTGATCCTTCAGAAATCATTCTAATCTGCTAATTTGCTGCTCAAGATACATTTGTTATTATAATCAATGTTGAAAAACAGTTGTGCTGCTTAATAATTTTGTGGAAACCGTAATATTTATTTTTCAGGATTTACTTTTGTAAAAATGTAAAGACCTTTACTGCATTGTTTAATGCATCCTTGCTGAATAAAAGTATTATTATTATTATTATTATTATTTTATTTACTGACCTCAAACTTTTGAATGGTAGTGTATATGATAAGCTTTTCAAATGAATTTATGCTTTTTATTTCAGCTCCATATGCTTGGTGATGGGAGCAGGGGGGCAATTCTTGAAATGACATTGTCAAAGATTCTGTATATGAGCAGTGAGTATTCTAAAACTCACACATGCAGTATACTTCACCTCTGTAATGGACACTCCTTACACTATTGCTGTTTTCCCCACAGAGTCAACTCAAATTATTGGTATGAGTGCAACACTAGGCAATG
The DNA here is from genome assembly GCF_951802725.1 of Rutilus rutilus. NCBI lineage: Eukaryota > Metazoa > Chordata > Actinopteri > Cypriniformes > Leuciscidae > Rutilus > Rutilus rutilus. The sequence goes on along the minus strand of NC_140231.1, from coordinate 21,750,602 downwards.
TGGGAGATCTTCAGACCTTTCTGAATGCTGAAAACTACACCAATGACTTTCGACCTGTAAGAATGAACTCTTGTGTGACTGATTTAGTAAGTCTTTAAATTTGATAAACTCGATATAAATAAATAACTGGTGATTCTGTAGGTTGAGCTGAAAGAGTATGTCAAAATAAAAGACAGCATATATGAAGTTGACCCAAAGGAAGAGACATGCTTCAGTTTCTCACGACTCCTGGATTTCAAGGTATTCTTCAAAGCCTTTTTTTCTTTTTAACTCAATAAGATATCGATCGGCTGAGCTCATTGAACTTTTGTGCGATTGACTTTCCCAGTACTCCAGTGCAATGCAGAAGATGGACCCTGACCACATCATAGCCCTGGCCACCGAAGTCATCCCACAACTGTCCTGCCTCATTTTCTGCGCCACCAAGAAGAACTGCGAGAATCTAGCTGGAATGATCTGCAAGTATTTAAATAAGTGTGTAGACCTTTAGATTCCTTAAAGTGGTTTTACATATTTACATATTTTTTTGTCATTGATATGAAATGAAACCTCTGCCTATTTCTCAGGGGGTTTCTGAAACACAAGCAGGCAGAGAAAGCCACACTTCTGGGTGAACTGAAGAGCAGTGGGAATGGATCCTTGTGTCCTGTGCTGCAGAAGACTGTGCCCTTTGGCCTGGCCTACCACCACAGTGGACTGACCAGTGATGAGAGGAAGCTGGTGGAAGAGGCCTATTCCTCAGGGGTGCTGTGCCTCCTCACCTGCACCTCTACTCTTGCTGCTGGCATCAACCTCCCTGCACGCAGGTTTGTTTTGGCCTATGCATCTCAAACTCAAGTGGCCTAGATCAAATTGTTATCAAAGCTGGACTAAAAAGAGATTTTAAGTATTAAAAGGGGTTTCTTAGTCTTGTGAATGTGCCAGTTATTTGGGGGCAGTTGTGGCCTAATGGTTAGAGAGTCAGACTTGTAATCTTGAGAAAGGCACCTAACCCCCAATAGCTCTATGGGCGCTGCAGTGAATGCCTGCCCACTGCTCCGGATGTGTGTGTCTACGGCTTGCAGTGTGTGTATGGGTTAACATACTTGGTCTTCACTTCACTTTACTTCAATTCTCAGGGTGATTTTAAGGTCCCCATATGTAGCTGCAGAGTTTTTAAAGAGAAGTCAGTACAAACAGATGGTGGGCAGAGCAGGACGAGCGGGTATTGATGCCATGGGTGAGAGTATCCTTATCCTTCAGGACAAAGATATAAACATGGTAAAGAACACTGATATACATATAACTCTTTTATATTATATTATATTATATTACACAAAATTTATTTGGCCTCTCCAGGCCAAAGAACTATTGTCTGCACCGATGGAGAAGTGTTATAGTAACCTGCTGCACGATGGAGGGAGGGGCCTCCTCAGCCTCGTCCTGTCTCTCATTGGCCTGAAAGTATGTGAAATGTTTTGATATAATAATAAATGAGAAATTCTGTCTGGACTACAAGTGCAAACACTAAACCGTTTCCTTTGACTGTAGATAACTACAACTGTAGAACAAGTGAGGGATTTCATGAAAGGCACACTGCTTAGTGTGCAAGAGGCTCAGGTCAGTCCAGAGAGGAGTTTGTGGGATCTTACAGTGGAGTCCATAGAGACATTGAAGCAGAAGAGCCTCATTGAAGCCTCTGGTGATGTACATAATGAAACCATTCTCCAAATCACCAGGCTTGGGAGAGCAACATTCAAAGGTAAAACAGAGTGTGGCATAAGGATTTAAATAATGTAATGTTTCATTATTCTGTACATGTATTCATTTACCACAGGGTGGCAATATGACCTTGTTTAGAGATCAGTCAATTTATCTCTACTGTCTATTTTTATTATTTATCACAGTTTTTTTTTTTTTTCAGAGCCTCCCTTATGGAATGTTTTCCATTACAATTATTACTTGCTATTTCAGGTTCAGTTGACCTTAACTACTGCGATCTGCTGTACCGAGACTTATCGAAGGGGCTGGAGGGTTTACTCCTCAATAGTTTTCTTCACTTAGTGTATCTGGTTACTCCATATGACATGGTGCATCAATGCAAGCCAGATTGGATGATCTACTTCAGACAGGTAAGATGCTTTCATCAGGTTAAATCGGTTTTTAGTTATACACTATTCGAAAGTTTGGGGTCGGTATGATTTTTTAAATGTTTTTGAAAGAAGTCTTTTATACTTTTTATACAAAAACAACATAGAATTTTATATATTGTTTAATTATAATTTTATATCCATTTTTATATAGTGTAAAATGGAATTTACTCTTGTGAGTGAATGGCAAAGCTGAATTTTCAGCATCATTACTCCAGTCTTGATCACATGATCCTTCAGAAATTATTCTAATATTCTGATTTGGTGTGCAAGAAACATTTCTTAATATTATTAATGTTGAAAACACTTGTCTGAATCTGAATTTTTCATTGTACCAGTTTACAAATTTGTCGGCTGCTGAGCAGAAGATGGCCACTGCAGTTGGAGTGCCTGAAAGTTTTGTGGCTAGAAAGGCAGCGGGACAGAGCGTGAGGAAGGTTAGTAAAAACAGCATTCCTCTCATGCTTTAGAATACCATTCAAGTGATTCATTACCTTTTTTTTTGTTTGGGATTAAAGAGCCACAGTAGAAGTACAGTAGAAAGATATCATTAGCTGAGAATTTAATATAGCATTACTTAAATCCTAATTCTCTTAAAAGATTTGCAGTGTTAATCATTTAACCCTACTTAAGTTTCTGAGGTAAAAAAAAAAAAAATGTTGTGACCTAAGTTATATTTGATTTCGCAATGATGGATTTTGTTCCTGTGTTCTTCTACCTGTGTCTCAGTCTGTGGACATTGTGGTAGTGAATAGGTTGTATCTGGCACTAGTGCTGTACTCCCTACTGAAGGAGACAAACCTGTGGAACGTGTCTGATAGGTACCAGCTGACTAGAGGCTTTGTTCAAACTCTCCTCAGCTCAGCTTCTGCCTTTGGGTCCTCCGTGCTGCACTTCACTGAGGTTTGGGGCACATCTATGCAGCATTTATGGGCGTTTTCAGACCTGTAAATTGTTTGCTTTGTTTTAAAACAGAGACTTAAATTGCTACAGTGTTGCAATTTCTTCTTAGTTCGGTTCGCTTTCAAATTACAAGGCAAACCTCGTTCAGGCGATCTCGGACCGAATTTTTTTTTTTTTTTTTTTTTTTTTTCCTGCACATCTGAACATGATTTCTGTTCATATACGCCTAAATGAATCAAAATAAGGGGGGGAAAGTGCCAGGTTCCAAAACAAAGGCTCTAAACGAGCCAGGTGTGAAAACGCTCTAAGACATATAATCCTACTTATCTACATCTCATATCTACTGCTCCTATCCTGCAGTCAATAAAATTGATTAGAATACTGTGAGATTTGTCTGTCCATTTCAGGAGCTGGAGGAGTTTTGGGCCTATAAGTCTCTTCTCTTAGAGCTGACCCGTAGATTGACTTACTGTGTGCAGGCTGAGCTCATTCCACTCATGGAGGTGGCTGGAGTAATGGAGGTGTGTGTTCTTGCATCTCAGTTTCTCTGGAATAGTTATGACCAGAATATTTGCTTAAAAGTTTGTGTGTTTTTTTATTCTTCTTCATTCTCTTTTGATTCAGCATCGTGCTAAGCAGCTATATAACACTGGTTACAAGACACTGGCGCATCTTGCCAACGCAGATCCACAAATTCTGGTCCAAACTATTGAAAACCTCTCCAAGAGACAAGCCAATCAAATTATTGCATCAGCAAAAGTAAGTACAATATTCCACTAAATAGCAACATAACATTTCCATATTAGCTTTTTACATGTAAAAGTTTACAAATTTATCCCCAAAAAAGTAATCATTTATTCATCCTCAAGCCAAACCTACATTACTTTATTTCTTCTTTGGAACTCACAAAAAAATAAATAATGAAGGATGTTTTGGTTTATTTTTTTTCCCCCATGCATTGGCATCAAATGTTGTTGTCAGCCATCAAAAAGATGCAAAATCATCAAAAAGGCATCATCAGAGTATTTCCTCACACATTCGCTATCATGTGGCTCAAGAAGACTGCTTAAATGGGGATTTTTTTTGTGATTTTGAATTCTTTTTGAGGCTTGACATATTCAGTGCTTATTTACTGTCATTGCATGCAAGATACTGACCAGGGCTGCGTTTAAGTAAATCGCCTAAGTAAATCATAGAATCATTGATGCCAATTGTCTCTGCGTTCATCGTAGCTCACACAATGCTTTTGAGAAACGCAGCCCAGAACATTCAGGAAATTTCTCCTTCTACATCAGACAGAATTTATACAGGTTTGAAACAACATCCAGGGTGTGTAAAGGAATTTCATTTTTAGGTGGTGTATAAAATAAAACACCCTTGTGTATTCATGTTAACTTTCTTGATGTTCATTTTCAGATGTTAATAAAAGAGAAAGCAGAGGCCTTGCAGGAGGAGGTGGATGACCTGCTTATGCTGCCATCTGATCTCCCATCTTTGTAAAATCTATTTTTTTATTTATATGCTGTAAATAGTATGTATATAATTTCATATATATGGCATTATGTAAACTATTTTGTACCTATATGTCTGGCTGCAATAAAAATGGAAGTAACCTAGATTTTTGTAACATCTCTATTACTCATTACCACGAGCATGTGTTATTTTATATCTTAACGATTTTACAACCACCAGTCAGTCACAAACAGCGTGTTACAATTCCAGCACTGCCTCATGTTGTGAGTTTCAGCCAATCAGGTAAGGTATGCAAATAAAAAACGAGCTGAAGCCACGCCCAGGAGTCATTCAAACAATGTTTGTCATAAACTGGTTCCTATTTACAGTCAAACAAGACAGAAAGAAGGAAGTTGGTGTTTGACGGTGCCAAAAAAATATATGTATTTCGCCTATGTATTTTGGATGAGCGCGTGAAACCGATGCAGTCAACCACTGAATGAGGACACCGGCAGATTGAACAGATGAAGCCTGCATCCACAGCAGTTTCCACGATTGTCACTCTTGTTTTGTTTCGCGCATTGTGTGCCGAAACAGTGACATCAGTCGAAGATGTTCAGTCCATACATGTTGATCTGGATCTGTCCAATGTTGTCCGAAGGGTGGACGAAAGGTTTCTCTCTGTGGCTATAGATGCGAGTTTAATAGCCGAGGAGAAGTTCATGAACCTACTGAAGTAAGTCCTTCTCTTAAAGCAGACCTCAAATAAATAAAGTTGTGATGTAATTTTAAAGACGTGATATGATGTCTATGTAGTTCACCGAAGTTAAGAACACTCGCCAAAGCCTTGATCCCAGCGTTTCTGCGATTTGGAGGTACCAAACAAGATTTTATGAAATTCAACCCACGCGGAAGATATTTTCAAGCAAGAGAAAACAGCAGCACCCCTGTTCTAGGTAAACTCTTTCACTTAGCGTCAATACATGAGTTAGTAAACCACATCCTCCAGTCAGAAAGCTGACTGCGGTGTGTTGTCATCTGACTTTAACAGCATGATTCCAGTTTTGCTTAATGAGGGAACAGTAAAGTGATTCACACTAATGTACTACAATGTCCCTAAATAGCCTGTTTTATCTCAATTGTGTCGTTGCCCTCAAATTTATTTGGACACTTAAACCTTCGCTTTGGGCTTTTAACCAGCTGGGTCCAAGTTGATTTTAGTGTAATTCAGTTCATTCACACTGTCTTCTTCGTAACTACTGATGTTCCACATCCGACATTGACAAGTCGCCAGTAAGTGTAGCCCAGTAAGGTTTTGATCAATACAATTATAAGTTAATTTAATGATAAAGCGATAATATACAACTTTTTATGGCCACTGTAGACATTACACTTAATATTTACTCATTTTTGTGTTTTTTTTATATTATTATTATTAGGCTATATGATTTATTTAATACGCACATCTGATGTCATTCCTACAGGAAATGTATGTAAGAGACTTGAATTGCCTCCATTGCTGGAAAATAGGTTAAAGCAAGAATGGGTCCTACAGTCAAAGACTTTACTTCAGGAGGAACTAGAGGGAAAATACAAAAAGATCAAATTCTCTGGTAAGTTTAATTCCACTTCTGTAAAATAATAAGCCTACCTAATGGGGAATTTATCATGAGTCAGTACAGCAAAACAATGTACACTAGCAACACATAAATGTCAGACCTTCCTTCTGGCCCATATTTGGATGTGTCAAAAACATATAGGCCTGGTTTCACAGACAGGATTATGCCTTAGTTCAAATAGGGCATTTAAGTGTTTTTTAATAAGCATGCCTTAGAAAAAAAAGAAAAAAAAACATAACAAGTGCAAGTTGCTTTCAGTTAGAACAGCTCAGACATGCTTTTTAGTGTGGGACTAGGCTTAAATCTTGTCTGTGAAACAGGGGGATAGTTATATTTTTAATAAAATGTATTTAAAAAAATCAATATATTATGATTCCATGATCAGTTGTAAAGATGCTTTAGTAACATATTTTATTCAACAACCTGATCAATACATCACAAAAACATTTGTGAGTACATCAACTGATCTGAAACTCTCTCAGACTGGCCCTGGGCCATCATTATTGTTGAGCCCTGTATTCATATTTTTAATGATATCACAATCAAAACTGTCAAAGAGAAAGTCAAGTGTCTGTCTTTCTTCCAGAATATGCTGTCGACCTGCTGTATGCCTTTGCAAACTGCTCTGGTTTGGACCTCATCTTTGGTTTGAATGCTTTGCTTCGAACCAGTGAAAACACATGGGACAGCACGAATGCAGAACTGCTGTTGAAGTACTGTGAGTCCAGGGAGTATGTGATGTCTTGGGAGCTGGGGAATGGTAGGATTTGGGATATTTCTTTTCGATTAGACATTCTTATTTTGAATTATTTAAGTTGAATTCTCAGCATTAAATCTCTTGCTTTAGAGCCCAACAGCTATGAGAAAAAAGCTGGGATCAGAGTGGATGGGTACCAGCTCGGTCAGGATTTTGTCCATTTGCATCAAATCCTTCAGGAATCCGCGGTCTACAACTCAACAGGTCTATATGGACCAGATATTAGTCAGCCACGAGATCACCGCAAAGATTTGTTAACTGGGTTAGTGTTCAGAGAAAATATGTTTTCAGAGTAGCTTCTTGTCTTATAGATTTGGGTATCAAATAAAGGTGACATGGTTGAACATTTACTTTCATAGGTTTTTGGAGTCTGGAGCAGACGCCATTACTGCATGCACCTGGCACCAGTAAGTTATGATTTATTTCCTTTCACAAAAATCTCAAATAATTGAGTCTTTGTACTGAACTTGTTTTCCATTTTCCTCCTTGACAGCTATTATGTGAATGGCAGAGACACATCTTTAGAGGATTTCCTTGACCCTCATGTGCTTGATACTCTGGCAACAAAAATCAACGAGGTCCTCGAGGTACCAGAGTAATTCTGCATGACACATTAAAATAAGAACTCTCTATGGTATCCAAATTTCTCACTTTCAACAGTGAAAAATATCAGAGAGATAAATGAACTGAACTGAACTAATAAACACTCTGCCTTCAGACCACTGAATCCGTTTCTCCTGGGAAGAAGGTTTGGCTGGGAGAGACAAGCTCGGCATATGGTGGAGGTGCCTTTGGTCTATCAGACACATTTGTAGCTGGTTTCATGTGAGTCAATTTTTTTCCACTTCAGGCCTGTTTGAAGTTCATCAGTAAATTAAAGCTTCCAGTGTGTTTTAATGTGGATTTAAAGGTGCAGTAAGCAATGTCTGAGAAACACTATTGAAAGTGGATCAGAGCGAGCGCCACAACACACTTGTAGCCAATCAGCAGTAGGGGGGCGTGTCCACTCGTGATGAGAGAGTGAGTGAGCGAGCGAGATTTGAAGAAAGACTGTAGGGAGAGAAATGGCTGAGAAACATTTAAAAAAAAAAGCGCAGAGTAATATCACTGGAAACAGAAGGGTTATGATCAGGTAAGGGCTTTAGGACCCACGTCAATATTAGAAAAGCTTTTCAGTGCTGAAGAGACAAGCAGAGAGGCCTGAAAACAGACGCAGAGGTATGTTTATTTATTGTTCTTGTCGTTCGTTCGTCTGTCATCTTCACATAATTTTTTGTGAAGCATTATTTTGCTTTGCTTCAGCTATGATAAAGAGACATCCACTTGCATTGTGTGTTTGTGCATTTTGGGGGCGGAGCAATACAGGGAGGGGTGTGTTTGTTTGGGTAGTTTCTCATTTTCTCTTACTTTTAAATCAGTTTATACAAATGTCAATAAAAATGGGAAAAAATTTCAGTTCTACTCTATTATTTATATATGAGTTTCCATTTGTTGTAATTAAAAAATGAAATGGTTTTGCATTTAAGTAATAGTAATTTAATGTGTTAACCATTTAAATATAAGAAAATGACACAATCGTTCAAAAGTTTAGGGCTAGAATTTTTTTTTATGCTGCATTGGATCAAAAAATATAGTAAAACAGTAATACTGTGAAATATTATTACAATTTAAATGCATTTTAAAACTATTTTTTGTTTTTGCAGCCATTACTCCAGTCTTCAGTGTCACATGATCCTTCAGAAATCATATGCTGATTTGGTGCTCATTAAACATCTCTTATTATTATAAATCTTGAAACCAGTTGTGCTTGCTTAATATTTTTGCGGAAGCCATGCCACATTTAAGGATTTTTGGATGAATAGAAAGTACAAAAACAACAGCAATTATTTGAAATGTACATCTTTTGTAAAATTATAAATGTCTTTACGATCACCTTTGATCCATGTAATGCATCCTAGCTGAATAAATGCATATTTTAAATAAAATGTTTCGTTTAATAAAGGTGGCTGGACAAACTGGGACTTGCTGCTAAGCTTGGTTTGGATGTCGTTATCAGACAGGTATTAATTGGTTCCGGCACGTACCATTTAGTGGATGATAACCTAGATCCCCTTCCAGTAAGTGTTTATGTGTTTGATCTTTCTTTCATAATGTCTGTATCAGTCCAGGAATGTGGACTGTTCAATTATTATATATTTTTTTTAACTATTTTATACATATGGCAGGATTACTGGCTATCATTGCTATACAAAAGGCTTGTTGGTCCAGAAGTCTTAAAAGCAGAAGTTCATACGAATTCTGGATTAAAGAAACCAATACGGGTATACCTTCACTGTACTAACAGAAAAAGGTACTTTTATTCTCCTGCTCACAATATATATATATATATTTAAAGAAACAATGGTTAATCCTTTTTGACATATCATATATCTTTTCCAGTACACATTACAGACAAGGTGCTGTGACCTTATTTGCTTTAAACCTAAACAAAAATGAAGCCACAATTAGTCTGCCCGCCCATATGGCCAACAGCACCATTGAAGAATTTGTTCTACAGTCAGCTGAGGCCGGAGAACAGAGCCTTTATTCCAGGTAATGTCTCATGATCTCACAATGTTTGGACTGGACTCCTATAAATCTGTTTGCTAGCAGAAGATTAGAACCACTGTTTTACTTTTAATAGGTCATTTCTAATATCACCTCATAACCACATGAGTCAGAAATGTGATTAAAAATAGTTGAAAAACACAAAATAAATTGTGACTAGCTACGGGACCTAATATATACACATTTCTCTTATTTATTCATATAAATGTAAACCTAACATTTATTGAACCTGCTTAGTTGACACAACACTTAATATTCAATATTATTGATCTGACTGTATCAACGCTATTCTATGAGAACTGAACTGAGCTAGACAAAGACATCATTTTTATGAACTAGTTTAATAATTGATGATCTTTACAATGGAACTGAATCAACACTGAACTGACTACAGCTGAAATGCATCATTTTCACTGTAAAGCTGCTTTGAAACGATCTGTATTGTATAAAGCACTATATAAATAAAGGTGACTTGAGTTGAAAATTATTAAAGCATTTGAACATGTTATGCATCAACTATCATAGTAACAACCTAAAGATTGTTAAATCCCACTTTTTGTCCATATCTAGGTCAGTCAAATTGAATGGGCAAGTGCTGAAGATGGTGGATGACCGAACACTTCCTCCACTGGAGGGACGTGAGCTGCCACCTGGAGCACACATCAAGCTGCCTGGCTTCTCATTTGCATTCTATGTTCTGACTGAAGCACGAGCTCCAGTATGCAAATGAGCGCCGATAAAGACTGCTTTCACTGGAGAATCAGGGACACAAAATGCGTGATGACAAAATATTATGCTTTGAGATTATTTATGTGAGGGAACTTCAACATTGAATGAAATGAATCAGTCTCAATATGAAATCAGCATGTTCTATTTATGAAAATGTATATTTATTATAAATATCGAGCTGTTTGACATGTCGAAGTGATTGAGTGTCTGTGCAGACAGACAGCCCTCTTTATAGCAATCAAGCCTTTTGATTCTTAGTCATTTTCTGTCTGTGTGATTCACGTCTGTGTGTGCAAAGCACTACATGCGGCTAAATTTAATGGTTGAGACATTTTGAGAATCCTCTCAAAGGCAGACTTTAGAGCACTTGTTACTCTGTGTGTGGTGATGATTGTAGCAGAGAGTCTGTGTTAGTGGATTGACATATCTGGGCTTAAGTGAGAACACAGCTGGTGTTAAGTACAGATAAATATACACTCTGGATGCTTGTGTAAATCTGTGAAAGAAATCAATTCATTTAAATGTCGAGGAGGATTGTTACTGTATGACAAGTTTTGTCTTTTAAACATTTAACATTAAAAAAATATTTTGAAAGAACATAACCTCATCTAAAATAAACCATTGATTGTCCGAAAGAGGGAAGCTATTCTTGTAATACTGTTTTATTCGCAAGCCACCTGTCAGTTTGCCAAGGGGATTTAAAACTCTTTTTGCAGAGAATTTCCAAATTATAGAAAAATATGGAAAGGTTAAATTACTCAAACGCTTATTTTGTGAACGAAAATGAGTGGATAAAGACGAAACCTTGCAGTGGGTGGTTTTGCCCACCTGGTGGCGATGTTTACTACAGTTGAGAGCCTGAATTAGTCAAGAATAATTTTGGAGGCCACATTACAGTTCGTGTATGAATGGAGACCTCATGGCATTATTCATTGTTTGTGATGTTGAGGTTTTAGTTTGGGATAAATCCTTTATCTTTTATTTGGCATAGCCTACCCTTTGCCCCAAAGATTAAATAAAACATTTAAAAAGAAACATGCTATGGTAAATCATAAGTATGACAGTCAAATTTATGAGATAAAAAGTCCAAATTGACCGTTTTATAAAAAAAAATCCCGAAATATAGATTTTTTTTTTATGTCCTGTGAATTTTTGTCATAAATATGACCTTTTTATCGCACAATTTTGACTGTAGTATTAATAATTATGATTTAGTATCTTATAATGTCCTAATTATGACTTACGGAAGCATAAAACCCTTTGATTTTTACTTTTAAAGTTTGGGTAAAGTAGTATAGTAGCCTACATAATTTGCTGGTGAAAATATATTCCTCTCATTGTTTTATCTTTGTTTTCAAGATATCTCTGTTGTTGTTATAGTATATTGTAGCCTATTACTTGTTCAGTTCTAAATTATAAATCAATACATAAATCAATAATATGCCATCAGTCTGTTCCATACGAGTTGGCCTACACATTTCACTGAAAATATGGTTGACATGCATCCCTCGTGAACGCGCGTCGTAAGCTCTGCGGTGTCTGTGCTAAGTTGGGCATGGCATTTGCTGAAGGGCTCGTTGTTTGCAGTGGAGCTTGGTAACACGACTTGTGTACGACGGGGAGAGCAGACTCTGGCGACCCCTGCCAGTCACACATCTTCTCCATCTCCCACGAGAAATCCCACGGCCAATGAACACAAGTCCTCACTCCAGCAGCGTGGTGTGTCCACATACTCTCAGCTTCATTAAGAGGCGCCGTCTGGAAACATGAGGGGATTTAGGCAACGTCAGAGACTCAGGCTTACCCTTCGGCTACCCTGACTGAAGTAGGCTATACACACTAATGAACCAGGGGTTTTCAAACTTTTTGATGCCTAGGGCACACAATTATGAACTGTGTTAATTTTTTTTCCCGTTCTTGTAAACATGTTGGTTGTTGGGTCAATATCACTATAAAGTGCCTTTGGTGTCCTCATCAGAATCGCTCAGTTATCATGAACATAATGCAAAATAATGAAATTCTGAGGTTTTATTATAAATGGCCAAACACTTACACACATACAAGTACAATGATACGTCTCTTAAAATGTGTTTTTCTGATTTTATACCATTTTCTTTGATTGGATGTATGTGATTTTGGCATGTCCCGCACGCTGCTCAGCTAACTTCAGTGAGTGTAAAAAGTGGTTAAATTACATACAATTATAATACTTTTTTAATGTACTTATTGTCCTCAGCAAGTTATTTAATAAAACAAGTCATTTTGATTATTTATATTTTATTTTCATAATAATATTAAGCAGTTTGCATGTGTCCCTGAGATTGCTGTCCACCCTGTCATTATGGGGTAAACTCCCCTTTAAGAAACCAACTGATGTACTTAGTGACATCCCCTCCCCCATTTGGTCTTTCTTCAGTGGAGGTTAAAACATCTGCAACACACACAGAAAGTATCTACACTTATATTTCCTAATTTTCATCATATTGTGTTTGTAGTTGCGTGTTGTCAAGCTTAACATGTCCACCCTGTCATTGTGAAATATTAATTAATATAAAAACTTTTCATAAATTCTAAATATACATTTTAAACAGTGCGCAGTCAGCTTCAACAGTGAATCACTTTGCTTACTGCTGCACACCATGTGCTCATTAAATACTAAATTTAGCCAAAAAATGTCCACCCTGTCACATGACAGGGTGGACATGGTTCATGACAGGGTGGACATTTGCAACTCCTGAAAATCAGCCTGAGGCAGGCCCCTCCTTCTTCTATATTGGTTAAGGTTTTTTTGAAGGTCCTGTTGTTTTTAAAATGTTCCCCCATTCTAGTTCACCCATTAAAGCATTTGTCCACCCTGTCGTCTTGTTGTCCACCCTGTCATTTTGTTGTCCACCCTGTCATGTTCAACTTTTATGATGAAAATAAACTAATTATTTTAACAAGTTAACAAAACCTTGTGTGTGATTTCTTAATAAACAAATGAGGGCCAGTTAGTATTGTTTTAAATTTTGACTAAATATCTTTGTTGTTAGATTTTATTTAGAATAGAATGTGCAACTATCGCATATTTTATTGGGCAATACATATTTAAGCAGTAACTTCATTATTATCAAAATACTTTTACCATTAACTAAAATGTTTTGTTGGGAAAGGGACACATTCTCTTTCCTCAGATCTACATTTTATAATCACTATGCAATGAAAATGTATTTATTCTACTATGAGTTTGTCCATGACAGGGTGGACATATTTTATGGTTTGCTCGTATATTGTCAGCTTGCAGTTAATTTATAAAAAGTGCTGGAGCTTGACCAATATGCATTTCTAACAGCCTAATGTCTCCTTAATACAACACATATGAAGTTAAATGGAAAATCTCAGATTTTTTTTGGGAAATTGTGAAGTCTCAAAGGCACTTTATGGTGATTTTGACCCTGTTAATAAATCATAAACATATAGCCTTTAAAATAAATGAACATTGTCAGAACTTCCCCCTTTGTGGCTCAATAGGCTAATCTGAAAACGTTCTGCCTCTGACTTCTTTCTTGTTATTTTCTTTCTTCTGAGATTTCTTCTTTTTTCAACAAGTTTTTGAAAACTTTGTTGCCTACTCCACTTCAAGGTCATAGCCTATGGTGTGATATAGGTCATTAAATTTTCAGCACTCAATAAAAATTATTATCTCTCTCTCTAAACCTTGCTGCCATTCTTTGCCTATGGCTATACTTTTTGTGACCAGGGGTTTTCAATGGGCATGGTCTACAAGGGATGTCAATTTTTTATTATTATTATTATTATTATATCAAACAATTTTTCTTGTGTAAAAAAAAAAAAAAGAAAGAAAGAAAGAAAAGAAAACATGTAGCCTATTTGTAATCTTTAAATGTAGCTAAACTGATTGAAAGTGAAATGTTTTTTGCAATGTAAGCATCATAAAGTAATGATATATGGTATCTGTATGTCATTACAGGGAATGCAAAATTGTATGCAATATGCATCAATATGAATCCTTTGCCTAATAAAAGGCATAATAATAATAATAAAATCCCAAAGTCATTCACACATAAAGGCGGGGGAAACTCTAGCACCTCCCACGCACGCCTTAATAATCGCTAGTCAATCTAGTCTCTCCTCGAAGCTTGAGGAAACCCGAAAGGAAACTTTGGGAAGACTGCTGAAAAGTTATTAGCGACTCCAATAAAATAATCGCTCTAAAATGAACGACATGACAACTGAATCTGAAGCAACACGGGCATCGAAGTCTTCAGTTTGACGCGCAACGCGAAATACAATGGACAGGACGCGCATGTTGATTTGGGGAATAATCACAGGTAAGATTCACCATTGTTGCATTGTATTCAACGCCTTTAACTGTGCTCGGTTTGTCTACAAAGCAGCTATAGATTGTAGAAGTACCCGTTTGCCAACTTTATTTACTTGTATTTATTAATGTGCTCGTGACATCAAGAGTCTAACTTGTTAGACACTGTTATGGCAGTTTCTATTTTTAGCACTGGAATCCAGTTTATCACATTAGAAGACCTTCTATTGGTTAATCATAGAGGGAGGGATTTTAAAGTTTAACCACGATTAAGAGGCCTATATAACCCAGTGTAACATTTGCCTGGAATCCTGCAAAGCAATCTAATGCCACAGTTCTGGAGGCATGCATGGAGCCACCTGTGATTTGTTTGTTGTCTGCCCTCAGCTGTTGTCCTATGCAAATACTCCCAGGCTGAATGGAATATCACAAATGCACAGGCGAATGGGACTGTGTCCTGCAATCCCCATAACAACAGCAGCAACTGCACAGGTAAATATCAGTGGCACCCCAACCTGTTCTTCTCAAATAATGGGTTAGCCAAGTTTGAGATATTTTCCATTTGCTCCGCTTTCAAGATTCCACCTCATGCAGAAAGTGTATTTTGAAGCTGTGCTGGGGTTCGACTAACACTGACTTTGAAGACTTAATGAAATATATTTTTATAGCATGAAAAAGCTGGTGTTATTTGATCACAAAATTCTGTCAAAGCATTTGCTTAACAAGAAGGATATTATAATCTGTTCACTGAGGACACTTGGACTGTTATAATAATAATAATAATAATTCAGCTTCTTAGTCCCCTTCAAACCTTGTAATTTTATTTAAGAATTGATAATACTCTCAAGCTCAAGTTTAGCTTCTCTGTATAGCAGGTAATCATCAGATCATGTTACATGTGGCCAGAGGTTGTAATTAGACCCTTTCCCATTCAACTTTTAGTTCATTCTGAAGTCAGAGCTCAAGTTTCAGTTTCTGTAGAGCGGTCTCTTTTCTAGCTCAGTCCTTTGAACTGAGTTTGGCTTTTACAGTGCCTTGTATAACGACGCACACAAAATATTGTAAATGAGTAAACGGACAACCTTAATTACATTACTCTGTATTTTAAGGATGCACAATATATAGACTGTAACGGATCCACTGAAGTCGAGTCAGTTTTCTGAGCCCAAATGCAGTTTATTCCATAATTCAAAAAGTGCACAAACAAAGCAATAACTTGAAACCACTGTTCTTTCGAACTTTCTATTAATCAAAGAATCCTGAAAAAAAGTATCATAGTTTCCACAAAACATTAAGCAGCACAACTGTTGTCAACATTGATAGAAATAAGAAATATTTCATGATCACCAAATCATCATATTATAATGATTTCTGAAGGTTCATGTGACACTGGAGAGTAATGATGCTGAAAATTCAGCTTTTAAAAAAATATTAAAATAGAAAACAGTTGTTTTAAATTGTAATCATATTTACCAGTATTTCTGTATTTTGACCAAATAAATGCAGTCTTGTTGAGCTTAACAGACAGCTTTCAAAAACATTAAGAAATGATTGATCTTGCACTTTTGAATATTAGTTTACATGTTTGATGGTGATATGTATCCCTGCTTTAAATCTATACAGATTCAAAAGATGACCACAAATGGAGTGGTCACTTCTCTAAGTGTCCAAAGGAATATAAGCATTACTGTATCCATGGTGTTTGCCGTTTTGTGGAGGAGCAGAACACTCCTTCATGCAGGTGAGACTTTGACCTGTCCATCACTTAACCAATCAGAGCTCAAGTAAAAGTTGAATCATTTTTTTTTAATACTTTTGCACAGATGTGAAACGGGATATATTGGCTCTAGGTGCGAATACCTTGATCTTAATTACCATGTGGGAGAACGAAGAAAAATAGTCATCGCATGTGTGGTCGCAGGATTGGTCTTTCTGATTTTGCTCATCGTCTTCATATGCATCTGTACACAGTGAGTGATGTGTTACACTATTAAGAGCATTGTACCTTCAAGTGTTTATTTAATGTTGTTCTTTTTACCGTCTTCCTACTTTGTTTCACAGTAAACGATATAAACCATGTAGAAAGAAGAAGAGAAAAAAGGAAACAAGTGATGAAGATGAGAAGCTCAATTCACTAAACACACATGAAGCTTTAGCTGCTCCGGTCGACACATGCGACACTAATGCTGTATGAAGTGAGTATTTATTCTTCTCTTGCCTCATTCATTTTGCATTAACCGTGTATTGCATTAGGGCCACTCTCTGTTCAGATCATGTAAAACAGTGGTTCTTATAGTTTAGGAATCTGATTTTTAAATCGGATATCAAGTGACAACCCAATGCAATACCAAAATTGTTTATCATACAAAACAAAATATTTTAATTAATTGGTTTATTGTTGGTTTCTGAATGTCTCTTCATGCTGTTTGCAACTAATATTTCACTGCATAAAACACATTGTGTTCAGTACAAACTAGGGGTGGGACAAAATATTGATAGGGCGATATATCGTTGTCCTTCTCCGTGTGATACGAGAATCATTACACTGGTGCCAAATATCAATATTTTAGATACTAATAAAATAAGGTGCTCTAAATAGATTTCCCTGCTCCTAGCATCACTACTTCATGGCTCCTCGAGGTGGCGGTCAACACATGAATGAAGGAAGCGTGAACATAAATTAACTAGCCTAAGAAAAAGAGTTTTTTAACGGGATGGCAGACAGCAGTGTGAGTTAAATAATAGATGCCTCAGCCACGTTTAAGTTCAAAGTCTGGACGCACTTTGGCTTTTATACCATTGATGGGACAAACAAAATCAACAGAGTACGCAATAAACAAGAACTGCCTGGTAAAAGTAAAGTGCATTGGTAATACCATGAACATGCAAAGCCACTTGCAACTCCATTACCCTGATCTCATTGAAAATGTTTAATTTACTTAATGTTTAATTTAATTTACAGACTGAAAAACTTTTTGTGTTGTTTTCTAACAGTTTGGACTTGAATAAAGAGAGAAAACCTGCACTTAACCTTTTCACAAGCATTTTGTTTTCATAGTTGGACAGATATGGTAATGTGTCATTATAGGATTGTCTAGCAATATATTGATTATCGCAGAATTGCTGTATCGTGATATCGGTATCGTGAGCCGTGTATCGTATCCTATCGTGAGGTACCCTCTGATTCCCACCCCCAGTAAAAACCACATTTATCTTTGTTTTTAAATGAACCTGTATGTAATGGCTTTAGAACGCGTACAAACAGAGTCCATGCAGACGGATGTAGATACAAACAAATGTCTTTCTTTATTACTTGTGCTCCATTAAACATGATCTCAAAACTTCTTGTGGCCTTTCCTTGTTCACACGTACACACAAAGCCATTCCTTATAGACAGCATAAAACTAAAAATCCACCTTGCAAGCTACTCTGAGCTAAAACTGTGTGCTTCCCAATTACCAACGCACACACTTGTTGCTCAGGTGCTCTAATTATACACAACTGCAGCACCACCCAGTGGACAACAATTTTACCATCCAACAAATGGCTCCTACACACCAGCCCCTTAATTGATTGACATATTGACATAATTACAAATTCATACAAAATGGAGCCATAGATACCAATTCAAGTTTTGTACAAATGTATGTAGGGGACAGTAAATTCAAACACTTAAACACTGTTGAATGCCCTATTTTAGTCTGCTTCTAATAAAAGGCAAAGCTTGCTAATTGGACATTCTAAGATGTTACTTTTAGTTTGAAAACTTTTGCTAAACGTACCAAACCCTTGTTGTCAGGGTAGGTCTCCATGACTCTTCCAAGTAGCCATGAACCACGTGGTGCTGTAGAATCAGCAATAATCACGATGTCTCTGGGGGTCTTCATTCTTTGTTCCACTTTTGTCGCTTTTGCAACAAGGGTAAGTATTCCTGTACCCATCGTTTCCAAAAGAGATTGGAAATACACTCACCTAAAGGATTATTAGGAACACCTGTTCAATTTCTCATTAATGCAATTATCTAATCAACCAATCACATGGCAGTTGCTTCAATGCATTTGGGGTGTGGTCCTGGTCAAGACAATCTCCTGAACTCCAAACTGAATGTCAGAATGGGAAAGAAAGGTGATTTAAGCAATTTTGAGCGTGGCATGGTTGTTGGTGCCAGACGGGCCGGTCTGAGTATTTCACAATCTGCTCAGTTACTGGGATTTTCACGCACAACCATTTCTAGGGTTTACAAAGAATGGTGTGAAAAGGGAAAACCATCCAGTATGCGGCAGTCCTGTGGGCGAAAATGCCTTGATGATGCTAGAGGTCAGAGGAGAATGGGCCGACTGATTCAAGCTGATAGAAGAGCAACTTTGACTGAAATAACCACTCGTTACAACCGAGGAATGCAGCAAAGCATTTGTGAAGCCACAACACGCACAACCTTGAGGCGGATGGGCTACAACAGCAGAAGACCCCACCGGGTACCACTCATCTCCACTACAAATAGGAAAAAGAGGCTACAATTTGCACGAGCTCACCAAAATTGGACAGTTGAAGACTGGAAAAATGTTGCCTGGTCTGATGAGTCTCGATTTCTGTTGAGACATTCATATGGTAGAGTCAGAATTTGGCGTAAACAGAATGAGAACATGGATCCATCATGCCTTGTTACCACTGTGCAGGCTGGTGGTGATGGTGTAATGGTGTGGGGGATGTTTTCTTGGCACACTTTAGGCCCCTTAGTGCCAATTGGGCATCGTTTAAATGCCACGGCCTACCTGAGCATTGTTTCTGACCATGTCCATCCCTTTATGACCACCATGTACCCATCCTCTGATGGCTACTTCCAGCAGGATAATGCACCATGTCACAAAGCTCGAATCATTTAAAATTGGTTTCTTGAACATGACAATGAGTTCACTGTACTAAAATGGCCCCCACAGTCACCAGATCTCAACCCAATAGAGCATCTTTGGGATGTGGTGGAACGGGAGCTTCGTGCCCTGGATGTGCATCCCACAAATCTCCATCAACTGCAAGATGCTATCTTATCAATATGGGCCAACATTTCTAAAGAATGCTTTCAGCACCTTGTTGAATCAATGCCACGTAGAATTAAGGCAGTTCTGAAGGCGAAAGGGGGTCAAACACAGTATTAGTATGGTGTTCCTAATAATCCTTTAGGTGAGTGTATATTGCACCTGTCTCCATCTCTTTTTGGCATACAGATCAGATCTTTCAAACAACCCAGGCGGCAATGCAGGATTTCCTCTCATAAGCAGAATGTGATTTGGTATGAGGGCTTCCAAATGATTAGAATTATTGGATAGTTTAGAGAGGTCGATCGTTCAAAATAGCTTCCGCTTCACTCAAGACAGTCTGCAGGGCTTCGTCATCCAATGTTTGTTGTCGAAGGACTGTACAAAGAATTTGTCTCACCATTCGAACTATGCGCTCCCATACTCCACTGAAATGAGAGCCTAGGAGGATTGAAGCTCCACTGAACTCCCTTCTGCAGTAAGGCCCTTTGAACCCTTTAGTTGTTTAATGCAGTGAGAGCCTCCTTTAACTCCCGCTCAGCTCCGATGAAGTTCGTCCCGTTATCAGACCTCATGTGAATGACCTGTCCACGACAACAGACAAATCTGCGTAAGGCATTAATGCAGGAGTCTGTATCTAGTGAGTATGCCATTTCCAAATGGACAGCTCTACTTGCCAAAAATCACTCCATAGCATTTCACTTTACTTCGTCTCCTTTCCACTCCAACGTTAGTAAAAGATGGCAGGTCAGGGGTGATCCTTTCCACTGGAAGGTCTGCCATCTTCTGTTCACCCAACTTCCCCTTATAACGTCTACAGATGACACACTTGGAAATTATCTTTCTTGCAACAGAGTTAGCGTTTGTAATCCAATACTTAAACCGGAGCTTGGAAAGCATCTGATTTCTGCCACTATGACCCAACTGTTCATGAATGTCTCGAAGTATGAGATGTGACACATGCTGATCTTTAGATAACAAGATGGAATGTTTTATTTCAATTGGCATAGCTGACTTACCAAATCTTCCTCCCACTAGCAACAGTCCATCACACAACACAGGATCCAAACTATAGACAGTACTGTTTCTTTTAACACCAACATTTCTACCCTGAAGCTCAGCAATTTCCTCTTGGAATTGATCCTGTTGACTCAAACGAATTATGCCATTCTCAGCCATAGACAGATCCTTCAGTCAAACTTTGTCTGCCCAGAGATGCTTTAAATTCCTGTAATTTTACATCTACAGCAACACTGTCAATCTGCTCCAAAGATAGCTCCTTTTGTTTACGACTCAGCTCCATCAGAAGTTTCTGCAGTTTCAAATACCTAGCAACTGCAACTTTCAGACGTTTCCATTCTGAGAAGAAATGAATAAATTGACTTGTGGCATTCTGTCCATTCTGTAAGACCACAGCATTGACTTTCAACTTTTTAATCTCTGGGTCATCAGTCAATATCAGATCACTTGTTGGAAACTGTGTCTTACTTGGCTTCCAGAGAAAGCTGGGACCATCAATCCATCGCTTATTGCTCAGAAAATCTTTCACTTTCAATCCACGAGATGCATCATCTGCTGGATTTTCTTTAGTGGGCACGTATCTCCACTGTTGAGGTTGTGTTGTCTCTTATGTAAGACACTCTATTAGCGACGAATGTATGAAACCGTTTGTCCTAATTCTTGATGTAATTAAGGACAGTCATGCTGTCAGTCCAAAAGACAGAATCTTCCAATGAAAGTTGCAGCTCCCTCTTTAGCATGATGTCAACCTTAACAGCCAGGACAGCCGCTTTAAGTTCCAAAGTTTCAGTGGTGTTACTCTAGCCTTGCCCAGCAAGAAAGCCACATGTACCTTGTTTGTACTGTTCTGCATCTCAAGATAGGAAACCGTGCCGTATCCATCTTCGCAAGCATCAACAAAGTGATGTAAACAAGCATGAGAGGGCAGTTAAAATTCCATGGGTTTAAAACATCTGTTCACATGGAATTCTGCAATTCTGTCCAATTCAAAAATCCAATGGTTCCATTTCTTCTGGAGGATCGATGGTATGGCATCATCTCACCTCCTTTTTGACAGAAAACAGTGAGATTTTTAACCATAGAGATGGCCACTTCCTCAGAAGAGACGCTCTTCAGACAGTCATCTACATAAAAGTTATTGTTGATGGTTTCAATTACCTCAGCTGGAAAGTCTGCTTGATTGTCCTTTGCGGTCTGTTTCAAGGCATAACAAGCGCAACTTGGAGAAGACACAGCTCCGAAAAGATGAACTGTCATCCTAAATGTAATGGGCTCTCTTGTCAATTCTCCATCAGGCCACCACAAGAACCGAAGAAAATCAACCTTTTCTTCAGCCACTTTAACTTGATAGAACATTGCTTCAATGTCAGCCATGAAGGCTACTAGTTCTTGCCTGAATCTCATCAGCACACCTACCAAAGAATTGTTAAGGTTAGGGCCTTGCAACAATTGACTATTAAGTGATGTTCCTTTTATATGTTGCTCCACAGTCGAACACAACTCTAAGCTCTTCTTAGGATGAAACACCCCGTGATGAGGAATGTACCAAACTTTGCCATCCAAACGATCTAGTTGGTGAGATGGTACCTTCTCTGCATAACCTTTAAGTACAACATCAGCAAGAAAATGAGTACTTCTCATGAAACCCTTTGTTTGTTTCCAGTTTCCTTTTCAGGCCATTTAATCGTTGCCTAGCAACACAGAAGTTGTCAGGTAATAACATTATCTGTCTTGAATGGCAATTTTAGGCTATAATGTCCATCCTGGAGCATGACTGTACGGGTCATTATGTCCACAAACTGAAGATCTTCCCTTGACATTTCTCTTTCATCAGCAGTCCTTTCGCTGAAATCATGATTGAAATGATTGTTGAGCAGCTCCTCCAATTTAACAACAGAAATTCTGTTAACAGTAACCGCAGAATGCCCACTGATTTCCAGTCCATCAATAACGTTGCAGACACAGATTGTTCCTGACCCATGGTACAAAGAAGAATGTTGACCCTCTTTCCACTCAGATTCAGCTCGTTTATTAGATGTTCTGAACAAAAAGTAGCTGAGCTTCCCGGGTCCAGAAAAGCATAGGTCTGCATCACGTTGTTACCTGTAATAGCTTTCACTTGAACCGGTATGATTGGCATTAAACTCCTCTCGTTACCAGCCCCTGTATGACCACAAGTTTGAGCAGACACTACTTTACGCCTTTCCTCTAACTCTTTCAGTTACCTCCTTGCGATATACAGTATGTGCAGGTTAATCGGATGTGCTTCTCCACAAACATCACAAATCAAAGGATTGTCACATTCCTAACTCGTATGTCCTGTCTTTAGACAACCAAAACAAATTCCCTTGGCTTTCAAGAATTCAATCTTGTCTCATTGAGTCTTCTTCTTCAAAGCAAAACATCTTTCCAATGGATGTTGATTTGCACAGAACAGACTTAGATACAGAGCCGTATCCTTGCTGTGATGACACAATGTCAGTTTTCTCAGATGGAACTGAAACCACAACATCAGTGGCGAAACTATTCCCTTTAAATGTCTTGCGCACTTGGGTTTTGAATTTACCTGTGCCTTGTTTGTCCTGGATATCTCCAAACACAGGATCAGATGCCACCTTAACCTGTTTTTCAATAAACTCAACGATGTGTGAGAACCTTGCTCTGCCTTGACTGGACTCCATAATCTCACAAGCCTGAGCACTCCATTGCTCTCTCAGCTTGTAAGGTAACTTTTTGTTACAACAGTCTTCATGTTGCTAGGCATGTTAAGTTATTGCATGTATGAAAGTTCATCGATGGTATTGCAACATGTACGCAAAAACAAATCATAAGCCTATAATCCCTGCACATCCTCGGCCTTTAAAGCGGGCCAGCCCAAGGCTTTCTCCAGATAGGCAGATAGACCTTGAATTCATTACCCAAATGTTCTTTTAATAATCTTTTGGCCAATGCATAGCCTCTGTCTGGGGCCATACGTTGGCAACTGCTGACTAGGTCTTTAGGCTGCCCCCTAGTAAACTGCTTGAGAAAATACAAACGATCCTTTTAATTACTAGTTGTTTTCTCTTCAATGCCATGTTCAAACGCTCTGATAAATACAATATACTGCAATCAGAAATCAGATTGTTGAGCTGTGTGGAATATTTGTTGATTTCTCCATCCTTTCCTTTGATTCTCTGTTATAACTTGCGATGCAGAGACATCAGCTGCTCCAGCTGTATTCATTGGCATTGAATTCACTGGTACATATTAATTTGCATCGGGATTCAAACACTTGGGCCGAGAAGAATCAAACTTGAGGTTATCAGTTGCATTAATCAATAATCACACTTGATTATGAACTTGAATTGCGTGAACATTTGCTTTGATTATCATACTTTTGCAACACAGCGATCTTTGCGTTTGAAGCTACTATTTGAGCATCCAACTCCAATTGTTATTTTTTCTGTCTCAAATCCTCCTCCTGAGCTTCAATGGCATGTTTGGCCTTCAGTGCAGCAGCATGTGCCATAAGTGCAGCCTTTTCTGCCTCCGCTTGATGAACTGCTTGAGACACATTTGAGACGCTGTCTCCCAGACCAACGTCACTACATACTTCACCCACTTCAGAGCTTTTCTGACCTTATGATGTGCCTGATAACCATTTGTTCACATGTTCAATGAACTCATTATTTGGTATCATCTTACCTTTAAACCATATTTCATGTTTTTCAGCTTCATCAACAGGTAAAATAACCAACAGTGAGGCATGTGCTTCTTTAGCCTCTGAACATAACCTCTTAAAGTCTTCCAAAGCCAAGCGTACCTCAGGTTCATATTCTTTATCTTCATAGATTAACCTGTTAATTAACTCTATTAGTTTCTGAGCCTTGTTTAACTTACCCTTTCTTAAGTTTTTCCATTAAAGCCTTAGCTGTTAGGTCTTTTCACTCTTTCAGACTCATTTTCCACATTAGGCAGGTTTTAATTTGACTTATTAAACCCTTTAGCATTCATAGACCTTTCATTTTCCATTTTGCAAACAATTGTGAACAAACAATGTTCATCAGTCTTTGGCAACCAATGCATTGGAATTAAGCGATTTTGTGCACACAATATCACATGGCCATGTTAATGCTGCAACAACGTACCTACAATCCAGTCGATCGGCCCTTTAACAGCCAGATGAGCGCGTGGCGTAAATCCAACGATGAAACCAACAAGGGGGAAAAATATAATCCAAAACGAATCCACTGAGTTAAATCCAAGGCTTGAATCCAGCCAGACATCTTGACAATCCTCACGTGCAAAGACTTTATCCAAACAGCCTCCCTCTGTCCGTCGAAAACAAACGTGTTGACTTTTACTCCAGACGATCTCCTTTATCCAGTGAAGCACTGTTTTTTTACTTTTTGTAATGGCTTTCCAATGCCGTTGCTGTTGATAATAGGAGTAAACAAGTTTAGAACGCGTACAAACAGAGTCCATGCTGACGGATGTAGATACAAACAAATGTTTTTCTTTATTACTTGTGCTCCATTAAACATGATCTCAACTTCGAGGCCTTTCCTTGTTCGCACATACACACAAAGCCATATCTTATAGACAGCAAACTACCTTGCGAGCTACTCTGCCATGTTAGTCGAGTCCCAAAATAGATAAATAGCCCTGGATAAGATGCAGTAGGCATTTTTGAGGAAAAGTACTTCAAGTGTTTCTGTATGATTTTTAGGTGCTGAATCCATTTCTGCCGTATAACAAGTTGTAAACATCACTGTTTTGGCATAAACAATTAAAACAAAATGGCTGCCAAAAAAAAAAAAAAAAAAAAACGTTTTAATGCATTTATTGCAGTTTAAACATTAAACATTATAACTAAACTATGCATTCTCAGAATATTTAAACATGTAAACAATGAAAAAACAACATTAACATGAAAGGGACAGTTTTTAATGGCTGCTGGAATTATGCCAAGGTACCAAGGTACACTGGGAAGCATATATCAGTGGAAATATGCACTTATGCCCAGCCCGAAGGGGGGAACTTGGAATACACATGACCCCAGGGGGCTGCATATTGAGAATCACTGGGGTGTCCAGCCGCAGGTGGAATATTTCAAACCCAGGGGTGGCAAGGTGGCTTGACGAGGGAAAGACACATGCTCAGAGAGGCTTACAGTGGACTACACACGTGGGGGTCGCCCAGAGGCCGTGTTAGGTATCGCCCAGCTTGCAGCTCTACAGATGTCTGTTAGCGAGGCGCCATGCGCTAGAGCCCAAGAGGATGCCACACTCCGGGTGGAGTGGGCCGTCACACCAAGGGGGCATGGTCGACCTTGCTGATGGTAAGCCAAAGCAATGGCGTCCACTATCCAGTGAGACAACCTTTGCTTGGAGAGAGCCTTTCCCTTCAGCTTCCCACCATGACAGACAAAGAGCTGGTCTGAAGTCCTGAAACACTGCGTTCTGTCTACGTAAGCATGGAGGGTGCGTACTGGACAGAGCAGTGCCAAGGCTGGGTATGCCTCCTCCGTGGGTAGCGCTTGGAGGTTCACCACCTGGTCTCGAAAGGGTGTGGTGGAAACCTTGGGCACATATCCAGGCCGGGGTCTCAGGATCACGTAAGAGTTAGCCGGTCCAAATTCCAGGCACGCTTCGTCAACCGAAAATGCCTGCCAGGTCCCCTACCCTCTTGATGGAGGCCAATGCAACCAGGAGCACTGTCTTCATTGACAGGAACTTAAGCTCCACTGATTGCAGAGGCTCAAAGGGAGCACTCTACAGAGCAGTTAAAACCACTGAGAGGTCCCAAGAGGGAACGAGAGGAGGGCGAGGAGGATTCAGTCTCCTCGCTCCTCTCAGGAAACTGATGATCAGGTCGTGCTTTCCAATGGACTTACCATCAACTGCATCATGATGTGTGGCAATGGCGGCACCATACACTTTCAGGGTGGAGGGAGACAGCCTTCGCTCCAACCCTTCTTGCAGGAAGGAAAGCACGACACTGATCAGGCCTTTCGTGGGTTCTTGAAGTTTAGAAGAACACCAGTTGACGAAGAGGTTCCATTTCAATGCATAGGCATGTTTTGTGGACGATACTCTAGCGGAAGTGATGGTAGCCACCACCGCTGGTGGTAGGGTACTCAAACCTGCCTCGTCCCGTCCAGGAACCACACATGGAGATTTCAAAGATCGGGACGAGGGTGCCATAGGGTGCCCCGTCCCTGAGAAAGCAGGTTCTTTCTC
The DNA here is from genome assembly GCF_951802725.1 of Rutilus rutilus. Taxonomy (NCBI): domain Eukaryota; kingdom Metazoa; phylum Chordata; class Actinopteri; order Cypriniformes; family Leuciscidae; genus Rutilus; species Rutilus rutilus. The sequence continues at coordinate 21,723,808 of NC_140231.1, read as the reverse complement.
AGAGGAATTGGCCAGGGAGGTGCTGTCGCGAGGAGTACTAGTTCTTGGAACCAGGTGCAGTTGTGCCAATACGGGGCAACCAAAATGACCTGCTCCTCGTCCTCCCTGATGGGCGAGGCGAGTTGCGACATACGACGGGAGCGCAGACCACCTTGTCGGTTGATGTACGCTACTGTGGCGGTTTTGTCTGATCGGACTAATACGTGCTGACCCCTGAGCAACGCACAGAAGCGGTGCAGGGCGAGACGTACAGCCTGCAACTCGAGGCAATTGACATGCCAAAGGCGCTGGGGTCTTGTCCAGGAGCCCGCGGCAGCATGTCCATTGCACATGGCGCCCCAGCCCATTGTGGAGGCATCTGTTGATATAACAACATGCCAGGAAACTCGTTCTATGGGCACTCCAGCCCATAGAAAACTGAGGTTCGTCCACGGGGTGAAGGTCTGACGGCAGGTCGAAGTCACTGGGACTCGGAGCGTGCCGTGTTGCCATGCCCACCTCGGGACTTGATCGCAAAGCGGTCTCATATGAAGCAAACCGAGCGACGTTACTGCGGCTGCGGATGCCATATGCCCCAGGAGCCTCTGAAATTGTTTCAGTGGAACCGCACTCTTGCCCTCGAACTGACGAAGGCAAGTTAGCAGTGACTGCGCGCGCTCGCTCGTAAGCTGCACGCACATGGCGACCGAGTCGATTTCCATACCGAGAAAAGAGACCCTCTGCACGGAGCAGAGTTTGCTCTTCTCCCAGTTGACCCGAAGGCCCAGACAAGCTAGGTGCCGGAGCACTAGGTCCCTGTGTTCGCAAACCTTGTCTCGAGAGTGAGCTAGGATCAGCCAGTCGTCGAGAGGAATAAGGGCTGCCTCGACAACCTTCGTGAAGACGCGAGGAGACAGGGCTAGCCCGAAAGGGAGAACCGCGTACTGGTATGCCTGCCCCTCGAATTATATATATATATATATATATATATGAAGAGTTCAGATGCAAAAGCCTCTAAGTGCCATCTGAAATTTTCTTCTAGAATGATTATTTTTATCAAGCTCGTATATTTAAGTTCAGTAATTTCACTTAAATGACAATTAATAGGTAATTTTCATTGCCAATTAAGTGAAATTATTGAACTTAAATATATGAGCTTGATAAAAAATTTAATTCTACAAGAAATTTTCAGATGGCACTTAGAGGATTTTGCATCTGAACTGTTCATATATATATATATATATATATATATATATATATATATATATATATACTGGTATGCCTCATTTGCATATGTAAACATGACATTTCAGAAAACTTGTAATACAAAAAATGTTTGTCTCTATGTAAGTGAAAAACTGGAAAGGTTTTATGGTGATATCTATAACTTAAAAATGTTACCCTATCCACCTGTAGTGTTTCGGCTGTGAATAATGCACCTATTGTTTCAATAACAATTACAAGAAAATGGGACCCTTATTTCAATGTTATACGGTGGATCTTTATTCAGGAGACATTGAACTTTCTAAAAATGTGGTATAACAACTTTTCCTCAAAAATGCCTACAGGGTTACACAATCTTGAAGATTCGGACCTGACTATGTGGTAAAAAAACTGTGTGCTTCACACTTGTTGCTCAGGTGCTTTAATTATACACAGCACCACCCAGTGGACAAAAACTTTACCATCCAACAAATGGCTCCTACACTGTATTTAATGAAATCGGTGTCATATTTTATTTTATCTGACATAGGTTTGTTAATTTTTTTTTTTTATAGGGTATGTTTATATGACAAAGATGTACTAAAAACAGAAACGGTTTTCCTTTGCTTTTTTTGTGTACAGACGAAAACGTTGTCAAAACGATCACCATTCACAAGGATCCGCAAAAATGGCTAAAAACGCTGTATTCTGCATGCCAGGCCAGTAGTTGGCGATGTCACTTTGTAAAGAAACACTATGTGCCTATAGACTAAACACATAATACGCATGCGCATGACATCACCCGTTTCTCAAAATCGCATCACGATTTCAAAAGTTTTCAGATTTTAGGCCACCAAAACGTCGTTGTATAAATGAACAGCCAAAACGCATAAAGTTTCTCATTTTCAGTTGAAAATGGTGTCGTGTAAATGGCCCCTTAGGATGTCTGTATTGGCATCTGATGAATTTGTCTAGCCTTTATTAAACGGATAGTGCACCGAAAACATTTTTAATTCTATAATAATTTACTCTCCCTTATGTCAATCCAAAACTTTTGAGTTTGAGCATTAAAGATCAAAATATCACAAAATTTGATTTGGATGCACAAGTGTTGATGCCAGTTTTCTCCTTTTAATTAGAGAATATATATTTTTCTTCTTTTTTTTTCTTCTTTTTTTTTTTTTTTTCTGCTTGATCCACTATCATAACCACTTGTTCTCTGATTCTTATTAAACAAAATGTCCATCTTATTATAAAATTAAATATTTGCTCCAATCAGAAATGTATCTGTATTCTGTACCAAGCTCTATAAAACTGCATGACCGTTTTTCCATACCATACAAGGACCTTGACTTGTTATCCTCACTTAGTTCATGCCAAAAGCATTTTAGATGTGCACAGCAAGCTCTGTAAAGGAAAGTATGGACACAATAACCGAAACGCTTGTTTGACATGTGTGGATATATTGTTACGCTGTTAAGACCTTGGTTGCTAGGAAGTCAGGTCAAATTTTAGTTCAAATAGATGGGTCTAATTATCTTTTTTGTTTCAGTAAAAACAGTGAAGTGATCCTGCCAGGGTTGGGAATGGCCTGGAAATGTGGACTTGTCCTGCCAAGTGATGAATGCAGTGCTTTACAGTATAATCCTGAGTGGACTTTAAATGAATTTGGGAGATATGGTGTGTCAGGCAACTTTTGTCATTTTGTGTGCTACTGTTTACCTCATTCTTCATGCCACAAAAGATTTGTATACTTTTCAGAAAAAAAGTGTCGATGAACTGAACAAATTTGCCTTCAGAGTGGCTGTAATGACAAAGTGTAAAGACGTTCAATATGCTGAATGCAAACAAAGCCTATCCATGTATATTTAGATATCGGCCTATTTCTATTGCATACGAAGCACAGAATATTTAAAAAAAATTCTGTTAAATTGAAAATTAAATTATAACAGTTCATACAGTTTCTGGAAGTAGTTCTCCTGACAGTAACGGACCAAAATCTTCTATTAACTTTGATTTATTTATTAACATGTAAATACAAAACGTTTTGCTTTGTTTGATTTTAAAAGAATTTATTAAGTAAATTGTGGAGGAAAATTACCATGTATATATGTGACAAAGTATTTTTGTTTTCTTTATTGAGCTTTTTGACAGAAAAGTATAATAAATAAATACAAATATTTGCAATTTGTTCAAAAATATTTTGTGATAAACTTTTTTAATGGAAAAAGAATAATTTTATATATTTGTGTTCTGTTAGATACAGTTTGGAAATATGTTATTTGCTGGTGATGTAAAGTTAGGTGTATGTTTCACATGCTGTTCAGATTTCTATTGTAAGCACTAAACATTTGAGATTTTCTTTAAATGCAAAGCTATATTTACTTCATACCATAAAATGTCTTTATAAAGTAATTCATGTGAGTATTGTTACACAAGAAAGTCTGATTTTCAGTGGGTGCTCCAGTGGTTTTAAGAGATGGATTTTTTGTGTGTGTGTAAAATGTAAATGCTTGCATTCTTTTCTGTAAACAAGGTGAATGTGGCACATAAATTGATCATTTCTTCACGCCAAGGTGGAAAATGTCCATGGAATGTGCAAAGATGCTTGGTTAGAATAAACTGTCATCCAACCCTGCTTCCAAGAAATGTTCCATCTGCTTAATTGTTTTTTGCCCTAGTTTCAACTGCCTTCAAACATCCAGTCTGTGGGATTATTTAACCGTTATCATTATAGATAAAGCTTTGAAGAGGTCATAAGAACTTTTATTACTCATAAGTTTTTGAAGCTTCAGTCTGTGCTGATGCCAATAGAAACTGGCTGGTGTGACCAGCACGGGCAGACCTCGTGTTTCAACACAGCCATAAATAGCTCTTCTTGGCTTGATGTCAGTGATTGGAGAAGGACAGGAATCCAGCACCTCAGTTGGTGGGACCTTGTGAGGCAGAAGTTTTTCCATGATATTTATCAGAGCTGTGTCAAATGTAACAGAACATCACTTAACCAGACAACTCTATGCATTGATTTCAAGCCTGAGTTTTTGATATTTTCAAGCCTGTGTAAAGATGTAAAGCCTGTGATAGATCATAAGGACCATTTAAACTTTTGTTCCACCTGTAGCAATGACCTGTGTTGAATGTCTCATTCGGCTGCATTTCCCCTGAACTAAAGCAGCAGGAAACGAAAATGTAAGGCGTGTCTCAAAGTGAATGAAATAGGTAACCGATACAACACTCTTTCTGAAAGAGTAAAGAGATCACTCACCTTTTTTCTCAAAAAAAAAAAAAACTTCTTAAAGCTATATGATATCTTCATCAGTGAGACAGTAAGTTGAACTCGAGAATCAGTCAGATTTGTGAGAATCACTCAGACTGCTTTTGTGAACTGAATCAACTGATTCATTGACAAGACAAGCTCAAAAAACAATTTAAAATAGTTTTTAGAAGAACTAGATGTTTTGTGAATACTTAAATTAAGCTATTCAATTGCTTCAGAAGACTTAAAATATCGTTTTTTCACCCCACACCAAAAAGAGTCCAACTGGGGAGGAAGGACGGGCACCCTGGAGTGATGGAAGGTAACAGGCAGGTGTCCAGGTTGGTGCCGGCAGGCTAGGAAGCCTCCAGGGTGATACCGGCGATACAGGAGCCAGAGATGTGACTGTAGCTCAAGGAGCCAGAGGGGGCGCCCCCTCCAAAATTTTCTTGGGAGGATCTATGGGGGTTGTGAACCAGAGCGGACTCTGGAGCAGGCTCTGGACTTTCAGTCTCTGGAACGGACTCAGGGATTTCCTTCATTGAAACCATCTCTAAGATTTCACTCACTGGAACGGACTCAGGAATTTCACTAACTGGAACGGACCTGGGAATTTCTCTCACTGGAACGGACTCAGGAATTTCACTAACTGGAACGGACCTGGGAATTTCTCTCACTGGAACGGACTCAGGAATTTCACTAACTGGAACGGACCTGGGAATTTCCCTCACTGGAACGGACTCGGGAATTTATTATTTATAAATTGTTATGCTCTCAGGATGGGACTGGATTGAGCGTGTGTAGTGTCATCTTTAACTTAATCACGAAATCAGAACCATTTTGCCCAAGGATGTAGTTAATATAATTACCTAAATAACATTTAGCTGGAGCAAGAAACTGAAATAAATCATCCAGTTCCATCCAAAAGCAAGCATTGAGCGTAGAATTGCTCCAGCTCACCAGATGGGAATACTCCAAAAAGTCCTCCACATACCGCTCTAGAGGCTGACCGTTCTGGCAGATGGTGTACAGGAGATGGTTCTCAGCCCTCTTTCTAGCCTCAGTAAGATCCATGCTTGAGTTTTTAGCCCTATTCAGACAGGACTTGTTTTCCAGGGGGTTGTTAGAGAAATTCATGTTTCACAGACGTACTTTGCGATTTTAATCCCATCTGAATCTGCCAACTCTGTGTTTTTCCTCACACAACCTCTGTAAAAATTCCAGAGCAAATTACCTACTGTTTTTTGGCAAACTCAACGGTCCTCTGAGAAATCTAATCCCGTCCGAATGCGAATGTCTGTGATTGCTGATGTTGTATTATTCTAACGCTTCTCCTCATGCGTTTTTGACCTACCGTTTGTGCACCAATCTTCCGCATGCTATCAGATGAAAAAAACAACAACATTATAAAATTAATAACTAGAGTCAAATCGTGGAAACTGCAAAGACTACCCATTTTAATATCAGTGTCAGGTAAGAGTAAGAGACTTCTCTAGATTTCTCTGCTTGCTTATGTGGGTTTATTATAAACAGCCTCTTCTATGAACTCGAGAAATGTACTTAAATAGGCCTATACGAAGGAGCAGTTGAATGCTTGAATTGGATTGGTTGACACACATGCAATTATTTGCAGGGAAATGTTATATGAACAAATAATAAATGAAAAGACATATGTCATATTCACACAAGCACAGCAGATGACCTTCTGTAACACCCATATATATAGAAAACATTCACCTCTGTAATAAGCACGGAGATGTCAGTCCTGCCTGAATCAGTACATGAAATGTCACAGACGTCGAGTGATATTTGTAACTCAAACGTCCTTTAAAAAAACTAGTCTCGTCCGAATAAGGTATTTGTTGGGTCCTGGATTCTGTCACGGTGGGTGGCTGTAATGAAGGTGCATGACAATGTAGTAAATTAAAAGTGAACACAATGAAAACAAAGACAAAACAAAACCCTGACAAGTAATACCCCCTTGTGATTTTTTTTTAAAAGATTTTTGCTTGTGTTGAAAAGGGCGTTTGCTAACAAGTGGCTAAATGGGACTACAGTAGTCTGGCTATCACCAGACCAAGCTCAATCTTTTAAGATTGAGCATTAGTCTAGGAAGTCTGCTCTGTATTTTCTACTGCACAAGAGGCATGATCAAGGGGCATAGTTCAAATTACTCTATACGCAATTGGATAGTCCTTCAACCAATCAGACCAACGATACAGGTGGCATACTATGGAATTGGATTGGATTGTGTCATGCGACCGTGGTGTTCGTTTAGCTTTTTACTTCTGCCGATTGTATTTAGGCGTCAAAATTCATAAAAGTTGTGTTCATTTGTGATTATTGATTAATAAAATGTCTAAGAATCATAATCTTTTGTTGGTCACAGAGCTTATTTTCTGCAATAATCCAAAAGCCAATGTGAAATTATATTGGGTTTTTTGTCAAAGGAGCCAGGGTGATATTAACTTCCAGGTTGACCTATACACTGCAGCACTCTATTGGAAATTCGCCTTTTGTGTTCCGCAGTGGAAATAAAGTCATAAAGGTTTGGAATGGCGTGAAGGTAAAAAGAAAATGAAAAAAATTACCGAATTAAAATTTTTTGGGTGAACCATTGCTTTAAATGTTAAAACTTGGCTGTGTCCTAAATCGCATACTCTCTTGATTAGGTACTTATTTTGATTAACTAATTACTTCATGACCACTAAAAAAGTATGTTCTATATAGTATGAATGTGTATAGTATGAATGTAATCTGGACGTACTACATTCGCTATGCTGTCATTATCAGATGACCTACCAGAATCAGTTCAAATCCTCTCCCGTGGCCTCATGGGATAGTAAAGTGTCCATCGCATGCACACTTCAGAATCTCTCTGGACGTAGTAGGTCATCCGGGTACTTTTGCCTACTCTTTTACGGGTACCGTGAATTCGGACATACTTCTTTCGTCACATACTGGTTTTTGCCTATATATAGTAGGGAAGTGTGCGATTTTGGGGGCAGCCCTTATCATTTAAAAAAAAAGATACACTGCCATCTACAGGACGACATGAGAAGTTATTGTGCATCGCTAGCCAATGGACAGCATAATCGTGGGACAGCTGGAAGTCCATTTGCTTTTTGTCAGAGAGGTGAGGAGAGCTTGACCAGAACTCAAGATTGCTCTTGTAGCAGGTGGCTTTGAGTAATTGACCATGCTTTGACCCAGTGAATAGAGATTTGGTCCATTTGGCAGACTCTAAATTGTGTGGTTTAAACCTGGTTCTTTATATTATTCTCAAGGTCTTTTGAACTGATCTTGACATGGTCTTAAAAGTGAATGATGTTTCATTCCTTCTAGCGTGTAAAATTATACATGGGATTGTCAGCATGACTTACACATTTTATAAAAGGGCAAAGATGGACCTCCAAGAGGTGACTGCCCTTCTACAATAACAAGTGATCAATACGGTAATGGAGGGTTAAATAAAAAAAAGTCAGTGGATGTTAAGGTTATTTGAAATTGTTGTTATTTGTAGGCAATGATGTGAAACAATTGAGTGTGTTTAAGGATGATTTAATATTGAAAAAAGATAAACGAGAAAAAGCAGACAATGCTTAATCGGTATCCATCAAGTGATGATGCTGTCTTATAAATAAATAAATAAGCATTTAAAATACATATAATTTTTAGCTCTTCTTGTAGGTTAAATATTGTGAGCTCATATAGATGAACAGTTATAAATAGTTTTGAGGTCTACAGCACCACTGCCGCTTTAAATTGTCATGGTAACAGCTAAATTTTATGTTGAGCAGAATGAACACAGTCAGAAATGCTGTTTGTCTCAGAGAAAGACTAAATATCCTGTTCATTCACAATTAGTAATTGTAATTTTTTAGTCGGAAACCTGAGAAAAAGGGGAGATTTAAAGCAATGTTTCTCAAACCAGTGGTCTGGGCCATCCAAAGAGGGCCGAAAGATGACTTAAATATTGAATTATTAAAATATTACAATAATTGAATGTAATTCAAATAGCTAAACACCGAAGTGTACAAAATGTAGATACCATATTACTTATTTTAATTAAAAACATGCAGTTTTTGAACCTTCTGGTTACACCATATTAGGTATAATTATTTGAATTGATTGATACGTCTAGTATTACAAAAGTTTGAAAACCAATTTTAGAGATTTAATATTTACCAGTGCTTTGATAACTGCACAAATAACTGGTAAATAATAAAATTAATTGAGGTACATGTGGCTTGTTTAATATGATAAAAAAAAAAAAAAAAATCTATTATTTAAATGAAGATGGGCATGATTCATTAGAAGTAAATTGCAAATCACAAGCAATTGTTATATAAATGCATACAATTTAGTTGTTTTTTATAGATCTGTTTATGTTTGACTTGTCAAAGGACAGTAATCACAGGGTCATTTATTCAGAAAATTGCTAAGCGCAGGGAACAAGGGGAATATGTTTTGTGTAGTGAACCATCAGAGTGCATTTTCAAACACATCCGTCACACTATCACTTAATTACAAGGATGCAGAGTTGACTTTGTATCGGAACAGATGGGGATGTATTTAGTTTGCTTCTCATAAAAACCTTTATAGCCCTCATATTCACATGGGAACTTTGTCACACTGACACTTTGCAAGCATTCACAATTCACATCAAGCTATACTTATTTCATCCAGGGTAAGATTCATTGTCGCTTTAATTTGGTTATTTTGAGATGACTTGTTTGCTGAAAGCACTGAATGTTCTCTTTGGTCTGAAGTTCACGTAGTCAATTTATAACTTGTATAACTACAACTAACTTATATAATAATACCAAAATCTGATTCACATTTTTTGCTGGTGAACTGTACAATGGAAGGTGAACAGAACTTGTGGAGCAACAAGGGAACAAGCACAATTTAATATTAGAAAAAAACAACAAGAAGACCAAACACTGACTGCTCGAATAAAGCAGCATTCAGAAATTTTGAGGAAAGAGTGTTGTGCCAATATTGCATTGTGTTGTATTTAACGAACACAGGCATCATGTGGTGCAATGTGAGATAAGTGTTGCTCATTATTATTAATTGGCTCAGATATCATGCTGACACAGCGTGAGGAGGAGCAATTGGCATCTGAGTGAGATTTCCTACATGTCACAGTTGGCCTGTATGAAGACATACAAATTTATTGCCCCTCTTATAGTTTAAATGTCAATAGTCAGTTATCTTAAACTTACACCATTTATCTTTCTCAGTGTGTAAATGTTGTTTGCTGAAATATATGAGATTACATGGTTGTTTGCCTCGAGTCATAGTGGTGAAGTTTAAATTAGTACCTTTGGCACCAAATATGAGCTTCAGTAATTCTCACAGCCATCATCAAGCAATCAAAGGAAATGGACTATTACCTGATATACATATTACAGTTTTTAATTATTTGTGGACTGGATAGTGAAAGTTGAAATCTTACGTTGGAAAAATGGAATCAAGAATCGCTCATAAAGACGGCGATCATCTTTTCCTCCTGCACTGATCAGTGTTTTGAACCATGATGCAAATATTCACTCATTCACTGGTTTTGTTCCTGAATAAATCAGGATTTTTTATCTAATTAAAATTGACTAATAATTGAGTGATTGACTCATAAAGACAGTGGTCAATAGTTTTCTTCTTGAATGAATCAGCGTTTTGTATGAATCGTTTGAACAATTTTTTAAAGATTTTAATGAGTCGTTCAAAGAATGGGTGTTTCTCAAACGGAAGTCTGCGTCCTTCCTAGTGCAGTCCTTCGGAAGCTTGTAGGCTCGTGTCCTCAATATTAAATGCTAGAATGAGACGTTCTAGTAAGTGGTCACGACGCAAAAATATTATTAAAATGATTAATGAAACTACTATTAAAATGATTGGAGGATGTGAAGGATACACTTAATATATAATTCAATGGGATCATCGGATGCCCATTTTCCACAAATTGGTATGATTCTTTAGGGTCTTCATGTAAAGTTTGTAACTTAAAATTCCCTCCATCACTATGAGACCCTCCATCCCTCCACTGGCCCTTATTGTCTCAGATTGTGAAGCAAAGCGTAGCAAGCAACAACCTCAGGCACAAAGGCATGACTCACCTCTGGCCATGAAGAAAATAGAACACCAGCTTGTTTTCAGCATGTTAAAGGAGAACTCCGGTCAATTTTAACATTGAGCTCATTTTTTTTGTGCATTTGGAGTGCTGTCAATACAGAGAACAACGACAAAAATCGGTGTTGCCTACACCGAGTTTTTCTATTTTTTAAATTTGCACCCTGTTGACTTCAATGGGGCAATGTTTAAACCTGCTTTTAGCCTCTTAACATCCTTGATGTGTCATTACAAGTGCACAGAAAATGTGAGTGATTCCTTCAGAGTGAACACGGTGAATCTGACTGCAGTAGATGTGAAAGATATTAATAAAAATTAAGTTAATTCAGCCAGCGCTCATACCTGTATTTACTTCCTGTTTTTGGTCAAAGTCCATATAGTCGATTGTCGAGTTCACGCGCGTGATCATAGGTAACTAAGCAACAGTGGAGAACTCGACAATCGACTAATTAAGACTTTAAATTGGGCTTTACGGGTTTGGATTTACATGAAGGTGAGTAATTAATGACAGAAATTTCATTTTTGGGTGAACTAACCCTTTAAATTTTAAGGCCTATATTTCTGATAAGTATAAAAAGTAGACTGAAAATACTTGCTTATTTTTAGTTTAAAAGAAGTATACAAATAGCACACTATTTTTGTGAGGGTTGCCATCTTTGTGGGGACATTTTGTCAGGCCTATACCTGAACCACACACACACTGAAAGCCCACACAGTGCCCAAGGATGTGCAAAGATAGATATAAAATCACATGGAGCAAGTAGAAGAAAGCAATGTGCTGTGGTCTATGGTGACCACCCGTCCCGCGTAGCGCGTGCGCGCACAGCGTTTGAAGCCCAATTCACGCGTCACGCAAATTGAGACCGTGTCACGCATAATCTATGCTTGCTCAAAAAAAAGTTGGTCGCTCTATATACTCGAGCCCCAAGCAGACAAACGAACATTACTTGACATTTCAGCACGCTATTGTTGCCACACAAACCCCTCAGTTGAACTGCTGACTAGGTTGTCAACTTTTTCGTTGTTGTCATGACAGCGCACGCACGCGCATACCAGACACACTGGGAAGGAAGGAACTTTTAGATGCGCGCTTTCCAATTCGAAAAATTCGAGAAAGAGACTGTCTGAGAGGCAATTGACGCCATCATCAATTAAAAAGAGAAGGTGTGAGTAAAAGAAACAAGAATGGGGAAATGAATATTTGTGGCTGAAAGGTGTTGAGGGGGATACGAAGAGGGCTTTTTGTGACCTTTGCAAAACGTCCTTCTCAATCGGACATGGAGGGAGGGGAATACGAGGTCAATCGTATTTATTTTTTGAAATACTTTTTTTTAATTGTTCCTGTGGTGTTGAGCAACTACAATTCCTGTTAATCCTATACATTTATATTATAATTTATTAATTTATTTAAAGTAAATAAATTGTAATGAAAAATAAATAAAATTAAATAGTAAATCTTAAGTGGAAGTACATCTGTCAATTCATTGAATGTTCAAAATATTATGAGTCTTTATTTAGAAAAAAAAAACACACATTGGTTGGCCTATTCATGAGCATACATCAAAAATTACACGTTTAGGAGAATAGGGCATTATTAATACTATGCAAGGTGGTATGTGCTAGAAATGGGTAAACCACTATCAGTGAGTCTGCCAGTGGGGCACCGCCGTGCCAGGCAGTGTCCCACATTGTCCCTCAGAAACATACCCATTGTCCCCCCTTGGGCTTATTAGCAGGTGGTCACCCTAGCTGTGGTCACTAATTCCCATGGGCCACTAAGCACTCACTGACCCAACAACCCACATCTATCAGGCATTATTGTATTGTAACCTCACCAGAAAATGAACATTCTCTCCAGCATCCTCACAAATGCTTTGATCTCAGCTCTGTAGGTGCAAATACTAATTATCCTGTTGATGGAAGAGAGAAAAGGAAGGATCTTTTAGTTCAATATGGATGTGTGGGGGTGATGTGTGTTTCTAAAGGTTACATGGATGTTGTCTCTTTTCTTCATTCTAACCTATTTCAAACACATTTGTCTTTTTGTCTAGAATGGATGATGAATTCTTCCCTACAGATCAAAGGCAGTGGTTTATTCACCATCCTAACCCCTGCTGAACCTGAAGCTCACTTGGATGTAAATAACAGTAGGGAAGATGTTCCCTAACAAGACTCTCAATAGTCATTTTTATTGTTGTCTTTCATTTTTAACAAGCTTTCTTTTAACAAAACTTCTTATCTCCTCCAACCAGGATAAATACATGAAATATTTTTTTAAATACTGCACTGCATTTGTCCAGGTTCTTTCATGTTATTATTTGATTTTATGTTGCTTTTATATGCGCTGCTCACCCCCGTCGATGCACAGATAGAACATTATGCAGCAGTATCACTAAAGCTGAAATGTGTTCAGTAAGACAGAGGCAGTGTGATCTGAATTTTAAGCATTTTTTTTAATTTAAAACTTTTTTTTTTTCTTGTAATGTGACAAGCATTTAAAGTAATCAGGTGCTGTTTAAAATGTCTTCAGTGGTCTACACTGACCCATTGAACTGTCCTTTGTTGGCTGGGTCACATAAGCACCGACCCAACAGACACCAGTAAACACTATTGTATTGTGTTTTTGGTGTTTGCTGGGGTATAGTGTCAAAACAGACTGAATTTTTCTCCAATAATGATAACAAAAATCTTTAAAAGATAGTGAATTTACATTATTTATACAAATTTATGAACCACATTTACATTTTCCACCCCCCTTTTCAAAAACTTTCTTAATTAGAAAACCATATTCAAAGCAAATTCTATAGAAACACTTAAAATAAAGGACTGAAATAAATTGAAATCAAGAGCGGGACTGTGAATTGGCACAATCTTTGATCCCTGCGTAATGTCTTGTTAACTGTACAGACAAGATCTTGAAGAATATTAAACACTCTTGCATAATTTCTGAACAGTGGACTGCATGAAACATCACAAATGCCAAACTCACTTGAACATTTGCCTTACATTCGGCGGAAAGAATGATATTGATGTTGGCATCTCTTTGAACCTGGGGAGAATGTAATGACAGGCGGGTCAATCTCAAATTAAGCTATGCATAAAACACCATCCTATCTTCATATGCAAATTGATAAAAACAGCATGAGTGTATACTTAATCTTAATGTTGCATGAAAATTCAAACAAATGATAAAAACTTGCAGATAGTTGTTCAATGATACGAATGTGACTTGAAATAATTATACAGTTTACGGTTATATATTTTCATATATTACAGCATATTCATTAAATTTGCATTTTATTCACACCAAATTTGTCCATTTTAAGGCATCATGTTGCTGTTAAGTAGTTATGAATTGTTATAGTGACTCATTGTCTCAACATGCTTCCACTTTATTCTTTATAAAGTAAGTACAGTATTACAAATCAAACGGCAGGTGCACAACGTGAGTGAATGAATTCATCAAAGCCTAAATAATATTCTGTGGCATTTTCTCTTAAGCCACTAATGTAAATTTCTTTCATACTCAAGCAAAGTAAGATCTCCTGCGACTTTAAAATCAATCGAAGGAACTGCGCAACTTTTGATGGAAAATACATAAATGAGAAAGGCCAGAGGTTATTTATACAGCAGACTTCCAGAATAGTTGCTGAAATCTTGCTGCTGGGAGGAAGTTCTATCATGCAGCATATTTTCAGCTAAAAGCTCTCTGATATTTGAGCATGATCTGGGAAGATAAAACGAACATAAAGCCTCAAGGGCCCTCTGTTCAAATAAAGTTTCTTTTGAGTAAATTATACAGCTCAATAAAAATGTTCAGATTCCTTATCAGGGAATGGTTACGGTTTATGAAAGTAGCTGACCCCTCCTCACAGGTCTTCTGGAGCGTCTGCTTTACCGATTACACATGAACTCAAGACAACCAGACTGAATTTATAAATGTCAGCTACACACTGTTTCTGAATTACAACACTGGCAGATTCCGATCTCCAGATGATTGCAAAATGTTCTTATTTCAATTGTGTTCATATTGTAATTTTAACTGTAAAAAGACTGTAAATATGCAACAGTAAATTTCCAGGCTATAGGTGGTTAAACTGTACCCTAATTGATCCAACCTTAAAGGCCCACTTAAAGGTTGTATCAGTGATTTCAGGCCCCCCCCAAAAAAAGATCACATTCATCTAATCTTTCCTAACGATCCGCTAGCTGCCCACCCCATAAGCATGCCGTCAAAAACACGTCTCTGTAGGCAGCCTAGGCTCTGAGATCTACACACAAAAACAATTGGTTTCACCAACACTCAAAACCAAAACAAATAGTGTTCCAACCAATCACCGACAGGGGGTGGGTGTTGTGAGGTTTTGTGCTCCTGCACGGCTGCACGCGAAGTCAGAGCTGAAGAAGAAGCTGGCTCAAAACCTCACAACACCCTCCCCCTGTCAGTGATTGGTTGGAACACTATTTGTTTTGGTTTTGAGTGGTTGGTGAAACCAATTGTATTTGTGTGCAGATTTCAGAGCCTAGGCTGCCTACAGAGACACGTTTTTTTGACGGCATACTTATGGCGCGGGCAGCTAGCAGATCGTTAGGAAAGATTAGATGAATGTGATAAAAAAAAAAAAAATTGTGCATGAAATCACTGATACAACCTTTAAGTGCCTAACACGTAGATTTGTATGATGCGTGACGTAATTTCTACTGAAACAGGATGCTAAGGCGGGACATTTTGAATGGCTCCTCCGCCTTTTCAAATAACCAGTATATATAGCGTTTAGTTTACCTCACAGACTACAGGCTTGTTCGACTTGGACAGGTGTCGTGCCGTGACAAATTTAGTGACAACGGTAGTGATGTCTGTGAACAAATCGTTCTTTTGAACCGGTTCTTTTTTTGTGAACCGGTCGAACCAGTTCACCAAATCGAAATGAATTGTTCAAAACAGAATCAGCACTGATCTAGATTTCTGAAGTTAGCCTACTCGCTTTCGGACGTGCCTGACAGTCACTCCGACTCGAAATAAACAATATCTCGACAGTTAACTGATGGAACTGATGAGCACGAGCTGCTGACACTGAGCATGTGTTTTACTGCCGAACGTAGGCCTACAGTCAGGGTCACCTTGGCCAGGTGGTATTTACCATAGATATCATATAATAAAGGCCTTTATTATATGATATCTATGGTATTTACTGCATAGGGGGCGGAACGCTTCAGATTCTAGAGTGCATTTGATTGGACAGAATATGTGACGAGAAGCTGGATTCAGAGCAAACATACCTATAGATTTAAATGTCAAACTTAATAAACTGAAGATGGGCGATGCAGTATTTGAATGTTAATGGATTACATTGAAAATGTCACTCCTTGTTGTGGAAAAGAACACTTTTTATTGTTTTTCTTTATCCTTGCTGTATTACGTGACCAAGTGCTCTGTTCCAAAAAAAACTATAAACCTTATTCACAGCAGTGCCATCTTTAATTTTTAATGGGAATGAAAGCGATGCTGTGAATAGACATGCATCTCTTAATAGGTTATACTGTTATTTAATGTTTTTTGGGTTGGTCTGCTGATGAAACACACATATTTAACGTTTCAGTTAACTATAGACCCGATATAGTCCGGCTATGAGTAACCCTCTTCTACATTTACATTTACATTTATTCATTTTAGCTGACGCTTTTATCCAAAGCGACTTACAATTGCTATATATGTCAGAGGTCGCACGCCTCTGGAGCAACTAGGGGTTAAGTGTCTTGCTCAGGGACACATTGGTGTCTCACAGTGGATTCGAACCCGGGTCTCTCACACCAAAGGCATGTGTCTTATCCATTGCGCCCCCCCCCCTTCTAGCCAAAATAACCTTGAATGTCGTTTTTGCCAAAATAACTTGCGAGATGTATTATATTCCATCATGTAAGCAATGTCAACAGTGATTACAAGGTGTTTGGTTTCATTTCTTTGACATGTTATCTAAATGATGACTAGTCTATGTTTTGGGCTATGGTTTAGACGACTATTACATTTTCACTGACAGCCCACATTTTTCCTTGTTTTAGCTAGACATCTTTTAAATACAAAATTGCTTGCCGGGAATTCATTCTGTCCATGAAACATCAGAAATGTCACACATAAACAGATGCGTTTTGCGCCAAGCTGAAGCCATTGAATTTACCAACTCAAATAAGATTTACATCTGTAAAATGACTGCTGGAGTCTCTTCTGTCCTCAAAGAGAGGGCACTTCCCGCTTTCATCAGTTGATTAGGCAGCGTCAAGTCATGTCAGCTCCCTTTCATCTGAAGCGCAATCAAATTTCTTCTTTCATGAACCGGCAAGAAATTATAAGCAAAACTATAGACTTCTCAGTGAGAAGAAGATTTTAATTGCCTTGACACTGTTGGGAGTCTGACAATGAATTCAAAATGACTCTGCAAAGTTACTATCATGTTGCTTTGGCTGTGTTGATTTGAAACTTTATGCATGAAGACGGGAGGTGTTAATTGAGACAATGCCGAATCATGATGATATCATTCAAGTGCAGAAACACTTCAGACAGGATGATCCAAATAACATCTCTAATTTGATATATGAATGGCAAACACACTAAATGCCAATATGCCATATCACTATATGAAAGTGTCATGACTACATTTGGACTGTTTAGCTGAGAGACAAAGCCAAGTGTTTTCATGTTTGTAGGTTTTGTACAGGGCTTTTAATCACAGAATAAGCCCTGTAAATCTATTTCATATATTAGACCAATAATATTTTCCAAATGTTTTCCAACTAGCATTACAGAGTTGTCTGGACGTGGCATTTCACTGTATGCTGCCGATTGACTCTCTAATTGATAACTATAAGGAAAAGAAAAGGAAAGCAGTCCTAAACTAAGTCAAAGGGATTTATGTATCTCAAGGTCTTCTAAATGAACATTGAGGAAAGTGCCACTGAGCGTGTCAGTTGAGACTGACCTTGCTGCTGAGTGCATGTTTACCCACAATACAGCAGTCACATCTTTACAATTGTAATCCTTGAACTAAAGCTTATTATTCAATAATATTGGAAATACAGGAAATTTACTAAATATCTTCATGGAACATGATCTTTACTTAATATCCTAATGATTTTTGACATAAAAGAAAAATCAATAATTTTTACCCATACAATGTTTTGTTGGCTATTGCCACAAATATACCTGTGCTACTTGTGACTGGTTTTGTGATCCAGGGTCACATATGTGCTGCATGTGTTCCTGATTTCCTACATACTTGAATTGATACTGAATGCATAAATGTAGCAGTGTTGAGACACAAATTTGCAGTGATATCTCCAAACATTTTTCTGTCTTACAAGTATCGTTTATATATAAAATATTGAATGTGTCTTAAATCTGATCCCATTTGTTACTTATTTAGCCAATTTGAATTATTCATCCTTGACTGCACTAGAATATTTGGGAAGGCACAAGCGTGACATATTTTTGAGGGATCAATCCTTCATTTTCAGAGTCAAATTAAAGCATTCTGTACCCCTATGTATACTGCCCAATTGTGGCGTCGCTATAGCAGCACGCAGAAATTCAATGTATATAATGATGGAATGAATGAGGCTGCTGCTTAAGGTACCACGATGGAGCAGTGCAAGCCAAATGTTTATCAGTGTTGGCATGCCCACCTGCTCTGCTGTGCTGTGCAATAGCATGTGTGTATGTATACATGGATGTATGTGTGGGTTATCTGACTCTGTAAATGGTATAATTTTAACACTGACGAACATGCCTTCATATTCCTCTAGTAGTGTAGCCTAACCAAATTTCACAATGGTATATATATATATTTTTTAATTGTATTGAATGATTTATTTTGAACCTATATTTATCAGTATATTACGCCATCCCTTACACTCTAAAAACTGCTGGGTTGTGTTAACCCAATTTTGGGTCAAATATGGTCTCACCCAACGTTGGTTTAAAAAATGCAATTTAAAAATGGACAAATTGCATTTTGGACAAAATCAAAAATGGACAAAAATGCAATTTAAAAATGGACAAATTGCATTGGTTACATTAAAAATGTAAACCAACGGCTGGGTTTGTCCATTTTTAAATTGAATTTTTAACCCAACGTTGGGTGAGACCATATTTGACCCAAAATTGGGTTAACACAACCCAGCAGTTTTTAGAGTGTATGCTACTTTGTCAGTTATACAGGCCTACAGTATATATTTGAGAGAGAGAGAGAGAGAGAGAGAGAGAGAGAGAGAGAGAGAGAGAGAGAGAGAGAGAGAGAGAGAGAGAGAGAGAGAGAGAGAGAGAGAGAGAGAGAGAGAGAGAGAGACATTGTGATACACAGTCATGCTAATAAAGCTCATTTGAAAAATTGAAATTGAGAGACTTCAACAACTACAACGTCCATAATCCTATGCGCACGCACACGTCATAAAGACGCGCCGGGCAGTTTGGTTCGAAGTGCAAATTTTAAACGGTATGTTGTATGCAGTTTATTTCAAAGTCATAATTACTAGTGTTTTGTCTGATGCTTTTTACGAAAAGGTGGTTTGAACAGAAAACACACATAACGAAATGTTGTTATTTAGCGCTATTGCCAGTTTAGCAGTTTGATAATAAGTTGGGAATAGACAACTGGAGTGAACTGTGACCCAAATAACAACTGTCATTTGCACGGTGCTTTTTGATATGATTTCTTTTTTCGTACATGGTATATTGTGCATTACATTGTACATATATATATTTTAGAGTGTTTCAACAACTCCCAGACTGCATAATTATGTGAATATATTTATTTCACGTGTAACATTATTATTATTATTTATATATATAAACAGGATCCATTATGGCTCTGACAGGACTGCGTGTAATTGAGCTGGCAGGACTAGCCCCTGCACCCTTTTGCGGGATGATACTTGCGGACTTCGGCGCAAGGGTGATCCGGGTAGATCGGACAAAGGTGTCAATGACTGTAGATACTCAAGCTCGAGGCAAACAATCAGTGGCCTTGAATCTGAAGAGTCCCAAAGCTGTCGCTGTTTTGAAAAGACTGTGTGTCCAGTCAGATGTGGTTCTGGAGCCTTACCGTAAAGGTCAGTGCCTTAATTAAAAGAAGCAAACATGGTTCCACATTTCTTGACACTGTCTGTGATATTTATTTATTTATTTATTTATTTATTTTTGTGCCAATTGATCCTTTTCTAGCGAGATGACCGTGTGTATTTTATTTCTTGAATGTAGTATCTTCCTGATCCTGACACAACAAGATGTATAATAGCACAGAGAGCATGTATAGCATAGAGCATGTCTTTACCTATATTCCTATAATGTAATATAACAAATGAAAAAAAAAAAAAATATATATATATATATATAGGCCCATTTGTTTTTATTTAGGTTTCTTTCTTTTTTATAATTTAGCAGCTTTTTATTTTTTGTAAATTTTGTAATCTTAATTATTATGACAGCTCTGATAAACTGTAATTACACAAATAAACGTAATAATAATGGTTAAACACATCTACAAATAAATTCTAAAAATAAACTTTGTGTAAATAATTACAGCTGTTTTAAAGAAAGAATTGTTGAAAAAATATGTTCTTGATTTAAATGCGTGATTGCCATTTCTTTCCTGATTTTAAATCCAAACTAGAATAGTTTGCTCTCTAAATCCACATTTATTTACCTTCAAGGTTTTTTCCTTCCGTGCCTCATTATTAAATCTCTCTGGTATAATTAAGGAGTTATGGAGAAGATGGGATTAGGTCCTGAAGACTTGCTAAAAGAGAATCCGCGCCTGATCTACGCTCGACTCACCGGCTATGGTCAGAGCGGATCCTACGCCAAGGCTGCTGGGCATGATATCAACTACCTGGCCTTGTCAGGTAAAGATCACTGTTTAACAGGTGCAAAGGAGTCTGGCTAATAAGCATTCCCAGAATGCCCTAGGCACAGTGGTTTTGAAGTTGAGGAGATTAGAGAGATGGAGCTTTGTGTAGTCCAAAATGTCTTAGTTGGAAACTTGTACAAGAAGAGTTTAACTTTTGTTTCCTCCACATTCTGGTTGCAGACTGAAGCCATGGAACAGTTTGGGTAGAGCTGCCATACTATGGAATCACAATTGTTTTTGATCACTATTGTAATCGATATAATTTAACACAATTAGGAGTGGGTGATATGATCAAAATCTTATGTAATTGTTTTATTACCAATTTCAATACCATGACAAAAACTCATACTAGGCTAATAAAGTCCTCAAACAATTATTGAAGACAAGTAAACAGTCAGTAATACAATATAAACAAAGAATAAAAGTATAACCAATTGGAAAAATGTAGTCACAAGCGGCAATTATCCGGGTCTAAGCACCAATGGCCCATTAGCGATCCAATTCGAAACTATTTTATGATTGGGGTTTTATAGCAAAGTCCATCTTGAATAGGGTTTGATTAAATGGGTTACAGCAACACAGGTGTCAAAAGGGGCAACTGCCTTTCAAAAGAAATCTTATTGTTACATTGAAGTGCCCCAATTATGCTATTTTAAAGGTTCCTAATTTTGTTTTGGAGGTTTCCTACAATGGAGTCAAAGGTCAAAAAACGCTTTAATCTTTTCTAAATATACACGTCACATCACCTCATTTCTCAAAGAGTCTAAAAATGGTTCATTTGAAGATTTAGTCTCTGAAAAACCCTCCCTTTCGCGAGCCTACTCTGCTCTGATTGGTCAGATGATCCAGTCTGTTGTGATTTACAGTGTTTGTGGGCGGGTCAAAAAAGTAGACGATGATCGCGGGCGGCCAGTGAAGACCATAGGGTTTGGGTCATTGTCAAAAGAATGACAATGGCAATTATGCTGTTAATCCTTTTAAAGATTTTTTTAATATGAATTCTCCCTTTCAATATTTTACCATTTACTTATCTCCTTATTTTAAAAAGGAATATTTTATATAAAATGTTTATATTTTATATTATTTTATTTATGATTTTTACCTATTCACAGCTTTTATTCTTTTAACATTTAAATAAGACAGTAGAATTTAAAGTTCTAAAAGTTCCCCGTTATTACAGGACTTATTTCTTGTGAATTGTTCATGCTATCTTTCTTTAAATAAAGGACACTTGAATTGGTATATTATTACTGTAGACTAGAGCATGGCGCTAGCAACACCAAAGGCATGGATTTGTTTCACAGGGAATGCATGAACTGATAAAATGTAATTGAATTTAATTCGTCACTTTGTATCAAAGTGTCTGCCAAATGCATAAAATGTTACATTAAAGCATTAATGTAATATCATCCTGGCAGCTGCATTTCAATGTTGCGTCTTTGTCATGCAAAACAACAGTGCCAGATTTAGATGGTGTCTTGAACCATTGATGTATCAAACAACTTTTTTTTTTACATCTGAGCATTGCCACACAGTAATTAGAAACATATTATGCATTTATATTGTGTTGTTTTATTTAAATTTTTTTTATCAACACCAAACACTGTACATTGCCATGGCACAGCTGTGTTCTTTTCATTCAGGTGCTGTTAATAGGTTGTGAAAGTCGAGAATGATGCAATTGACAGAAAGCACAAAGACCAATTTACTGCATAATGCACATGCTTGATTACATTTTTACAGGCCTCGGCTGTCTGTGCTGTGACCTTAACTATGCTAACAGACAGTACAATACACATTTGTAAGCTATCTGTAATTACAATGCTTTTCTTGGAAACTGGCCTTCGGTAAGTGTATGCGTGTTAAAAACATGCTATTACTTAATGCCTATAAAGAACAATAATGCCTAATGTTCTTTAAAGCAAAGAATGTCATAGAAGTGCTGCACAGGGTGTAACATCTCGGTGCTCTTTGGTTGTTTGGGATAATTAAGCTCTAAGAACATAGGAACTCCAAGGCATTCGAATTATGTTGAAAAAAGTTAAAAAGCCTTTATTTTAATCATGGCTTAAACATTAAAATTGGTGACAAGTACACCTACGCGTTGCCGCTTTACATGCCTTCGTCAGGGTGTGTGTAACAAACAC
The DNA here is from genome assembly GCF_951802725.1 of Rutilus rutilus. NCBI lineage: Eukaryota > Metazoa > Chordata > Actinopteri > Cypriniformes > Leuciscidae > Rutilus > Rutilus rutilus. The sequence continues at coordinate 21,701,192 of NC_140231.1, read as the reverse complement.
GTCTCAGGTTCATTTTTAACAGCAGTTAATTAGTCAAATTACAAACACCTGGTCGCTCTGTGTAAGGAGACCTAGAGAGAGAAAAAAAAAAAAAAAAAATTGATTTGTGCATTTTGACCTGTATACTTTTACTAATATTTATGATATTGGTTTAGTTTTTTTTTGTGTGTATTGTTTGACTCAACTATATATCGTGTTAGATATGCTATTTGTATTTTTTTTCTCTCTCTCTTTAGGTCTCCTTACAGGGAGCGACCAGGTGTTTGTAATTTGACTAATTAACATGACATAAAAATGAACCTGAGACGTTGTTACACACACCCTGACGAAGGCATGTAAAGCCGCAACGCGTAGGTGTGCTTGTCACCAATTTTAATGTTTAAGCCATGATTAAAATAAAGGCTTTTTAACTTTTTTCAACATAATTCGAGTGCCTTGGAGTTCCTATGTTCTTAATGCCTAATGTTCTTTTATTATATAACAATTTTCTTAACAACACTGTACAGGCTTAAATAATAAATCTAGTTTGAAAGCTCATGGGGCAGAAACAAATGCTTTCTTGTGATGCAAGAGGCTTAATTGGTGACATTTTAGCTGACCTTCAACTGTGATTTAAAAATAACTTTTACAGTAAGTATTTAGCCATTCTTCTATTCTCAGCATGTCTCTGTCCTTCTCTCTCTGTAATAGGGTTACTGTCCATGCTGGGCCGTAGCTCAGAGAAACCATACGCTCCATTGAATTTAGTCGCAGACTTTGCTGGAGGAGGTCTCATGTGTGCATTTGGGATTGTGCTGGCTCTCCTGGAGAGGAGCCGGTCGGGACAAGGCCAGATCATTGATGCCAGCATGGTGAGATACTGCACTTCATCTTAAAATTGGTTTCTACTGATTTTTTTTAAATGAACTTCTCTTAAAAAAAAACAGTAGAACAATTTCCTGTTTCCTACAATCTCTTTTGAATGTGATTGTTTCCAGGGCCGGCTTGATAAGATGTGTGATACTCATTTTAAAGCTAACTAACTATTGGAAAAAGAAGCACTTGTGCTGGCTTGCTTTCATTTCAGTCGTGTATTGTTTTTTCCTTTACCTTTTCCTCTACCTGTTTTGACCAATCACTACATGGAATGAGGCAATTTCTAAACCTTGCTTATCTTAGCACGATCAACCCATTTTCTGACCAGCCTGTCAATAGTTTTCTGCAATCTGGAATTTCCAATAATTGCTTGGTTTTCTTTTCAAGTTGCTTATACTGGCACTATCTGTTTTCATTAACACAGCTATGTGTGAATACTGTAAACACCGGGTAACTTTTTGAGCAATGTTGCTGGGCAATCTTTCTGAGCGATTGTTGCTCGGGCACTTTCCCATTGAAAATGGGCTATACATTTCTATCTGGATAATTTAGATCGGTCGTCGGCCCTGTGTCTCATCTGGTTGCCCATTGATGGCAACATTACCCAGCAACATTGCTCAAAAAGTTGCCCTGTATCATCACCTTAAGAGTGGTTATTTTCCAAGTAAGGACCCAGTAAGTAAGGATATCATGGTCTTACCCATTCTCCATTGGGTAAGACCACTTTAGAGCCTAAATGTTCCTCCAAATCTGTGTACTGTAAATAAATATAATTTTCTAGCTACTTATTCACTGATAATGCTAAAAAACATTTATTGGGTCAATATAAACTTAGGTGGTTTGTTAATATCATGTATCAGTTTAGCAGACACAATGAATGTGTTCGGCAGCAATTACAAATTGTGCTCTTATGAATACAATATATTCATAATATTACAATATAAGACTGTTTTGTTTGTCAATCCAAAGTTGGTTCTGAATCCTTTGCAGAATCACTTCGCAAGCAAAATAATAAAGGAGTATTGTAATATTTATTACATTCCACTTTACGTTTACATTTTATTAGCAGACATTTTTATCCAAAGTGACTTATTGCATTCAAGGTATACAATTGAATCAATTTTATCGAACCCATGAACTTGGTGTTGCTACCGCCATGCTCTACTGTTTTATCAGAAGGGCTGTAATACTACAATATTTTATTAATATTTATTAATAGTTACTCTATAACAATAATAATATATTAATAATAATAATAAAGGTGTGTTCTCATATTATCACCTGTCTTGGTTTTTCGTGTTGAATAGACTAGTACAAATTAAATTTGGACCAGTTGGTGTTAGTTGGAGCAGTTGGACCAAAAATATTTTAAGGTTTGCTGCACATTGTTCATTAAAGTGCCCTGTTTTGTTCACACTGTACTAGGTTTTCTCTGCTGGAAGATAATGACAATTAGCAACTGCTACTCTTCTTGTTAATTAAATATGACATTTCACTTAGCCCTGAGTACATTTTTATGCATTAGAAGACCTCAACTAGACAATGGGGCTCTGATTCGACTGAGGTTATGTTATTTGCTCTGACAGTCTGATCTCTGCCACTTTAAGCCCTTAAGGAAATAAACAGTGTAAATATAAAGCTTAATATCTGACAATCCAATATTAAAGAACATTTCGCATTAGACATTCAGACCTGGAGCAAAGCTGCAGAGCTAGTGAAGAGGTTCTCATGGTAGCCGTGTGTGCGGCGTGTATGTCAATGTGGGAGCTGTGGTAATGATGATTAGATGTTTGCCTGTTAGGCAGTAAAGATATCTCATGCTCCTGAGTGTCACCTTGCCACTCTTTGATAAGACCTGCCGTTTGATACTGACAGCAGCTTTTGGCAACGTTAGTGTAATTAACCTGTAAGGCAGGCAAATAGTGTTTCTTAGAGACTTAATTGCCAGTTTGGATGTATTATACCCTGCAAACTTTCAACGTTTTTTTTATTTAAATACTTATTGGAAATTTAAGAGTGTGTTTCATTAGCACTTCAGAATTGTGGTATGCATTTGGTTTGGGGCTATGAACTGTACGCTGTCGTTTAAAATCCCAAATAGTGTTTGACCACTATAATCTTTTCATTGACATCCAGTAAACAAGTGAGTCGAAGAATGAGAACGCATTAACTCATTATTGTTTTACAAAACCAGAGCTACATATTCCACATGAATATTTCTCTGAACCATATGAAAGGAAGAGGTGTGAAGAAATCCCTTTTTGAGTCATAACATCAGTACTAGGCCATGCGGCAGTGATCTTCTGGGAGTGTGACTTCTTGCTGGTCAGGCCAATAATGTGCTCAAATAGAAACCCAGATTGTCAACATCTCTTTGAAGGCTGGGTTCACTGGGAAATATATGAAGTATATCCATTGAAGTAAATCTTGCAAGGTCACAGTCTTTGAAATGCATGTATGTATATTTTATGCATCATTTGGGAGGATTTGACCTATAAAAACGTTCCTTTTCATCTGTAAAAATGTTTTTTTTTTAGAATACTTGCTACACACCCTTTAACTTCAGCCTGGATGCCAACTTTTGTCGATCAGAAGTAATTTATTTTAAGATCTGAGTGCTATAATTCTTTAAAGGGGTCATATCATACATATTTAACTTATTATTATTTGTCAGACAGCCATATTCTAGTTTTTCATGGCCATTTTCACCCTTTCTCTTGGAGTAAACAGCCTGCTTTTTTTTTACTGCTGCCCCTTGAGAAAGGTCACCATTGCATGTGAAATTATTAACAGCATGATTTGCTTTCTTTGCCATTGTTCGCACAACCCTTTTTTGTTGTCAGATATGTTTACCTGCTCCATCCTTTAATAACAGCCTTTGTGAAGACTGTACTACATTGTAACTGCTTCACAAATTCAGTGCTGAAATGTGCCACACTAACTCTTTAAATCAGACTGAAAAGCTCAGGGACCTTGTTAAAAATATTTTTTTTTTCTCTCCCTAATCGTTAAGAGTCGTGTTTGATGAATTCTGTATAGTGTCACAAAATTAACTACATTTTTGTAAATGCTTTTTTTGAACTGAGAAGGAAATATCTGAATGTTAAATTATGTTTTAATTGGACGTCAAGCTTTATTATGCATAAAAGGTCAAATACCATTTTATTACTGATGATATGGCCCCTTTAGACCCCTGCTGTGCAATAATGTGGAACTCTACTGAAAACCTCTATAGAATGGTAGGCTGTTTCACTGTGGCGTGCTTGTTACCAAGCTGTTTAAATCTTCCCCTGTCGAATCATATTTCCATCTTGCATTCATGCATGTAAATATGTGATTATCTACACAGATTTCTGCATATCAATTTATTGTAAACTAAATTACGCAACCTAATGAATATGAATAACTCCTGCATCTCAGCATTCTGTAGCCCTTTGTAATGTGTCCTACTCAAGGACCTATTTGCTTTATGCCAAACATTCTGTTCAGTATGAAAGAATTATGACAAATAATTATGAAAACACCTCTGTGTGCAGGTGGAAGGTGCAGCATATGTCGGCTCCTTCATGTGGAAGTCCCGTAGCCTTGGCCTGTGGAATCGTCCTCGTGGGGAAAACATGCTGGATAGTGGCGCTCCGTTCTATGATACGTACCGTACTTCTGACGGAAAGTTCGTGGCAGTGGGGGCGATTGAGCCTCAGTTCTATGAACAGCTTATTCTGGGTTAGTGTCTTATATTTCCTCTCAGTATGGTCCTATAGTAGCCTGGTAATACCAGACTCTGCTACTTCACTTTGCTTCGTAGAAAGAGTCTGGAAGGGCATAATTGAAAAGTGTTTTCTTTCTCGCGGGGGGGCACTTGTCTGAAGTTTAAAATCATTGGTTACCCGTAAGCCAATCACATAACGTTTGGTTATGGCGTGTGTTATGCGCATGCTCAGCCGCATCTAACTTCCACCAGAGAATGTCTACTTCCACTGTAAACGCATGTATGATGCAAAAACTAAACCATCGAGCGAAATACCGGAGTGAACATGGCTGTGAACGACTTTTGCAGATTATGTGAAGTAAATCTACGCATCCACCACGGTACAATCAGCGTCTACGTCACGGCTCTCAGCCCGCCCTCTGTTCGTTGATTGGCCGGCCGTCTGAAGGCCGGTGGAAAACTGAAAGATAGGCTGCTATCTCAGACTGACTACAGGAGCGAAATGAAATTAGCGGAAGTAGGAAGTCTGACGTAGTCAGGCTAGTCCTATAGGCCTACCAGAGAATGTCTAATAAGGCGAGAAGTTTCACTCTCAGTACACTTCCGGCTTCTGAACTGGTTGCAGTTCCACTCTGATTCCATATGAGGGCGCTCACAGGACGAGTGCAGAATGAATGGAGGTCTATGGCGCTATATAGTAATTAGTAACTATATAGTAATTTGAATGTTGTATTCGAAAGGAGATGCAAAGAAATTACACACTGCTGGGTGTTAGATTTTTTAGAGTCACTTATTTGCTTTAAAAAGTATTTTAAAGTGTCAATGACGTCATACGACCAGAGATACTGCTTTACGGCAATCCTTCAGTCACTCTGGTGCTTTCGCGCTCTGCACTTTGTTTTCTCTCGAGGCATCGACAACACAGCTGACACAGGTAAATACACGTGCTAGACGAGTTTTTGTTTTGTTTGTTTCTGGTCCCGCTTCGGATGCCACGATGCCATCAAGCGGTATCTCTGGTCGTAATCAGTCCTTCACTGACCCATCAGCGTTCATTAGCAGAATGCTAGCGTGTTATGGGCAACAACAACTCAACCTGTAAGAAATCGAAAGGACATAAGTACTCGTTCATTCAACTTTCGACCTATAACCCATGTTGAACTTGCAAAATCTACACTCAAATGTGAGATTTCTCAACGGCAATCGGGTGAAAGAGACACATTTAGCCGTCTAGCCCCATAGACTCCCATTCATTTTGCACTCATGGCGAGCGCCCCCAGTGGACCTCTGGTGGAACTACAACCAAAATTCGGTACAATAGGACTTAATAGGGAGTGGGCAGGCTCTCTGTAGACGGGCTCTGGGCCTACTGTCATTTTCTGGATATGATTGTTCTGATGCTCTGAAATGCGATGTAAATGCATGCTGTCTAATTCAGAATAGATGATGTAATTTTAGTAGTTTTGTTCATTGAAAAATCTAAGTATTAACCATGTAAGCCTGCTGGCATCTAAACTTGCTAAATAATCTAGCGCTCTTTTTTTTTTTTTTTTTTTTTTTTTTTTTTCATTCGGAAATGTATTTTGGGTAGAGCCATTGACTGTAAAAAAAGAGCTGCACGATTAATCGTTAAAAGATCGCGATCTCGATTCAACCACCCACGCGATCTTAATCCTGCATTTCTATGATTCAGCCAATGATATTCAACGAGATAAGGCACTAGGGGTGGAACCGATCGATCGATTCGGTTCGGCACGCATGTGATTCTCGGATTAACTGCTAAATTTAACCATCATGGAGTGAAAGTTTATAATTTGGACGTGTATTTTGTCTTACCAATTTACATATTCAAACACACATTACACTCGCTGTGCCCACAGCCCCCAGCAGCCACACACACTCGAAGCAGAGAGAGAGAGAGAGAGAGAGAGACAGACGCCTGTCAGACAGCGCTCGAATGCAGAATCGTTTCCTTGCCGTTGAACGGACACATAAACACACAATTGTCTAAATGACCGTATCGACAAGTATTCTCTCGTTTATGTCATATGTGAACAGCTGAGAAAGAAACGGATGTTTGTCAGTTTTTTTTCGGTCCGTGCAGTCGGTCTTAAAGTGACAGCACACACTTAATATTATATAGGTACTGTATATAGTAGGCTATATACTGTTTTCTGTCATTTATATAAATAAAACAATAAAATACAGCTTTAACAAAGATTAAACTATATTTAATTTACAGTGAACAAATAGTGTTATTTTACATTTAGGCTTAATTAACCTGAATATACTGTTAGACTTTGTAAACTTTATTTAGTATTCATCTCTGCTTGTAATTTGTCTATTTGTTCTTATTTTATTACTGACTGTTCACTTGTTTTAAATAATGTGTGAACTTTATCAGTTAGGCTAGTAGTTTTTAATATAGTAGCTATCGAAAAACTTCAAGTGAGCTTTAAGTAATAAATGAAAAGCAAAGTTATTATAAAACTTCTCAATTAAAAACTTATCTTAAACTACAGTATGAGATGGTTAAAAACAAAACTGCTCAACCACAAAGCACCAGCGGCCAGACGAAACAAACTTCTAAGCAACGCTATTCAACGCAACACCATACCCAAAAATGTTGATAGGCTAGTGTTTATTGCTAAGAATCTTTAATAGGTCAGCCTGGCATAATACCTTTGAATGTTGTCAATGTTTAATTGTCATTTTTTATTTATTTAAATATTACTTTCTTTTTGTTTACTGCATTTATTTAAATTGGACTAAAGCAAGAGTATTATGTCTTATTTTGTTTCTATCTTGTTTGGTAACATAATGTTCAGGATTTGTAGATCTTTAAAATAATAAAAAGCTTTACAATCGTGAGAGAATCGTGAATCATTTTAGCCAGAATCGTGCAGCTCTACTTTTGGGTCACCACAGATGTCTTAATAGCGACTGGCATATTTGTAGACAACCTTAGGAAGAGCTTTTGACATCTTATTGGATATTGTGCCATGTGGTGTTTAATTCATGCTGCCTGACATGCACCTGGCCACTTTAGTGGCTGGAGTGCAAAACACACTTAAAATTTCCAAAAGAACTGCACATTATATGTTCATCATAACAATTATGTGCAAATAGATCTAATTAAGATCTTTTCCCCAGGCATTAGTTTAGTTTTTACTACTTATTCTACTTATTTTTATTAATTATTTTTTAATTTGAAAAATTATTATTATTATTTTAGATTTTTTCATCTTCTTTTAAATTTTATTTATTATCTTTTCATTTAATACTTATATTGTCTTGTCTTGTTTTTGCATTTTATTTTCAATTAGAAATATTCTGTTATTTTTGCATTTTATGGTCTTATTTCTATTATCTCTGTATATCTCTATTGCATTTTATGCATTTTTTAATTTGTATATATTCTTTTATTTTCCTATTTCTGTTCTTTATTTTTTGCATTTGATCATTTTCTTTTTTTTCTTTTTTCTTTTTTTCCTCTAGCTGCTTTCAATTCACCTGAAATAAATCTGTAACCTGAAGGATGTCTGAGTACAATTGACACATGTTTAACCACAAGATTCCCAGGGTCACATTGGTCTGGCTACATGGTTGTCAATTTTGCCCAGGCATACAAAGGTTAGGGAGAAGCCACAGGAGGCTTTATTAGTATGTGCACAGGGATTCACCCCACATCTTGATGACCCAAGTGCAAACGTAGCGTACTCAATCTTGCTTTGAAACCACATGACTCTTGCTATTCATGTTGACCCTCAAAAGAAGAACATTTCTTTAAAAGTCACCTCCTGTGGCCATTGTTGTGTTTAATGGATTCTGGATTCATAGTCCTTCATGATGTCTTTGGACCTTGTCCTTTATTGATTTCTTTCCTCTTTTTTTAATCTCCTTTTTATCTCCTTAATTCTTTCACTGCAGGTTTGGGCTTGGACGATGCTGACCTGCCCTCACAAATGAGTGTATCTGATTGGCCGCAGCTCAGGCAGACGTTCACCCAGGTGTTTGCCACCAAAACGCAGGCTGAGTGGGGTCGGATCTTCGATGGGACAGATGCCTGTGTCACCCCTGTGCTGTCACTGGATGAGGTACTCTCTCACCCCCACAACCAGGCAAGGGGATCGTTCTTCAAGGATTCTCAGGGGGAAATTAGCCCCCGACCTGCACCCGTTCTGTCCCGCTCCCCTGCGGAGGCCTGCCGCACCCGTGACCCCTTTATTGGAGAGCACACTCGCACTGTGCTGAAGGAGTACGGGTTTGAGCAAGCGCAAATAGAACAGCTCCTGTCTGGCGGTATCATAGAGTGTAACGAAGCTAAAGCACGCTTATAAACCAAAGAGTCTGACTGGAGAATCATTAAACTTTGTGGCCAATGATGCAGCACGGGAATCTGAGCACTTGAACTCCATTTCTGTCTTACTGAGTGAGTGTGGGGGGCTTTTCAGGAAAAAAATTACCCTCTCCCTTGTGAATCACTGGGTGCTTCAGTCGAGGTGGACTAATTGATTCTGGGTTTTTAAGTTGATATGTCCAACGCATTCAACTCTCATTTGTAATTGCTGCAGGGAAAGTCAAGTGGGATTTAATTAACGTCTATTGCATTAAAGACTTATTTTTTAAGACTGTTTTGACTTATTAACTCAAGTATTGGTGAGGGCATTTTAGTTGTAGTTGATTAAAGTGTACCACTTTTGTTTGTGAATTGAAATCCTTGACTAATAAGTGCCTTTAGTAAGAATAGCTGAGTGTTTCATAGACTACTTAACTGACTGAAATATTTGCCTTTGAATCTTCCGTTATCAAAATGTTAGGCATTGTTGGTGACCTAAGAATAGATAATGGTATTGAGAAAAAAACAATTAATGACTTGGTTTAAGATGAAAATGATCTGTTGTCATTATTACATTACTACTATTATGTTACTTGTATAAAAATTTGGGATAGATAAGATATTTAAAATGTTTTTGAAATAAATATTATAGACTGTAAAAACAGTAATATTGTGAAATATTATTACAATTTAAAATAACTGTATTCTATTGTAGTACATTTTACAGTGTAATTAATTTCTGCGATGGTAAAGCTGAATTTTCAGCAACATTACTCCAGTCTTCAATGATTCTTCAGAAATTATGCTAATATGATGATTTTGGTGCTCCAGAAACATTTCTGATTGTTATCAATGCTGAAAACAATTGTGCTGCTTAATGTGTTTGTGGAAACCATGATGCATTTTTTTTTCAGGATTCTTTGATGAATAGAAAGTTCAAAACAACAGCATTTATTTGAAATAGAAGTCTTTTGTACAATTATAAAAGTCTTTACTCTCACTTTCGATCCATTTAATGCATCCTTGCTGAATAAAAGTATTGATTTATTTAAAAAAAAAATCTTCCTGACCCCAAACTTTTGAATGGTTGTGTATTTTCAAAACCAGAACAGAAATCTTACAGATTAAGGAATGTTTTCTTATGCTTGAAGATTGTAATGAAATCATAATCAATGTGTAAAACAATTATTAAGGCGAGACACCCCAAAAAAACTAATAAATATCACCATACTTAACCAGTTGATTGATTACATTAATAATAGCAAACATTTGTTGTAACTTGTATTACAAGTTTTCTGAAATTTTATGTTTAAATATGCTAAAGAGGCGTTGTCTAATTAAATATGCACTAATTTGAATACATTTCTAGAATAAAAATCTGAACCATGGATGAAGTCAGGTTAAAAAATATTGTTTCATTTATTTGATATATTAGAGCCAAAGGTTTTTACAGAGGGGATTTTGGATATCTCAACAGCCAAAATAATTACATTTTCACCATTTTTTTTTTTTTAGGAATAAAATGTTGTATAAAATCTGGAAAATGATATATGAACAAACCCCTTCGTAAAAACCTTCAAAATATAGATGTTTGGTGTATGTAAATGTTACTGAAGTGGAGATTTCTGGCTCAATGTAGGAGGAAAAACTCATTTTGAGAAAACGGCCACTTTAATTGAAATCTACAGATGCAAATAGATAAAGTGCTCTAAAATATACAGTTAAAAGTGTATTTTGGATGTTTTCTGTCCACTAATCTGAAAAAACACTTTATGAGAAGCCAAAAAGCCCAAAATCTCAAAATTAACAGATGCATGAAAAAACTGTTTTTGCCTGTAATGTCTCCCATTAAAACTTTAAAACAGTGTCTGGCTTCAAACAAAGCATATTCTCTTGATAACATTCTGCGTCATCTTTTCTCGAGGCAAATCCTATTAGTAAACCAGAGGAATGAGTTACATAAAAATCTTTCCTACCTACTCTAGCCTGAAATCGATTCTCATTCACATAGAGATATGTGTGGAATGTGGCATTTTATGCATGTGGCACCATCTGACCGGCTGCTTGTGATCCACAGCTCGACCTCTATAGATTAAGTCCAAGAGAGAATGGAGGATATTCCGTGAAAAGCTCACATGATTGTTGAACAGACTCTGTGAATGTCTCATGACAAATTTGAGTCAGCAACAGAGGTTAGTCGTGTGAATGGAGAGGGAACATTGCGTAGGGTGGTAAGCTTTGACTCGTTGACTATAAATACGCTGCCTTCTTTTTCCAACCCCATTGAAGCCGTCTGCAGAGCAATCACATGGTATGTCACTTGATTTACCTATGGGCAATCCCGGCATGCAATTTTTCATAACCTTTATATTTCCACAAACACTCTAATGTTCCCTTTATCTGATGTTACGTTAACTATGTTTTGTTGGTTCTGTCTTGCACTTAACTTCTAACCTCTTGTAACCCAGGAGGAAGAGAAGAACATGTACAGCTCATAATCTTTGTCACGTGCTTACAACCGACTCCACCAGTGGCCTTTGGCCACAAAGATTGGGGAAAAAAAGCAAGGCTTACTTCCTTCATCCCAACAAGACCACCACATTCTTTTCTTCTCCGCTCAACTCACGTTGTGAATACTAGTCTTGAGCTTTATCGCTCAGCTATGCAGTAGGAATTAAGATTTTCAACACCAAGAACCATGACTCTCCTAACCGAGGACCAGCCTTGCCGGTTCTCAGCACCGGAAAGCCCGTCCACATCAATGGAGCACTACCCGGTGGACTCGGGACAGAAAGAGGACTATTTGGACAGTATGGAACCGGCTGTGTTTGGAGCGGTGGAGCCTCCGAAGCGCACAAGAGGAAGGCTTATCATGCATGGCATGGTCATGTTCGGAAGGGAATTCTGTTACGCTGTTGAGGCGGCGTTTGTCACGCCTGTGTTGCTGAGCGTTGGACTTCCCAAACGCCTGTACAGCCTGGTGTGGTTCATCAGCCCTATTTTGGGTTTTATCCTACAGCCTGTAATTGGCTCGGCAAGCGACTACTGTAGGTCCCCGTGGGGCCGAAGGCGACCGTACATACTCTTAATGGGGATTATGATGTTAGTGGGCCTGACTTTATTTCTAAATGGAGATGCTGTTACATCAGGTAGGTGTTGCTGAAGTAAAAGTGATGGATCTGTCTAGATGATCAAATCGGGAGCTACTTGTGTCTAGGCTGGTAGTTACAATTTGCTGTAATATTATACAAAGTGGCAATGTAATTTTAAAAACGGTAAGCAAAGTTTATCTGTTTTCGCTTGTTTCGAACCGTTGAATATGTTGTTAGGTTGGGATTTAAAAAGATGAGAATGAACAAGGACAGAAGAGAAGCAGATACAGGAACTGCAAATGATTACAAAATTAAAGTGATTAAAGTGATTGAAGTTAAGATTAAAGTGCACTTGTTAATATTACCAAGCACACACATTTAAAACGATGAAGAAAACACCCGTTTTCATTACTGCAATTGGGTGTCCTTTAGCTATATATGAAATTTTTAAAAATTTTATGCATTAATTCATGCACTGCAAAAGACTAAAAGAATAGGAACATGACTGGAAAAAATCAGTTCTTTTTTATTGATTTCTTAAGCGTCATAATTTTTTAATTATACGTTAACTCGTTTTTACCTTCTGATCTATGTCCTGTTTCAAAATGTATAAGAAGTCATATTCAATTCATTACCATTGAATGTATAATGAGCTTTTGATAAAACTAAGATTGATGTTTTTTTCTCTCCTCCAGCTGTACTGGATAGAAATGTTAAAAGGACATGGGCCATCGTGGTGGTTATGTTTGGAGTGGTGATGTTTGACTTTGCTGCGGACTTCATTGACGGACCCATTAAAGCCTATTTGTTTGATGTGTGTTCTCATCGGGATAAGGAGCGAGGTCTTCATTATCATGCTTTACTCACAGGTAAAGAGTTACAATAAATGGTTTGCTTGGCCTTGCTTTGTATGATAAAAATATATATAAAACTTAATTGAAGTTTTTTTTTTTTTTTTTGCACAAGAAAAATACATTTGTCTCATTAAAAGCTGATGACATAAAAAAAACACACTGTAAAAAAAAATTACATCCCCAAGTCAAAATTTTGTAGTGACTGGTCACATCTAAATTTTTCAATTAGTCTGACGTATTATTTCTCATTGAGCCAATGTTAACAGACTATTGTTACAAGAATTGCACTTGGGCCAATTAAAAAATTTAGATGTGATCAGTCACTAGAAAATTTTGACTTGGAGAGGCTAGAAATTTTTTTACGGTGCATGACAATTCCATAAAAAACATTGCAATATACCTTACTCTTCTGTTGAGATGTTCTGAAGCATTATGAATCATGACATTATGCCAGTTTGAAGTATTATAGCACTTTTTTTAATTAAGCGAGTGCTGTTGTGAAGGACTACTGTGTTTATTTGTAGGTTGACTTTCATTTGTGACTTCCCTTGGTGCCATGGTTATTTTCATTATAGATTGCAGTAATATGGTGTCATCCACTGTAATGGAATTCATACATTTTTAAGTACTTTTTATGGCCACTGTGCATCTGAAACATATTTTTGCTTTATACCATTTTGATCCCGTCACTTCTTCAAGAAAAATGTTATTTTCTTGATGAGAAATTAAGATGTGCGTGCTTTTCTGCAAATTACGCTGCAGAAACTGATACATTACGGATCGTTCTATAACATGAAGCTGACTGAAAGCATTTTTAATAGGAGCATTCTTGAAAGCAGATACTTGTGTGAAATTGGCTAGCACTGTATGGCAACAGCCTGTTTCCTCTTTCGTCATCTTCAACATGGTCGATTGGGTGCTTTGGTGCCGCTTTACTGATGTAACTAGACAACTTGTTTACTGTTTGGCAGCAGTATGCATGTGTCTTCTAAACTTTCAGTAAAATCTGTTGTTTACTGGTCGAAATCTTAAAATCTTTGGAGGAATTTGTTTCTGCGCGTTTCTTTGCTGCATGAACTTGCACAATCTGAAAAGGAAAAAGCCTTTGATAACACTACATATCTCTTAAGAAAAAAAAGGGAAACAACATATTAGTCAGGCTACTAAAGACACGTGTGCTTTTAGTCTTGTGTGGAGTACATCTACAAGACAAAAGATATTTTCACTCACTGATTTTTTAGGAAGTGTGGAATGTAGTGCACACTAAATAATGAATCAAACCATGTTATTTAATTACCCAGTTGCTGTTGTCTGTATAATCGATTTTATGTTTTCTTATACACTAAACCATCACAGAAAAATTGCACAGCAAAAATAAATCAAATGCTCAAACGTCATGAGGTCTGTTATCCAGTTATAGTAAAGCCTGGTTGTGTCGGTCAGGCTCCGAGGGGTCTGTGCGCACTCAGGGTATCCTAATCCAAACAGGCTCAGTCATGTGCTGAGATCATGGGTTGGAGCTGAGAGCTTCAGAGCCACATGACTGGGTCGTTTCTTGGGCTCGAGTGTTTGTAATTGCACATAACCCTGGGTGTTTTTTTTCTTTTCTTTTTTTTCTTTGTGATCTGCTTTTACTGATTTTGGAGACAAAATGGCACAAAATATGACCTGCAATGTAACATGACTTTGATTACAAAATGGAACTTTGCTATTGTTTTAAATAACTAGAATGCTCTTTTAAATGCAATAGATAATTAGCTTTTCTCTGTATTTTACTAAAATTGTGTCATTTCATTATCACTCATTACCACTAAAACCACCTGCCTTTAGTCTATAACTCAATACTTCACGTTAATTTGAAATATCTAATATAATATCTATTTATATTTTTGTTACAGTAGTGTAAAAATCTATTATACTGTTATGTAAAAATCCAAATACTGTAAATGCTGTCCTTTTGAACTTTATATTCATCAGAGATTTATGTTAAGTTGAATTATCTATTATAATATCTGTTTATATTTTTGTTATTGTAAGGCTCCAGTTTGTAATGACTCCCCCTGCCTCTAGTGGCACTGAGCTGCAACGACTCTCCCAGCCACTAGATGGCCCCAACTTCTGTAAAATTCATTGTTGCCATTAGTATTTGATTTCTCCCACCTGTGGGGTTCATTAGCTTGTTTGTGTTGGCCTGTTTAAGCATAGACATAATAAATACATAGACGCCCTATTGGCCGCTTGGATCATACGTCAACGGCACCGCCATATTGCGGAGGGCAACTTACCCATAACTTTCATAATGGGAATTGAGAAAAATGCCTGCGTTTTCTGCCTGGATTTCATTCACATTTCATTTTATGTGAAAATTTCACATAATCTCAGTATGGGGGGCTTCACAATTCTTATCCAAGAATAAAAAGCCAAATACATGACAAGCATGAGCTATCGATATAACTATCGAGATTTTAAATAACTAGAAATGGAACTTTTTGTACACCACGTACAAACCACTGAAATCGGTTGATAAATGTAAACGTTTTTTTTTGTTTTTATCCAGAAAAACCACAGCTCACCCGTTTACTTGCGTTTGTTTACAGCGCAGTCTTGCCCTCAGCAATATGGCGGACGCGTTGACGTATCGCAGCAACGTTCCAAAGCGCCCAATAGGGCGTCTATGTATTTATTATGTCTATGTGTTTAAGCATGCCTCTTTCTTTCAGTTGTGTTCAGTCTTGAGCCTACTATGCTTGTATTTTCCTTGCCAAGAAAGCTAAGTCTGTTGTATTTTTGGATTTGCCTTTTGCTCACCTTTTGATTTTTTTTCTCTGGAAGCACGGCTTCCTTTTTGTTGTACTTTTAAAGGGATAGTTCACCCAAAAATGAAAATTCTGTGATCATTTACTCTCCCTCAAGTTGTTCCAAACCTGTATGACTTTCTTTCTTCTGCTATACACAAAAGAAGATATTTTGAAGAAAGTCGGTAACCAAATGTCTGATGGACCCCATTGACTTCCATAGTAGGAAAAAAAAATACTATGGAAGTCAATGGGGACCAGCAACTGTTTAATTACCAACCTTCTTTAAAATATCTTCTTTTGTGTATAGCAGAAGAAAGAAAGTCATACAGGTTTGGAACAACTTGAGGGAGAGTAAATTATCACAGAATTTTCATTTTTGGGTGAACTATCCCTTTAAACTTGGAGTCTTCAGTAAAAACAGCTTTTGTTCAGTCACCTAAGTCTGCAAGTTATTCTTCTGCCCTTGGGTCCATCTGCTGTTTGTCATCCACAATAGCTCAGTGGTAAAGACGCAGTTCAGTTGATTTGAAGACCAGAGTTCAATCCCAGCCTCAGACACCCATCACAGTTATATAGTACATAAAAATTCAAATACTGTAAACGGTGCCCTTTTGAACTTTCTATTCATCAGAGAATCCTGAAAAAAAAAAAGTCATGCTTTCCTCAAAAACATCAAGCAGCACAATCATTTTTAACATTGATAATAGAAATGTTTCTTGAGCAGCAAATTAGAATGATCTCTGAAGGATCATGTGACTGGAGATTGGAGTAACGATGCTAAAAATTAAGCTTTGCCATCACATGCATTAAACTCTAAAAGTATTGCACAATATTACTGTTTTTACTGTATTTCTGATCAAATAAATGCAGCCATGGTGAGCATAAGAGACCCCCAAAATTTGAGTAACCAGTGTAACTTTTGGTAGTGTATCTTTTAAAAGAAAATGCCTGCTACGTCCTGGCACAAGGAAGAGGTTAATTTTGAAAAATAAACATACTTTAAACGGTTTACAGCTGTGTATTTTTTGTTAGTATCGTCAGATATTTCTAAAATATTTCTAAAATAAGGACATTTCAAAGTCAGTCTTTATTGTGATGGTTTTCCTTGCATGTTTACCTGCTAAACAACGTCTCATAGGTTCAGATAAATATATATATTTTTTTTTTAAATGGCACAGTCATGTCATATCAACCCTGTCACCCCATAGATGCTACTAGCAGCCCCCCCAGAACAACACAATGGCTCTTGTTTGTGCAAATGGTTATATTAGTAACAGGGGTCAGATTCCCTGTTGATTGAAAACGAAGCTTTTTGTTGCTTACTTGCTCAGAAAATCAATTGTGATTTTTTTTCAATGTAATATGCTCTGCTTCCTTGCAGGTCTAGGTGGAGCCTTTGGATACCTGATTGGAGCCATGGACTGGGGTCACTCTGCTCTTGGATTTGCACTGGGTTCAGAGTACCAAGTTATCTATTTTTTCTCATCTCTAACCTGGGGCATTTTTCTCACCATGCACCTTTTCAGCATCCCAGAGAAACCATTGATTAAAGATCACAGTTTGGACTCTTGTCCAACCACCTCACTAGTCCTGGAAGGCCCGCGTCATAATGGCTATGGCGCGGTCTCCAAAGAACTGCCACCTCTGCCTGAAATGAGGCAGCGCTCGTTCTCTGCCCTGAGTGAAGCCAATGCAGTCACTCCTAGTGCCAAGCAGCCTAACAGTGAGGTTGGTGATTTGTTTTACTTTGAATCCTTTTCATGTGGCTTTTTATTCTTGGCTTGAGTCTGCACCCGATTTCCCCTCACATTTTAATGACCTGTTTCAAACCTCGGAGCAACAGCCTATGTGAGCTGTAATTAGGTTGGGTATTGTTCATGCGCCTCACAGAAACAGTTCCTTGTTTAGTTGATAATGAAAATCAGCACATGCTGATTTATTAAAAATACAACTAATAATGGCTTATTCAGAGGTCTTTGTAGTGATGTTTTGTATTCATTATGGCCATATGTGTGACTTGATTGTGAAGGTCAAAGATTCCCCAGTGGAAAAAAAATTACACACTTTTCAAAGTTCTCACTATATTTTATTAGTTCATTAAGTGTTTAAACCATTAAACCAGTCTCAGGTTTACCATTTAAAATTGTTACATAATATAGCAGGGATTTTAAACATCTGAGTCTCATTATACGGTGAGGTCCAAAATCATGAGACCACTATAATGCTAATACAAGTAAAAGATGATACTTCTTTTTTGCATTTGTATTAGTAAAAAATATATATATATTTTCAGCATAATAATTTCAGCAAAATGTTGAACATTGATTAATCATCTAAAATAGTGCAGAATCTTACATATTTCTTGTTTATTTGATCTAATGACGCTTGTCTCTTTACATTTATTTTTATCCGTAAACTTTAGTTATGGATGGTAAACCACATATTTTTTGTTTGGTCTCAGGGTTTTGGACACAGATTTCGGATGATCATTAAAGTGTCTTAAATCCTGTTTCAGATCGTCATTAGCATGCTCATTCTGAATCATAAAAATTGGGCATGCTCTTTGTACAACCTCCGCATGTGAAACTTAACCTCGACTGAAATTTGTCATGCCAGTGAGTCACACTCACATCAAGTGATGCTTTAATGCAGCTTATTTTTACATCTGTAAAATGCTTCCCCAGATTTCTACTATGCACTTTACCACCCAAATGCTTTACTAATGGTATATGTCTGTATAATCAGAATAGGGTAAAAAATATTTACACTGTGTTGTAGTTTTATTCCCATAACAGCAAAACTCTTTACTTTACTTTTAAAACACCTCAGACCCTAGAGGGTTAATGTTCATATCAAATTATTAATGACACTAAGGTAAAAGGAACTGTAAATCTCACTAAGACTCTAACTCAGAGTCTTGCAATCATTAACCTGCTACAAACCTCACATAATGTCCATGCCTAAAAATGTCCTGTAAATTAAATATGTTAAAATATACACGTGTGTGTGTTCATAATAATAATAATAATAATGTATTCCATGCATGTGAATAGTGATGAGTTGCTGATTTTAGCTGATTTTAGCCCCTCAGTCTTCATATTCATTACAAGACCAAATCAACAACTCTATTCATATGAGGAATCATATAGTTGTTTCACCCCATTGCCCAACCAATATATTTTTCCATCAGCAATTGAGTTTTGGCATCAAAAGGAATATGTCATGACTAGAGATATCACATTAATGAGCAACCCTTTGTGGTTATGGAAATCTTTACTACATTCTTAATAACATTGTCTTGAGCAAGTCACACTGATATAAGGGTTTCTTCAGCCCATGTTGTCAAATAATTGGTTAGATTATCTTTCGAAGTGTGTCAATTGAATTATTTTAGTAAAGTACATTCTCATCCCAGTATAATGTGCAGAAATGAATATAAGATCTTCGTACTGCATAAAGTTGATATGTTTCTGAAATGTTGTCTGCATGGTAAGTGTTCATGGCTTTGAGCTTTTGAACCTTTCAGAAGACATTATTGACCTGTGTGCATAACTGTGTTTCAGGGACAGAAGAGGTTGAGCCTGAAATCTCTGCTGTCAGCTATGATCAGCATGCCCAGCCATTACCGCTGTTTATGTGTGACTCATCTGTTGGGATGGACAGCCTTCCTGTGCAACATGCTTTTCTTCACTGACTTTATGGGGCAGGTGAGGGGATTTTTTTTTTTGATGGAATTTGACTTTAATTTTGCACATCCCTATCTTTAAAGAGCGGAATCAGAACAGCCATAAAATACATATGCTGACACTCCTAATGTTAGTGGATTACAGTCAAGCTTTCGAATGAAATCCCTGACCTACTGAATGCAGTAAAGCATAAAACTGCTAGACAGTAGACACATAGGTGGAGTTTCACTTTTGTGCTTGGTGGGGCACCTACCGGCAGACGGGGGGTTATTACTTAATAAATAATAATAATAAAGGAATTAAATAATTAAAGGATTAAAAGGGATTTAAGGGAATAAATAAATAAGAATGGTAAAAGAAGTTCTTTGTCTAATTGTGGTTATGCAATTTAATCTATTTGCAAATAATATTTTATTTTAAAATGTGCACACATTCACTTTTATGCGAAGGCTATGTCTAATATGTCGAAACCGCAAACGTTTCTTGTCTCGTCACATTTATTTATGAATTACATGCATGTTTTCAATAAAAAAAACAGCAACATTTCATATAAAGTTTAATTTGCATCACTATTACTGTAGGCCGCTTGATATTTCTATCATAAAACAGTTGTTTGCTACTTGCATCCACTTACATCTTTCCACGAACTCTCGTTGCGTTGTGACAGTAAGGCTTTGATTCTTTGATTTGAATGGCCATCTTGATCTCGATTTTGACATTGACGAGTGCTGTTAGACTACTGAGGTAGAGCAGCCTAAAATGTACTCAGCCTAAAAATTGTATAAAAAAAAAAGAGAAAAAAATTTGTCCTCCTAAAAACAAACAGCTTTACTCATTCTACGCCTAAATGCTAATGTGAAAAATGAGAAAATATGAATTGTATTATAAAAAAAAAAGAGTAGCCTATTCATAGCTCAGACAAAATCATTGGCTCTGGTAAAACTACCACTGCTTGATACATTCTTGGATGTCAAGTTATTTTGGTTTTGTTTTAAAATCACTGATATTCTTGAATTTTTTGTTTGATTTTTGTTTGTTTTCACAATTTAAAGAGTAGCTATATACTAGTTCAAAAGTTTGGGGTTGGTAAGATGTAATGTTTTTAAAATAAGTATCTTATGCTCACCAAGACTGCATTTATTTGAGTAAAAATACAGTAAAAACAGTAATATTGTGAAATATTACAACTTAATAAATCTGGTTATGTAATGTATTCGTGATGTGATGGACAAAGCTGAATTTTCAGCATCATTTCTCCAGTCTTCAGTGTCACATGATTATTCAGAAATCATTTTAATACGCTGATCTGCCACTCAAGACACATTTCTAATCATTATCAATGTTGAAAACTGTTGTTTCAAATGTTTGTGGAAACCATGATACATTTTTCTTCAGGATTCTTTGTTAAATAACTAAAAGAACAGCATTCTTTTACAAAAGAAATCTTTTGTAATGTTTTACAGCTGAGTGTGCTGACCAAAAATGTGTTGGAATGTGTGTCCGAATGAATTAATTCACTAAAACGATTCAGTTTATGAAAAGAAATGCTGGAAATAATCGGACAGTTATTTTATTAATAGATATTAGTTCTTTTAAATTGTTTTGCCGTATAGGACTATATTAAATGCTACAAAAATTAAGTAGCTAAGTAGGTTGTCAAAAGTATAGCTTAGCAAAAAAACAACAACAACAACAAACTCATATTTCCTGAGCGTTATCATCAAATCTCTAACCAAGTGCATAGCCATCATTTCAGGTGTTAGGGGGACAGAAATGTCAAGTGTAATACCAGTTTGACCTTTGTCTAATTGACAGGTTTTATTTAACTGGATAAGAAATCAAGATACATGGCTGAACAATAACCAATATCTTTTATTCTATAATATATATTTTTTGTTCCTATATTGTCCTAATGACAATTTTATGATTGGTCTGTGTACTACAAACACTTATGCATTAAGTCATCATGGATTTTATGTAAAATAATAATATAATAAGGCAGAAAATATATTTTATAGTTTATGTACCGTAATAAACATTGTGTTTATTGTCTTCACGTTTCATCAGTCAAAACGTGTCTGGGTTTTATTCAGCGATAGCTGGATACCTTTGTCCATATAAGGGATTGCCTGGAACGTCATAAATACCGTCCGTCTTGGACTTTCTGTGCATGCGAGGAAATTTAAGGTTGAATAAAAAAACATTACATGAGAGTATTTAACGCTCCATAATGTTCACAACGCCTTTTGGATAAGAATAAAACTTCAGGTCATGCATAGACTATCTTGTCTCTTTGAATTTAAACCACCTAGATTTCACATTGGCCCATGTGAACGCACTTTCCCGGACAAAGTGTTCTACGGCCTCTAACATTCATCTTTATTTATTTACCAAGCCATTTGATTTCAATTTAGCACTCCTGGAAGAGTAGCGCCCCACACTAAAAAATAGATCAATGATGCTTTGAATTGTGGTTAAAAGGTAGCAGTTTATTTTTCTTATTTTCCCTCGCTCAGCCAGCTTTATCAGTGTTGAATTGAGATAAATGAGTAAATCTCCTTGTAGGCGGCTGAAGTGTACAGAAAGCTGTTGACCTCAACAAAGTGGATAATGTTCAGGGTAATTACCTCTGATGCAGTGAATAGACATATTCTTAACAGGTATTGCATTGCACAGGTAACAGTATTGTTTAAGTGTTTAAGGTGAGCATTAGAACTCTTTCAGTAGCATTAACTAACCCACACAGATCTCAACAGAGCAGAGGATGATGTTCCCTTTTTTTTTGCCATGTCATGTCTAAATGGAAAAAGCCTTGTTGGTGTGCTTGTTCACTTAGGTATCATTATGAAAAAAGAGACACCTGTGGAAAGGTTCTCTAGCTCTGTATTTAAGTGTTTTTGCATTTGACCAATGGCTGATGGATCGCTTAAAATGTGATGGTGTCACATGCTTTATCTTATGTAACATCCCCGGGATCTGTGTATCCATCTTTAGATTGTATATAAGGGGAACCCATATGCCGAACACAATTCCACCTCTTATGCGACGTATGAGAGAGGGGTAGAAGTGGGCTGCTGGGGCCTGTGCATCAACGCTGTCTCCTCTGCACTCTATTCATGTGAGTAATATTAAACCATATCTCAACTGTTCATTCTTCTTGACTTTATTAGACCTGCAGTCTCTTAATGCATCCAGACAAAAGAAGACTGTTCAATTACATTCAAATAATACATGGCCCTACCAAGTCAGTCTGGGATTGAAATTGTACAATACACTTTTTCAGAGTGTATGAGAGAATATTTGATGAGAGAATCACAGTCTCTTTCAACATCCGGTCATTCTAATTAGTGCTGGAAGTCATGCTATTGAAAAGGCCATTTCAGAGGGATTTATCAGTCAAGACAATTTATCAGTGATATGAAAGAGTTAATCTGTCTTTGCTATTCATCCGATTCACCATTTGTTCTATATTAAAGGCAATTGTTGCAGCCTTTTTAAAAAGATTTCCATATGTGTCCATCCAGATGTGCAGAGGCTGCTCCTGCCATATATTGGCCTGAAGGGACTGTACTTCCTAGGCTACTTTGTGTTTGGTTTGGGAACCGGTTTGATCGGCCTATTTCCAAACATTGTAGCCACGCTGACGCTGTGTAGTGTGTTTGGAGTCATGTCCAGCACTCTCTACACCATCCCATTCAACCTCATCTCAGAGTACCACAAGGCGGAAGAGGTCAGTTTCAGAGTGTTACATCAGGTCAAAAACGAACAAATCAGCAGTTTTATAAATTCATAAACAAGAAAATATACACTCCGGGGGAAAACAAAATGGGCCCAAGCCAAAAATCCCCAAATATTTGGTGGTCTTTTAATGGTCTTAGATCACTAAAATAACATTATATTTGAAAAAAAAATCCTGTGAAAATAATTATTCATGCTTTATTTAGTATACGCGCATCCATGAATATGCATATTAGTTCATATTAGAGTGAATTATACAGGCTTGTCTTCAAGTCGATTTATTGGAATGTTAATGAGTTTTATGTTTTGCTCTCTGTCTGACAGTAATTGATATTATTAGCCTTTTGCTTGACTATGTAATCAAAAAGCTAACGTGTTGCTAATGTTACACAAACCATGTTCCCGTTCCCCACCTCAGAGTCGGACAGCTGCCTTATAAAAATCAGTATCTTTAGAAACGCTTTGGACAACTTAGAACAAGAAAGTCATATTCTCCGTCATAACATTGTAATATACATTATATACATAATTCTCCTGCTATATTGCTAAATGTACCCAATTTTTCATATCAGCAGAATAATATTTCTAAAGGATCAAATGTGACACTGAAGAATGGAGTAATGGCTGCTGGAAAGCTATTACAGGGATAGATTACTGTACAGTTTAAAATATATTTAAATAGACAATAGTTATTTTACATTGTAATACATTTGTGGTTGTGTCTTTTAAATTATAAAGTAATTTTTTATTTATTTTTTTATTCCATCTAATGCAAAGGCCTGTCAGTAAGGGCTAGTGTAAACTCAGACAGTCATGATCCCAAAATAAACCTGATTGTAATCAGGACACTTATGTGAAGAGGGTGGGTAATTTATTATCCTCAAGTGGTTTAGTTTGTGATTAAAAACCATCTTACTGGACATTATTCTCCTTATTACATGGCTACAAACAAGTAAATACATAAAACTGTAATGACTTAATTGATATTGATAAATATTGACTCAAATTGGAATTATTTTATTAGATTAAACATAAGATGAGCAGTCAGTTACTATACACAGCCTTGCCATAGACAACAAATGCTGCGATTTGACCAATAAGAATCAATACATTGTTCAGTAAATGTTAACGTAAGGCAGACTTTATCTGTCACTAGCACACACCAAACTGTGTTTTGTATCTAAAAAATGAAATGAAATAATTCAAGATCGAGTTCTTAGTTTAAAACATTGATTTTCACTTTCCAAATCATATATGGATTTGTTTAGCCTCTATCTAAAATCCCTGACATGTCTGAAGCATTAATGAAGCCACAAGGAAAATCAAATCCCTTCCTGGAACTCAGACTGAATTATAATCAAGATAATGATTAAACCCTGCTAAAATGCAACTTTGATTTTGTTTCTTGGATGTATCTTTCACTTGAATTGTTCTGTGTTTGTTCACAGAGCTCGGAATTGTGCATATGAACATGCTTTCTTAGAACCGTCAAAAAGCAAACACAATGCTCTCTGCAAGGCTTCATGATCTGAAGATCCACAGTGTTCTGCTCATTAAAATGACTTCAGATCTTTATGATCTTCATCCTTTTTGGAATGCTGTATAGACATTTTCTGATCTTTAATTAATGTCCGTGTGTAATATTTTGTTAACAATAGCCCTTCTCTCATGCAAAGCCTCTCTCTTGTCATAGGAGCGAAGAAAATTGATCAGTGATGAACCAGCTCTCGAGAGCCGTGGGACTGGCATGGACTGCGCAGCTCTTACCTGCATGGTGCAGCTGGCTCAGGTCATAGTGGGAGCTGGACTGGGAGCCCTGGTCAATCTAGCAGGCAGTGTGATTGTGGTGGTGATCTCTGCCTCAACGGTATCCCTAATTGGCTGCCTCTTTATTGCGCTCTTTATGTGATGTATAAGCCTCAAATAAATTACCTTTCTCTATGTCATGGTCCGTCTCCTCTAATCACTGAGAATGAGCAGGATACTGGGTACTGAGCCAGACTCAAGTCAAGTCTTTCTCTTTGCACTCCAATCTACATGCCACACTCTCAAATAACAGCCTTCATCAGTGAAGTTGAAGGAAAGATTAGATGTACTTGAATAAGAGTTGACAAAATTGTAAGATTTTGATGTCTTATGCAATTTCATTATTCGTTTAAGGTGAAATGTTTTCACCTTTAAAAACAAATGAGCATTATCATGTCCATTGTCAAACCCCATTAAATATTCACGTTTTATGCAAAACAATAACTGGTTTAAGAAATGCTAACATTTTAGATTATCAATTGACTTTATTTCTGCGATAATCAATTTACTGTTGGCAGAGAGTTTAACTATTTCAGCTTGTAATTATTTTATGTTTCCCTTTTTATATAGATTTAATTAGGACAAACATCTTTATGCATGTGGTGTCATTTTTTTTTTAATCTGAAGACAAAGTTGGACAAATCAATAAAATCAAATGCAAATAACTGACCAGATTTACACAGTCACAGTTATAATGATAACACAGCATTCACTGGATCTTTACTTTGCAAAAAAAAAACCCCATCAACCAGCCTAAGATAGTTAGCTGGTCTCAGCAGTCTTCTAACCTGGTCAGGCTAGTATATTGGCTGGTTATGGATGTTTGTTCAGAGGATTTTTTTTTCTTACCAGCAAACTCAACACATTACTGGTGTGGATGTAAGATGATTATCAGCAGGGTAATGGTTTGCTTGTTGTCCAAAAGTACATATTGTGCCATACTGTTAGGTAAATATAATTGTTGACACATTCATGGTGAAAAACAATGCAAATTCATATTTCTTTGTAAACCAACTGATACATTATTAAAGTATATGGATGCACATAGTGTGATCTGTAGATAGACTCATTCTTTTTAACAACACTTTTGCTCTCTAATTTGATTGTTTTCACAGTTCCAGAATAAATCCTTTAAAGGGGAAGTTAAAAATGAAAGGAAAGGTTTTCTCTTCTCTTAATAGTGAGAGGGGAGTGTGAAAACTCGAATTAAGGACCATTCAGGTCCTTTAATTAAGGACCATTCAAAATGGTCCTTAATTACAGGCTCTAAATCCAATCCGAATTTTAATCCAATCCGAGTAACTTCTCCTTATGTGCTGTTAGGCAGAAGGTCGTTTCTGCCGGTATAGATGGCCGTTCCCGGGGGATAGAAAATAAGCGCGGGCTCCGCGGGACTGCGAGGAACCAGCGCGGGACCATGTTCATCCTGCTCGGGCTTTGTGGTGGCGGTAAACGGTCTCATGTTCGTCACTGAAGGCGATGTAATTTGCCAAAACAGCTTTTTCAAAGCCTTTCTGAATTCCCTTCTCATCAAACAGTACAGAATAGGATTGAGACAGCTGTTTGAATGTGCCAAACAGACTGTGACTGGAAAGATATACACCTGTGTGGTGTAATACTCGTAACTGAAGTGCACTACATTGAGTTTTATTAAGATACCCCACGCGGTTAACGCCTGATTCGGCAGCCAGCACAGGAAAAAAGACAAAACGACAATAGTCACAGATTTGGTCACTTTGGATCGCCTCTTAGCGCTGGAGGTGTTCACATTTTTGTTAGTTATGAAGCGCAAGAGGAGCAGGTAACATATAGAGATTATTCCGAGCGGAATGAGGAACCCCAGAAGTACTTTTTGCGCGTGGTATAAACCTAGCCAAAATTGCGCGTCTCCGCTCCTGTCGGGAAATTTCACCAGACACAGTTCCTCGTTGGATACCGTGGCGGTCGTTGAAAATATCGCGTTTGGCAGAGCGGCACCGACCGCTGCTATCCAGATGATGATAGTCATCCATTGCGCGGAGAAACGCAACCGGCGCCTCCTACTTTTTAACGCCGAAGCCACGGAGCAATATCTCGCGACGCTCATAGCCGTGAGGAAAAACACGCTGGCGTACATGTTCGTAGCCGTGACATAAGACACTATCTTACACATAGCCTTCCCAAACAGCCAAGTGAAATCCATGGCGTTCTCCACAGCCCAAAAGGGAAGCGTCAAAACAAACTGAAAGTCAGTGACCGCCAAACTGGTCACAAAGAGGTTGATGCAGGACTTCTTCCATGCTTGTTTTGATTTCATGAGATAGAGGACAAGGATGTTTCCGATTAAACCCAGTGCGCACACAACCGAGTAAATGACAGAGATCATTATTCTAAGGACCGCGGATCCATCTCCCATATAGTCGGGTTTATCCAAATCGGTGAGATCCTGAAAGTCACTCCACGAAAGATTAGTCCTGTTGACCACGAAGGTCGCGTTGTATTCACTTAACGGGAGACTTCCAGACGCGTACTCTGTGCGCTCGTCTTGCATCTCGAGAGTCTTCTGCATTGCTGTTGTTTAGTGTACTTTTTCCATCCTTTTCGAGTTACTGATCCCTGAATCTTACCATTCCAACTTCTCCTCTCTCCACTGTCTTATGATTTTCCGTAGACAACGTCTTTGCGCACACATTGCAGCGGTGATATTTAAGACCACGGGGATCTAAAATCGATGTAAATAAATCGATCTTAGAGGGGGCATTTAACCGCATTTTAGAGATGTTTATCGGACAATTATGTTGTCTGTTCGTAGCTTCACGCGCACTGACAGCTCTCTGCGTTTTTATAGAGCCTAGTGTCAATGGATTGGATGGCGTGCGCTTTTACGCAGCACAGACAGTGGTGATCCCTGTGATGCGGTTCTCTGGATGGTTATAGTGAATAGCTAAATTGTCTTTTGAGAAAAAAAATCTGTTACACAAATGCTTGCTTCTCTAGCAGTTGTTTTGTGTGCTGGTTCAAATTCGTATTATTTGCCAGTTGCATAAACGTAGCCATTTTTTTGAGACTGTGTTTTAGTCTGATCAACTGGCAGCAAATTATACCAATCTACTTTGTTAATGTAAGTGACATAAAAAGTTATAACCAGTATGAAATATATTAGATGGCTAAGTCTAAGCAGTGTATACAGCAGCCACTGTTTTTGAAATTTTCAATACCATTTTTTATTATTTTTTTAAACAGCAGTTAGTAAAACAAGTGAATATCATTTGTTAAAACCACACTGGCATAAGTTCAGGAAAGTGTAAAGAGGGATTGTATAGGACAAAATTAGGACAAAGGTATTTTTTTCATAATTGTCATCATAATTTCATAATTTGTTTGGTGTAAGTTGTAATTTTTTGACATTGTAAATACAATTATTTAAATATATATATATATATTTATTTATGACTGTATCTAAATATCTGTTGCCCAAAACAATGCTTTTTATATTTGTGATTATTTGTGAATTGTGTTGTTTTACAAATTTCTATTTTAACAATTCAAATTTTGACAGTTGGAGAGGCTCATCAGACTTCATTAGCTTCCGCTCTATGTACTATTTCTAATCCATCCAGACTCATTTTCCATTCTATCTAATATTTCTAATCTATATATCTCATAACAACCACCCAGAACACAATGGCAACCACCTAGCAACCACCCAGAACACAATGGCAACCACCCAGAACACAATGGCAACCACCTAGCATCCACCCAGAACAATTATTTGATAATTTGATCGTTTTTCATGTGACGGCAAAATATTTTTAATTGTTATAAAAGGATCGAGAAAGACAAAATCAAGTAATAATGTAATACTTCAAACTTCTCGTCCAAACTTTTCCAAGCCAACTTAAAGTTTGTCTCTACGAACTTTCGCATCTAGTTTAATAATAGAATATGCCAGGTTCCCACTGTGACAGCCCCACTATGACAAAAAAAAAGTGTGTTGAACAAACTTGCATTCCCCTGGTGAATATTGTGAAAATATGTAATTTTTTTAAACCAAAAATTAAATGTATACATAAATTGACTTTCAAAAAAAATATTTACCCAGAGATATGTATATTTACTAAAATGTTACAGTTTACCACTAGCCCCTGTTTTTGTTTTTGAAATGATACCTTTTTTAGTGTGATATATAGAGGTCAGTTATCTTTTGATTGACAGGCTGAAAGTTCTTACTCATTTTCACACCTTTTTTTTTCTGGTGTAATTTATTTGATTAAACACAATTTTTATATTCTTCATTAATGGCATATTGATCATATTTGCATTGACAGATGAGAGCCCAGGCTAGCCAAATCATACCACGTTGACATCTGTGACAGTTCTAGTTTATTAGCATCAGGCTCCTTTAAACGTTTTATCATGTTGCCTTCTGCTATTAATGCTGGAGGGATGTTTCAGGTCAGCTGCTGTATCAGGTCAAATCTAATGAAGTCACCTCTGCTCCTCTCCAAATCCTCATTATCGGCTTGTGATGGTGCACGAAAACAGTTTAATGAAGCTCTGAGGTGCCTATGGGATTTATGATTTGATCTTGGAATAAATGCAGTAAATGTGTTTGGTTTTGGTTTTTACTTCCAGAAGTAAAATAATCTGTTTGAAGCTGCATATATACCAAGGTCTAGATTGTAAAATGCTGACCTGAGATGTTCCACTGCAGGGTTTTTTGTAATCTCTCATTGCTTATCAGAGTCACTGTCTTTAGACATTTTGTGCTCTAGTAATGGGACTCCAACAGCTTTCTAACGGCAGCTTACCTAGCAAAACAGTTTCTTGGCAACCATGTTACGTCAACTATTGTCACAACTTCAAAGGTCAGTTTGAACCAGTCTCTTCCTAACATAGAAGAGGCTCAATTTCTCGCTTTGGTTGCCAGTGGCAGAGCTTGCCTTTTCAGGGTGTAGTTGCAAGTGAGAAGTGTTTCTCCAGAAATTTGATAAAAGAAATTAAATTGGAACATGGCCCAATATTCTTCATTATATATTTATTTATCATAATAATATAATTAATAATATAATATAATATAATATAATTTGTTATATTTTTCATTAGTATTTGGGTATGGGACACTTATGGCACCAATTAAAGCTCCACTGTCGTAGGCATTCACATTTTTTTTCAGGCAGGTGCTGTAGTTTAGCAGCAAGGATTACTGGTATTTCAGTTATGCATTTGAAATAGTCTTGTACTAGAGGTTTGTAGGTTCAGTCGTTGTCCTGCTTCTACCCTCAAACAAGGTCAGCTAAAACATTTCTTTTTCTACCCTGAATCTGGAAACTATATATCTGGAAATAAGCGAAAGGTGGAAATAATATCTGACATTTCTAATTCTTCTGACATTCTAAAATCAATTCAAAATTGAGTCAAATGCTTATTATTAGGGGGGTTATTGACTCGAGCAGTACACAAACATTGCACTTGACTGGAATTCTATTAATCTGAGTGCATATCTAGAATGTAGATGGCCAGCGATCAATCAATTAAGTCTCCACAGCAGCTGGTTGTTTTGTTTTTTTTGTGCTCATGTAAATAATTAATCAGACCTCCAGACAATGGAACATGGACATCTAAGGGAGGAGCACAACATTCTTGCTCCCTCAGAGCATTCCCTCTGTCCTTTTACTGTACACACGGTCCCAGTTCATGTTTTCAAAGTGGAACAAGCCTATTTCTGTTGTGCTGTGGGTTCAAACCTAGGCCAGACATTTCAGGTGTGAGTCTTGGGAAGATTTCCTGATGTGACAGTTCAAGAAAGACCAAAACAAACATCTATTGATGAATATTTCATTAAACATGACACGCTCAGATGGAGTGAGAAGGAAACGAAATTTCATGCTGCATGAATGACAGAGTGTTATGCTTCAAAATGCTTCAAATGCAATATCATGTTCAGTTTTTTTTTTAATTAGCAGACTGTATATGGAGGAAAAGATGCATTAAATTAATTTTATGCATACAATTTTAGCTACCATATGTCAAACCGGCTGGTTCCAAGCAAAGTGTTGAAACTTATAAATACTGTTTCTCAGGTAGTCATGCACCTATTTTTTTCTTTTTCTCTCTCTTCTGGGGGGCAACAGTGATGGTCCTCTTAGTGCCCTAGGCAAGATAAGACATGACCAAACAAAAAGATCTCAAAAGTTTCAAGTGATTTGACGATTTTAGACACTTTTTATATACATGCACATTTAAAAAAAATCACGTTATGTTTTTGTCACATACAATTGTTCTGAATATTCCCTGTTCCACCTACAACAAAAAAAAACTTGCCGTTTTCAGTTCGACTTAACTTTAATCTTGTGCATTGTCTTAAGGAGTAGTTGGCTTTGTTTTTTTGATTCAGGCTGAGTGATGGATAAGTCACAAACTTGTAGCTGCTCCAGTCTGTGCCCCATGTACTTTTTCATTTAGTCGATTGATTCACCATTCTGCAATTTTATTTCCCAAAGGAAATCTATTCCCAGTTAAAGCAAACACGGTTTCTACTGGATCTACAGTGGTGGGTACATATTAGCACTCAGATTAGATCTCAGAATCTTTCCTTATCCAGATTTTATCCATATTGTTTTTTGAAAGTCTGCACAGCAAAAAAAAAAAATCCTCATGAAATCATATTTTTTTCAAATTCGATTCAAAACCCATTTGGAGGTGGTTAGAAATTTAATTCCAATCAGATTTTTACAAACACGTCTCAGTCTGGACACTCTGCCTGCTCAAATCGGATTTCAAATTGCCTTTTGCGTCACTCTTAATGCCACACACAATGATAACATCCAAACCTGTTACAGGAAATGCCGGAAGTATTCATACATATATACATATATACCAGTGTCTCTTCTATCGCTGAGTTTTTCTTGTGCGACTCGACAGGGCGCTTATTTGGAGAGCAATATGATGCACTTCCATTTTCCCTGCATCCATTTTGAAAGCCTTGTCACATGGGTGCTCCTATTGTTGCCAAAGCAACCCATGCATATAGGTTGGTTAGCCTATGTCTGGAGGACACACAAATCTTATTTGATCACTTGTGATTTATAATGTGGACAGTCTGCCTGAAAAGATCAGATTTGCCAGCAGTCTGAACATAGCCTAACTATTTGTTCAACAGGTGAGTAAATCAGATGAAACTCAGAATTTCTATGAAAATGTTTGCAGGTTAGACTGAAATTTATAAAAGAAGAAGTAATACATGCATAAAGAACTGTGAAAAATAAAAGTTAATGGAGGTGTTGTGTAAGTTATTGCTGTGTCATTGTGACATTAGCATTTCTTTCTTTCATTGCTAGAACAAAAAACAACTAATTCACTCTTCTTTCCCATACTGTTTTATTTCTGAGTAAACATGTCAGAAATCTAATCTATTCCCACATAGACAGAAATACTTAAAAAATGTCTCAGTGTTTTTTGTCCAGACATTCAAATCAACATTCGGTGCCTTTGACTTTCTTTGTGCGGATACAAAAAAATGATGAAACATTCAGTAAAATATTTTATTCTGTGTTCCACAGAAGGAAGAAAATCATGGAGGTTTGGAACGACATGAGGGTAACAGTCTTTTTATTTTTGTCTCAGGAGCCATGAAATGAAAACCTTTTTTTCTCTCTACTAAGGTCAGATCACTGTCACTATAGGCCATTTTCTCAAGCATCCTTTTAAAAAATCACTTTAGGTTCAGTAAATAATTATATAAACAAGTTATTTTTGAGAGATCTCATGGAATAAATAAAGGCTGTCATGCCAAAGACATGAATTAGATAAAGCCTCTCGGATTTTCACACCCATGAATAAATACGCTGAAGGTGCTTGGACTCTGTAATTATGCCTTCAAGCACAAGAAATCCTTGATGAAAATGACACATGGTTTGCATCAAGGGCATTTATTTGAAGCTGCCTGTTATGCAGACTTACTCTGCCAAGACGAGTTTGTCCATTCATATAGATATGAACAAGGAATCATGTTAACAACAGATCTTCCATTCTCAAGGATCTCTTTATGACTTCACGAGAGTTTATGAATGGAGAACTCACACAGACACATTTAAAAATAATGTTATATCTACTCAATAAAATTGTGGCAACAGATTACAAGCAATATTATTAATTAAATTCAACAACACGTAAGAATTTAGTCATTTATCCAATGAGCTCCTTACAAATCAACCATTCAAAATGAGTAACTGCAAATAGCACACATAGACTACAGCGTTTGACAGCTTTGAAGCATCAAGCTCCAAGAGAGTTTTTAATACCTCAAACGTATACTTTGGAGGCCCGGATAATGGAGATTCAGTGCATACAGTAAGTCAAACCAAAGAGGAGACAACACCATTTTGCCCTATAAGAACTTTCACCCCCTCTACAACTCTATTCCAGTGTCCAATGGGCTGTCACTTGTAAAGCTCCTTTCTTTGTTGTTGAAGCTCCGGTGCTACTCACAATTACTGCCATCACAAGCCATTCAATTCCTGTCTGTTCTTCATTGTCCTGCAACATTAAACAGCAGTGAGATTCAAAACCTAAGAAATATCGATCAAAAGAGAAAATATGAAACCCAGTTTGTTTGAGCAGTGTTACAGAGACATATAAAGTCAACGAAATGATGGCCTCTTGGGGGAGTAACCAACAATAATTTTGATTTAAATTCACACATTTGGTATATTGAAATTAAGATTGCATACGTTGAATTCTTTGATGAGGTCTCCTGCATGCGCCACAAGGAATTCTATTTGTCATTAAACACAGCTCATAATAAAATAAATACAACATGAATTAATTATATCTCCTCCTCGTAGAGGTTTCTTTAATTTAGTGGGGTAATATAGTGATACCTTGACGTGTGCAGGAGAGCAGTCCACGTTTTAAAGGAACATGGACAATCCAAATTAAGACATGCCACTGAGGTTCCAGTGTTGTAATCTGTAATGTTGTAAGAGGTCACCCCTCGTTGCGTTATACTTGCATACTTTAAAGCTCCACTTCATTGCAACTATTAAATAAGACACATGAGTACATATCACATTTTAACTGATATCAGAAAATATAATAGCTACATTATATACACATTTTAGAGTGGCCTTTTATTGTGGCCAGCCTAAGGCACACCTGTGCAATAATCATGCTGTCTAATCAGCATCTTGATATGCCACACCTGTGAGGTGGATGGATCATCTCAGCAAAGGAGAAGTGCTCACTAACACAGATTTAGACAGATTTGTGAACAGTATTTGAGAGAAATAGGCCTTTTGTGTACATAGAAAAAGTCTTAGATCTTTGAGTTCAGCTCATGAAAAATGGGGGCAAAAACAAAAGTGTTGTGTTTATAATTTTGTTCGGTGTATATATATATATATATATTTTTTTTAATATATATATATATATTATGTAAATCGTTTTACAATGCTTAAATTTACTTCTAGTTTAAAGTATTGAATATTTTTTTAATATCCACTTCAGCCATTAATCGGTGTAAAACACGATTTCCCATACTTTATGAACAACACCCAAGTTCAAATGAACGGAGCCAACACAACATGTGGATATACAGTAGGACACAAATTAAGAATCCATTAAAGAATAAGCCATTCATTTATCAGTCAAAAATTCACCAAAAAAATGGTTTTGTGGCACTGTTCTTTTTACCCAAATATTTTTTGTTAAAGTAACACACATATATTTCTTTTACCACCAAAACACTATTGTATTGCATTTAATTAACTTTACCTGTATAATTTTCCACTATACTTAATTGTCAATCGTTAAACTAATGTAAAGGGTTTGATTTTGCGATAAAAAAACCAAACGTATGCGACGATTTCCAACCTATTGGATGAAGACGGCGTGCGAAGAAGGTGGCAAGGTGCATGGCGTCAGAGAAAATATAAAGTTAATCTAAAGGCAAAGTCTTTTATTTCTGTTAGTATTTCGGAAAGTCTGTTCTGGAATGCTTTTAATATATCATCTGGGCAACACACTTTAGAAATCTGAAAGGCATTCATTGATTGTTAGCTTTCTCAACACGTAACCACATGGGAATTCTAGGAAAATCAAGTTCAAAACAATTAACAGTCAAAGGTCTATAGCGGGTGTTAATCAAGATCAATTCTGTTTCCATGAGATCAGAGTCCTATCGTTTGGCTCTAATAACCTTTCATCAGTGATGAAAGTTTTTGCAGCTTTTGAAATCCATCCCATCCGATGATGCCTTTGTAATAACTGTTGCCAGCAGAAACTTTATGACAGATGGGTAATGTGGCCTGAATAAAGTTTACAGCCCCTGAGGATCTCCTGTTAGTTTGGAGTTTTAATCATATCCACTATTGCTAGGAGCTTGTTAAATGAACAGTCTTATTCCTGTGTTGATAGGATTGGGGCAGGTGTTGCCTAATGGTTTGAGAGTCAGACTGGTAACCTGAAGGTTGTGAGTTCTATACCGGCAAGAAATGACTGAGGTGCCCTTGAGCAAGGCACCAATCACAAATGGCTGCCCACTCCTCCGTGTGTGTGTCCACAGTTTGCAGTGAGTGTGTGTTCTCTACTCACTCCTCCTATTGTGTGTGCACTATCTTGGATGGGTTAATGCAGAGGACAAATTCCAATTATGGGTTACCATACTTGGCCTTCACAAACACTTTCACTTTTCACTTGATATACAACATGCCCGAAAATAATGATAAACTCTAATTAAAATGTATTGATGTTTACATGTCTGTGTAATGTCACACATCTACTGAATTAACTGAAATTGACTCTTTTTTTGTACAATAATTTTTTTTTTTTTTTATAATTTATTGCAGTCTAACAATCTGTAGTTTGATTCCAAACCTTTTTAGTGCAACCCAAATACAGCTTACATGAAAAAAGAAAATGGGAAAATGTAAACCTCAAATTCTTTTCCATGGTCTTTTTGCTTGTCATGGTGGTATTTTGATGCATATTTTGCTCTTTATTGTGATCATCAGCAGATGTTCAAAAGGTATTCATAAATGGTCGCACATCTGGCCAGCATCGTCCAGAAGAATGTACCAGTGTGTGTTTGTTCCCAAGACCACAACATTTTAATATGTCAACAATATGTGCTTCGTTTCCTGTGCTAAAAAAAAGCTTAAATTTCCCAAAGTTCCACTTCAGGAGTTATGTATTGTTTTTTCTTCTTCCATATGAATGTATCTGTATTATAATCTAAATTATTGCATTATGATATTATAATGATAATGTGAACATCAATGAGAGTTAACCACAGCACAGTTTGTTTCTGTTTCAGTCGTCTTGAAATTCTTCACAACGTCAGTTTTTCCAAAAGCTCTGTCAAGTTAAAATATTCTCACTTGCAAGTAGAAGCCTATCTCATTTTATAAAACAGTTTCATTTTCCCTCCCAAGATCTGTTATATTCTCTCCTTGACATGAGGTTAAATAAAAACCTCTGTGTCTTCATTTGAATCTCCAGCTGTGATTCACACTTCTACAAGGTTGGCGCATCAGGAGACTGCAGCCGTGTGTTTTACTTTGAAGCTTCTGCTTTGCTGCTAAAGGTGTGAAAAAACGTTAGTCATTTTAGCTTCACATCAATCTTTCAGTGAGGACCACATGTACCCTGATGAGACTTTTACTTTCAAGACTCATGTCTGACAAAGAGCCCCCTCAGACGTATTTTAATAGGGGGAGGAATACAAAAGAATGTAAAAATGCTGTATCTGTTAACTTCAAATGGTGCCATAGTTGGACTCTTACAGACTTAAAGCACTGATTAATGCAGAAAATACAAGCTTGTGTTATAGTTTGTAAAATACAATATCTTAGTAAATAAGTCTTTAGGGATCCAAACAGTTGCTGTTCGTTGATTGTCCCATAGAGTTTTGTAAAGGCCTTTCTGTCAATGTAAATACTATAGGGTATGGGTTCAAATTATGTTCTGTTTTTTATTTTTATTTTTATTTTTATTTACAGTCGGGAGAGCTTTACTCTCTTTAAAGAGCTTTTACAACTCGCTCTTAGCTTTAACGCACTTTTTATTATTTTTTAAGTTCTGCTCTCTCATATAACAGCATTTACAGAAAGTGTTGACAGTAGATTATAAGGTATTGTTCAATAAGTGCATTTTTCTGTTGGTTTTGGATTCTTCAAACAGAGATGAACTAAAAGTCAACTTGTTAAAATTTGCAAAAACAGATGCATCACATTGCATGCAAACACTCCCACGTATACACACCTTTTGATTCTGCTCTGACCACAAAGCAACCAAACCGTGCATTGAAAAACAGTTATTTCCTCATTGCTCTCACACTTGACATTGTTGGATGTCTGAGGCAACACATTGACTTTTGGCTGAGAGAACGGTCGGCAAGATGGATGTTTGCAGATATTTGATTGTGTATCACTTCCTGGCGTTCACCTTTTTCAAAGTGGCAGGTAATGGTTATTTATCTGTCACAGAGTTTGATTAGAAAGTTTACCAAACTTGGTTGGTTTTTGTTAAATCTGTAAATGCCTTTAAAATTTCCATTCCAGCTTGTTCTGAGGGGTCCATTATTGGAGGCGAAGATGTCAAAAAACTTCCGCCGTGGATGGTGTCCATTCAGAAGGACGAGACCCATGTGTGTGGGGGAATCCTCATTAAAAACCAATGGGTTTTAACTGCAGCACAGTGCGAAGAGTAAGGCAACCACTTTGAGCATACAAATCAACTTGCAAAATCTATGTGAAGCTTAATATAATCTTTCTTTTTTCCTCATTTTTATAATAAAATAATTGTCCAAACCAAAGATACAATTATTATTTAATGAATGTGTATTTATTTATATTTATCGTTTTAAATTTGTAATTTTTTTTATTTATTGATCTATTTGGTCACTCTTAAAGTACACTTACATAAAAAAAAATGTTAGGTACAATGTACTTATTGTGTTCCTGTTGTAGTTCAAAACACTTTTGCTG
Organism: Rutilus rutilus; assembly: GCF_951802725.1. NCBI lineage: Eukaryota > Metazoa > Chordata > Actinopteri > Cypriniformes > Leuciscidae > Rutilus > Rutilus rutilus. The sequence continues at coordinate 21,663,350 of NC_140231.1, read as the reverse complement.
CTATTGAAGTTGGATACAGGAATAGGGACAAGTTTCATGATATTGTTAGGTTTAAGGGTGAGTTAATAAGTAAGGAAATAATAAATTAATTGTAGCTGTAATTAAATGCAGGTGTAACCTTTGGCTGGGCCAAACTAGGGGATATTATCACCCAGGAAAAATAAGTATCGATACCAAATGAATGTGTACAAAATGGTCACAATAATATGAAGGACCCTGCCGATTCATTTTTGGATTGAAAGATAGAGATATGACTTCTTAAAACAATATAAAGATTTATTTCACAAAATCATCTTTGTTCCAGTAGAAAAAATCTAAAATAAATCACTTAAGAGTTTAAATACCCACAGTAAATAGACACCATTATAAATCCAGCTTTAACAGGAGGGAATGTTTTTACTTTATTTTGATGCATGGTCTCTTTAACACATTCTGTTGACTATAAGTAATGTTGCGCCTACATGTCTACTAACTCTCATTGGAGTGTGACTGGTAGGGTTAGAATAAGTTGACATGTAGTTGCAAAGTTAGCCTACTTATAGTTAGTAGAATGTCTGGGACCATCACAATAAAGAGTTAGCTTGACTTTCTTCTTGCGGACTACACAATCGGAATGCCGGAGAAATAAAGTTCTATAAAAAAATTTATTTGCTCTTAAAAAAGAAATATTAGGGACATTTGACCAGTCACAGTTATTATTATTTTTTAAATCTAAGTAAATGTAAAAGCAGGAATAAGCACAATAAGTGCATTGTATCAAATTATTAATATAAATGTTAGTACATAGTAAAGGCATAGTACATAGACAAAGACATAGTAAAGTGGGACCATTTATTTAATGCATGCATACATATACTACATAGTAGCAGGGCTTGGGGGAAAAAGGAAACCAAACACACAAGTTGTTAAACCCAGAGGGTGCGCTTTATTTCTTGTGCAATAGTGAGGATTGAAGGAGTATTAGTGCTCTTGTGCTTCAGTTGTGAGAGTGCTGGAGAAAGTGGAGTGAAGAACTTCATCCAGACAGCAGGGAGTTAGCTTGACCAGCAGAGAGTTCTATCAGGGCTTCCAGATTCCTTCTCATTAATCCCTCTCTGTAAGAGAAAAGGATAAACAGACATTAGTGAATGTGGGGAAGATCAAAACCGCAACTGGTCTTTCTTCACTGGTGTTTATATGGCCACAGTGATCAGTTGGTCGATGGCCGTCATGTGTGTGCGTTGATTGCTGGTCAGCTGCTCTGTGTGTGTTGCCAGGGGCGACTGATGTTTTTTTTTTTGCTAATTCACTTGACCAGGACACATACCCCAGTTTTGTATGCCAATCAAGCCAGCATCCCTCAATTTCTTAACTCAAGGTTCTCACTGTAAAGTATCTGCACCTATGCACATCTAAGTCAGTTTTCTATTTCAGATATCCCATTCAATCTGTGACAGTTCTCATAGGATCTCTGTCTCTGCGTACTCTGAGTAAAGGCGCTCAGCGTGTTGACATCGACAGTTATGAAAAACCTGAAACATATAATAAAAGGACTCTAAAAGATGATATCATGCTGATTAAGGTAAGGATGAATTGAAAGTGGTTGTTGTTTAGACACGATGACCGTATGATGTTTATCACAGTATGCATTTGAGTATTGATTTTTCTTTTGCAGCTAAAAAAAAAAGTGAAAGCAAAGCCCCAAAAAATCCCTACAAATGTAAAAGATGTTAAAAATGAAACAAAATGTGTTGTGAGAGGTTGGGGAAGTACTCATTTTAATCGCCGGAAACCTTCCGATAAACTGCAAAAGTTAGAGGTGACAGTTGTGGACAGAGAAAAGTGTAACCGCTTATACAAGAACGATCCTGTGATCACCAAAGATATGATGTGTGCAGGAAACAAGAAGATAGACAAATGTGCCTGTTCGGTATGTCATATTGTTGTCTTTGATTTATGGCTGTTGCAGGCTCTTTGAAATCATCCCTTTACCTGTCTAAAGGAAAAATAACCTTTTTTTTTTCTTTTTCAGGGAGATATCGGTGGACCTCTGGAATGTAAGAAAAACATAGTTGGATTGGTATTATGGTCGGAAGGATGCGGTAATCCCAATAAACCAACTGTGTACACATTTCTCTCCGAAAGACATATCTCCTGGATCAATAGCATACTGAAAAAGCAACTCAACAGCACGACTTTTTAAGAACAATTTCCAGCATATATACTATTGTTTGTTCAGGTTACTGTAACTTCAAAATGTTATGCTTTTGGAATTGGGGTTAATACTGTATATATTCACAAAGCAATATCAAACTTTCTTTTCATTTTTTTTGTTTATTATTTTTTTAACAAGTAAAACAGAGCTAAGTTAAAATCCTGTAAATGTATCTGATATGCATTAATACATGAAGAATTCCCACTGTACTTTGTTACTGATGGACACAAACATGGTTAAACAAACATTGGAAGATTATTCTATTGTCTGGTGAAATATGAAATGCATCATATTCCTTTTTGTGATTTGTTTGCAAAACTAAGCTAAAATAAATGTTATCCTCAATTTAATGATTACATTTTCTAAACTCCACTAGTTAATGACTGCGGATTTGTTTAATTATAATGGATTCTGTCTTGTTTTTCTTCCGTTACATTGAACGCATTTCACATTAACACCAAAGTGCATCAAGTAAACTCCCATTGCTTTATGATATTCTTTGTATTCAAAACACATTCAGACACTTCTTCTAAATAATTTAAAGTCTCAAACTAATTGATACATACTGGTGAGTACACAACAAATCTCATTCAAAATACTCTGAGTAGGTATTATTTTGAATAAGTACTAAAAAAAAGTACATTATATGCATGAATGTGTGTAGTATGAATGCAATTCAGATGTACAATATAAGAGGTGAAATGTATTCTGATGGATGGATAATTTGTTTGTCATCAGAGAGATGACACACCGTAGAAAGCCACAACACCTTTACATATTAAAACAATCATAGACATATTGAGAAAAGAAAAACAGATCATACAACAAATGCGAGAGCATGGATGACAAATCAATGGCTCATTTCTATACAAAACTAATACAGTAGGCACTTTCTGCCTACTATGGGTACTGTGAATTATGACATACTACTTTTGTCAAATACTGTTTTTCGCCTAGAAGGGAAATATGCGATTTTGGATGCAGCCAAGCTTTGAAAGTGCATCTGAAAATTTGTGCAACAGATATTAGATAGCCTATTTAAATTTAGATATTAAAAATATTTAAATGCAATGTTGTGTTTAGTTGCAGCTAAACCCCATGGAAATCAGTAAAAATATAGATTCACTGGCTAATATGAAATTCTTATGTCCTTCCATTAAACATAATGTAAAAAGACACCGTCTTTATGTAATTATGCAACAGCCTATATTTCTTGGGTTGCTAAAATTGTTTTGCTGTGGATGCTGTATTGTAAGGACTTTAATCAGTAGAAGTGGAGACACAAGTCACCTGTCAATATATTTAGAGTGCGTCGTGATATGTGCTTATGTGCCTGTGCTCACTGCCAGGTATGAGCTTAAAGTGGATAGCATTCAAAGGTCTTTCGTTGAAAGCGTATGATGAAAGACCCTCTTCAAATCTGCTCTTACCAGAATGATGAGCGGAGAGAGGATGCCAGAAGGTTTGAGTGAAATTGAGTGGTAGTTATAACAGAACAGTACTACCCCCTCCTGGACAGAGAACTTCAATTATCAAGCATGTACTTTAACTCGTTTTAGAGAAGATTCACTCTGAGAGATGAGTTTATTTAAATGCAGTGATCTTGCCTGACACCTATGATTTCTTTACACCTTTAATTCAGTACAGGAATCATCCACCAAACGTAATCCAAGCCGAGTGTGTTACTGATGACCTCATTTGTCTTTCAATGTTGTTGTCTTAACATCTCTCATTACAGTTATAATTCATTTTTAATTCTAAACTGTAATCAATGTAGGAGTGGTGCATGTACTTGAGTTTTTGGCATGCATCTAAAAATACTGATTTGCATATGTGTGCAATATATTATTCATGATGGGGGAAAGCATCGAGATTCATCATTACTGACATATTTACTACAACTAACTGCGTAACCAGTGGACACGTTGTCACCACCAATGGAAATCATAAGCCCATTGAAAGTAGTGGGACCCTTCATGAGATATTTTGAGCCGGAGAAATTTTATGATGAAAAGCTGAGCTTTATCCTATTTGGTTTGTGACATATAGCTGTTCCCGTACATTGCCAGCTCAGTGGAATCTTCCGTTATTGAAGTGAGGTTACGGGTGTCACCTCTAAGCCTACCTCCAATCCAAACCTTTATTTAGCCACTAAATGAGGAGATAAACCAGTATATTGGCCACAGGGATGAGTGTGGGGGAAACATGATAAACAGCCCTCTGCAGATTCTTGTTTCAATGAATATGCAGAAACACATGGCTTTGGTAAATGTTCCAATTATGCTGTACTGTGTTCCAATTATTCTACATTTGGTATCATTCTGTGTAAGGCTGTACAAATGTTCTTGTCCTTGGTTGTAGGTGACAATAAAGATAAATAAGCAGGAAATGCTGCACCTTTCAATATGTACTTAAAACCATCTTTATTATAATTCCATTTGCACTACTGTATACTGTACTGCACTGCTAACCACAAACTGTATATTACTTCTGCGAATTGTTTACTAATTCTCCGAAGAGGTGAATGCACTGTGGTTATTGCACTTTCTTTTTACCTAGAAGTCCTCATACTCTGTGTATAGTAGGTTGTATATTGTTTACTGCCTGTATACTGCAGTATTTGTGTCTCTACCTGTGTCTATTGTGTAGGTTATCCTATACTTGTTATCCATACTGTCATGTTGTGGAGATTGCACCAAAGAATTGTGAATAAAGTGATTTGATTTTATTGTAGGGCAAGTTGTCATGTCTTTTAAATGTTATTAAATTATAAAATGTAGTTACATTGTTTGTTGGATGAAAAAATGGTTTGATCTTTTTGTATGTTATAACATACTAATTTTTTTCATCAATTTCTGTTTCAGTGTGTTTTATATATATGTTTAGGTGTTATATATGTACCTTTCAAACAGGTTGGTAAGATGTTTTGTTTTTTGAAAGAAGTCTCTAATGCAGTAAAAAAAAAAAAAAAAACGGTAATATTATGAAATATACAATTTTACAATTTGGTGCACAAGAAATATTTCTTATTAGCACTGTTAAAAACAGTTGTGTTGCTTAATATTTTTGTGGAACCCATGATATATATTTTTCAGTATTATTTGAAATTTTAATAGACAGTTAAAAAAACTGAATTTATTTGAAACAGAAACCTTTTGCAACATTATACATTTTTTTTACTGTCACTTTTGAGCAATTTAATGGATCCTTGCTGAAAAATAAATAAATTAGCCTACTTTAAAAAAAAATCATTCTGATCCTAAACATGTGAACAATAGTGTAGCCTATATATTTAACTTGTATTTTATTTATTTTTTTCCCGAAAGGAAAATAAGCTAAACTTGTGTTGCAACTTTGTCTGTTTGCTGGGGCTGTGTTGCTTTTAATATGATCTTTTCATATTCTCATAATGAATGTTTTTTTCATGATATCATTTTTAGGTAACCTAAATAACCTGTTGTTTAAATGTACTGTTGTGTTTATTACTGTCACTTGTGGCAATGGACCACCAAGGCACAGACCCACCACTAACCAAAGAGACAAGCGTGGGATTGGTGTAATTTTTTTTGTTCTGGTGCTGCATTACCACAGATATATTGCAGTAGCTCTGAGGAAATTAAAGGGCGGGCTTCTTGTCAGTCTATTAGTCCTAGTGTCAACTTATATTCTACAGTGAAAGTCAAAACTACGCAATGAAGCATGAATGTGCTTGATGTTACAGCAGTGATTCTAATACAAGCTCTTTATTTGTACCAAGAGGTTTATTTGGAAAGAATCAAAAGCTCAATCTGTCAGCAGCAAATTCTCTTCCCCAATATGAGTCGACGGGCCACACAGTTCGGTTTGATGCCATGTTCTATAGGCTACTATAAACTATTATCTAACCACGATTTTGCATGGACTTGGTCTGATTTAGTATACGGTACAATGGTAGCATAGGTAGGTCTACTAAAATCGTTGGACGTGTCCACCTCGTGGCGCCCTTCCCCAGTTTAGCTGCTCCGGATAGGTCACTATCGAATCAGCACGTTTGGCTTCAGAGTTCAGACCCCGAGGACACTTTCATGGTCCCAGTGGAAAGTAGGCTATTGCATATCGCTCACAACTTCTAGCTTATTTATAGCCTATACATCATCATAAAGATATCTTACTGACGCTGGTTAAATTCTTTCCCCGCATAGAATAAAATTCTATTTGGCAATTGCTAGTTTGTTACAAAAATAAATAAATAAATAAATAAAATTCTTATACAAATGACCGTAGTTTATAGCTTTAAAAATTAGGAATAGCTATTTGGCCTATGCCCTTATCGATTTGAATTCACTCATACGCGTTAAATGTGTAATGGTAGGCTAGCCTACTAATGACCTTTGATGACATTTTTTTCAGTAGTTTAGGCTACTGAAGGATTTCCTAACGCAACAAATTTGTTTTGAATTAAAATGTTCAAATGCTGGCTGGTTTGATACTGACAATAAAGATAGGCTACTCAGAACATGATGTAAAAAAAAAATGTAAATTTAAAATGTAATTAGTTACATTAATTATAGAAACAATCTTTAATTAATACAATTAACCTTATTTTTTTATTTTTTTTTGTAAAACAAAAATTACATTTATTATAGAGAGAAATTGTAAAAGTCTGGGGACATCCTAGGGGACATATTTTTTATCTTATTAAACATTCACACATTTCTAGCATGGTAAACATTTTGTGAGGGGAATAAAACATGTCTCATGTAGTTACTGTAAGCATAGAGTCAAGCGCGGTAGTCACGAGGACACATCGGTGGTGACGTCACTCTATCTGCCCGGGGAACAATCAGAGGCAGCGCGAGCGCCACTTGAATGGATTGTTGTCGGTGAATAACTTTGCTCCTGGGTTTCTCCCCTTTAGCCCACCGCTCGTATTTTCCGCATTTTCCCCCTAATATTTACGAGTTCAAATTGCACTAAATGGTATATGAAGCACTTAACGCCACTCGGAAAAGTGTGTTAGCAACAAACCCCTGAGGTCTGTGTGTGCGGCTTAACTTTTGCAAAGTGGGTAAGTGCAGAAATCTAAACACTCTTTTCCCGTGTATTTTTTCCTTCCAATTTTATGCTATTCCAAATGGAACTCTGCTGAGATTTAGAACGAAACATTTCAGACTTCACGCTGCCGAATAAAATAGTTGTAATTTCGCTTCAATGTTACATGTACATGCCCGTGTTTACAATCATCATTCCTGTCAGCTATAGTGTTGAACACAATGTTGCCATTGTTCTTCAGTGAAGCGCGCGACCATTCCTGTTTGCTTTTCTTATCTTCTTGGAGTCTTTCTGAACACTCCATCTAAACTTTTCACTTTCCCGTGGAGACTCCTCAGGAAGATCCAAGAATATCAGTGACCCCAGTTTATGTGTATTTATGGAGTTTATAGAGTGTCTGGACGGAAGTGTCTGGAAGGAACTACAAAATTCTCTGACATTTTAAAATGTGCACAGTGAACATGCATTAGATTGAGTACTAATGCCACTGGAGCCACTGTAACTTGATCCACCCTGTTTTGCCTCCAAAAGCTTGGTCCTAGTTTTGCCATTAATAACAGAGCTGCTGCTGACCTGATCCTTAGTTTCCGCCGTATTAAGCAACACATTGCTTTGGAGTATGTGTGTATGACTAACTAAAGTCTGATTTTATTCAGGTGTCTTGGGATCTGTTAAAATCTGAATGGACTAATATGAAGAGCCTGAAGGCAAAGTTTAGGAAGAGTGATGTAAGTATGACCTAGTGTACTTTCAGCTGGTTTGGGAACTGAATGGTGTTGTGCTGGTCTTGAACGCTTGTATTGAGAACCATATAAACAGTCCCTCCATGAAATAAAAAGAAAATGTAACACCATATTCTCATGCACAACATTCATAGTTGTCTATATTTTCATTCATTTGGATTCTCAGAGGTAAAGTCAGCCTCTGTGAATGTTCTAGACTGCATGATGAGTGAATGACTCAGAATCAGACATGTCTGCAGCTTTATTATGATGACTGAGTCATAACTGGGAGTATAATTTTAAGGCAGAGAACTTATGCACTCCCGAAGAAAGAATGAAAAAACACTCCTCGGAGGAGCTTCCTGCCACCAGATGTGATTCAGCAATCATTTCTAAGCCTATAATAGAACAAAATCAGTCTCAGGCTGAAGTATAGGAATGTGCACGAATGAAACGCTATTGCTTATAATTTCATGTTTTGGCTTGCCAAACCATTGCCACTTGGGCTGAGTCAGCGGATAGAGATTACTGTGAAATTCTATGTGATCATCAAACCACAGAACTAAGCTGAGTTTTAATATACTTTCTGCCAGCACATGGTCACAGTGGCATTTTGAACATTTGCACGGAATGTTGTTAAGAGCAAGCTCGCCATAGCCACATTCACAGCTCATTATTGATTTTCTCCTTGTATGGAGGCTAAGTCACGCATTACTGTTTTTATCTTTTGTAATTGGTGGGTGTTTGCTTGCACAACAATGTGGTTGCCCAGAAACAATGCTTCGACATAATTTTATAGAGAAATCTACTCACTCAATTCATAGGTAGAACTTTGCATGTCTGTCTTTGTGCAAGATGCGGCATTGGAAATCATAGTATGGCATTATATAGTCTAGCCAGTTGGTTGTTACTCAATTTTTTATATAGAAAAATATTTTTATTAATAAAAAAGAAAAAGGGAACTTCCTCTTCAAGTTTTTGGTTTTGATTCCTTTCAGTTTTATTTTGTCATCACTTCTGCTTGTATCAGTTGTAACCTGTACATTCACCAATCAAAAGTCTTGTTTCAGTACTTTGCCATACAGGGTGTTTTCTGGAAAAAGAGGTAATCCAGAAAGAACAAGAGAAACAAAATATCCTCCTGGTTCTATTTGGGGTTTTGTGTGTCAGTCCAGAACTGTACAGGAATGTTCATGTAAGGCCAGGCTTTCATTCTTGTGCAAAACAGGAGACCAGAACTGCCAGGATAAATACTTTTACAAGAGTGTCTGATTGCCAAGTTCTTGTAATATGTGATGTTACTTTACCAGCACTTCATGTGTTTGTAGTCCCATTTGAACTATTCTGGTGTACCCATAACATTGCATAACAAAGAGCGAGAGATAGTGCTATTATTACATTTGTTGGTATTTGTGGCATGTTTGAGAGAATCATAAAAAGTTTTTTCTTGCTTCTTGCTCAGAGTTGCATGAAATTCCCCAGTCCTTATGTGCAAGGCACATGGCATTAAAAACGGCTTGTTGCAGACCAGGTTTATTGCATCTCAGTAGGATAGCGGCACTATTGACTTTTGTCGTTCACTTGCAAGAATAGACCTTTTGTGCACACAAATCAATAGCAGGCACATATCTAAATTTGCTATGTTTACATGATGAGAGTTGTCTTTTATCTGCTCATGGATTGCAGATTGCAGATGGATTGGGTCTGCTTAAGTCATTGAGAATTTGGAAAACTTCCACTCCTGCTTGGGGTTCTTTTCCCTTTTAAACATCTAGATGTAAGTTGATGTTTTGTAGGCTGCTGTGATAGTACTGTATAATCTCTTTATTTATTAGCTTGTCTCTAACAAGTATTTTAATCAATTAACATTATTATGCAATGTAGTTCATATGGTTCCTGGTTTTCTTATTTAATCTCATTTAGTTGTTAACTTTATTTCAGTGATGCAATGGAAAAATTGTATCCCAAATTGTTGGATAACATTTAAGCGCACATTGTGGGCTGAATGCCCTTTTAATTGCTTAACAGACAGTTTTGCAGATTGAAAATTGCAATCTGTTGATGTTTTATGGGCATTTATCTAGATTTAGGCCTATCTAGTTATCCAGAGTATTTTAGGTTAAGTTGACACATGAATAAACAGGAAATGGAAATGAAAATTGCCCAGATTATCCTTATTTAGCACGATTGTGTCATTTTCACTTTAGATCAGATGAACTTTCAAGTGTGGTTTTTCAACCCAGTCTCATGAAAAGTCATGATAATTTGTAGGAGACTGCAAAAGCATAAGAAATCAGAAAGAAACCGTACAAAAAGAAACTGCCCAAACCTAAACCAAACTCCACAACCCAGCCTTAAATATGTTCTGTGGATCTTTAAATTGAATATTTGGAGAGAGACAATATTAGTCACCAAAACTGGTTACTAACAATCTTCAAAACATCATATTTTGTGAAGAAAATACTGTGCGACAAGTAATAGGAGTTTCGGTTCATTTTTGTGACACGCTCCACAAAAAGTTCACAGAAAGGAAACCGAGACAGCAGAAAGCGCCATCTTGTTTGTTTTCTTTCTTTATAGTAAAACCCCTCTTTTAACTAAGTGTTAAAAGGACTAGATATCGCTGTGGACATTCAAACAGATTTTTAATTATGAATATAGGACTGACCTGAAGGAAAATGCTATATCTACTATAAATGCAGGTACACTCGCAAACTCAGTCTCTCGCAATACTCTACTCTATAAGCGTCAATGAACAATATCAGTGAGAACGTGTTTAAGTTGCTAAGAGTGGTTTCTAGGGGTGTTGTGTAGTGATACATAGAACCTTTGGGTGAAGCGGTCATAGCCGCTTTTCCACCTTGCTTTTAAATTGCTTATGAAAGCCCTGTGGCTATGTGCATTTTATATCGAATTAACAGCAATTCAGGGGCAGCAATTGCTTGAATGCTGGGTTCATTATTATTCTTATTGAAAACAACAACAAAAGAGTACAATGACAAACTCGCTTGTATTAAACAGAACTTTTATTAACAAAAAGAAGAAGACTGCTTTATTAACAAAACGAATAAGCATGGCATACACCATGCTATGCAGGGAACTGTTAGCATTGGGTTTAAATCCCAAATATTGCCAAATAGGCACTTTTACATTTTGCTTTGAAACCAAATCTTACGCCGGCATCTTGTCAGTGAGCTCTCCTCACTCTCGTCACGTGATAAATGAAATCTGACTCCTGCTGCTGATCTGTGTTGCGACTCTCGTTCAGCTCACGCTGAATTAAGCTGACGCGTTTTTAATTGTAATGTATGCTCTCTAACTTAAGTATAAAATCAAAACGACAGTGGGCAGGGGTGGGCAAGTGATTTAATCGGTGTGTGGCTAAACACTGTGTAACACCGACTATTGCAGCATGCCTAGTCACAAGACTGTATTGGGTTTTCTCTATGGTTAACGTTATGCTGGTTTAACTTCATCGACTCTATCTTTTTACTAAACATTATGTGTGGCTCACAATAACGATCAGGTCAAAATGTTAATTTAAAGCTAAACGTGTTTAGAAACATAATAGTTGTGTTAATTTATTTTTCTCTTCCAAGTCTTTTCCCTTAAGAATGTCAGTTCAAGACAAGACTCCTAGCAGACTGGATTTATCTCATCTGGAACATAGTCATGTCCACGGCTCTTAATTAGTGTCCTTACCCTTTTCCCCATTAACTACAACCTTCAACAGGATGAAACCCTCAGTAAAATCTATCCTGAACTGTCTGAGGAGATAAGAACTCATTTTACTCTTCCCATAAAGTCAACAGAAAAATGTGGATTAATGGCATCATAATGTTGTTAATGGTATTTTGGTTTCACCTTAGGTCAAAGCGTCCATTCTGAGAAGAATCCGATGTGTCCAGTGCCGAGGTTAAAGTGGTTGAGGAGGGAGGCAGGATTGTGATAAGGCTAGCTGTGCTTTTGTGGAATTACCTCATCAGTAAGATATGGCTGCCAGGGATTTAGAAACAGGGTCTCTGCCATGTGAGGGTAAAACACACAACCCTTCATTACATTGTATAACCTCAAATGGCAAAGACAAACGTCTCCTGTGCAATATTTATTTTGTGGGTTGAATGGGAGTCTACAATATTTCACAGGCCCTGTAAAAGTATTCGCAGTGAACACGCATGTAGCATCCCTTCCCCCTCTCTTCTCTGTGTTTAACTGTATTCGCTTGGCCGTAGCAGACTGCCCAGACGCTAATTCCTTTCTATCCTTTGTCATAGACCGACACCTTTCATACACGCAGTCGTTGCTGCTTAATTCCAACCTTAAAGGGAGTGGATCACGCTCTAGGCTGACCGAGTAACCATCCTGTAGCCTTTCCAAAAGTAGTTTGCCTTATAAATAGCACCTTCTATTGACAGTGCCAGGTGTGTATTAATTTCATATCTTTAGTCGTGCCAGCCAAACATTAAAATGGCTGCTAAAAACAACATCAGTAAAGGTGAGGTCTAGTCAAACAACTGACCCCCATACCATCTCTGTTTTCAGTTCAGATTTCAATGACCAATCAAATGTTTACAGATCTCATCCATTTGGTCCAGGACCAATCAGATAACCTCAGAAAAAGCCCCAGATGACCAATCTGGCAGCAGTGCTGTAAAGCGGATGAGAATGGGCACAGCAGGTATCCGCACTAAGAAGAGGGTTTCTGTATTAGCCCAGACCCAGCTGCCCGGCTCTCAGAGATTAACAAATCTAGCCCCAACACCCCCCTTCCCTTTAACCTCAGCCCCTTTAGTTCACATCCCTTCTGGTATACATATTACATCCTCCGGCCTAATGCATTTATCCCAGACTCCAATTTTCATTTGCCTTGTTTTCCCTGCATGTAATTGTGGTTTGATTAAGTGCAGTCCTGATAGTATAAGATGGCCCATCTGTATCTCCTCAGTGACTTAAGACATTCTGTGAGCTTCTGTAGGCATGAGTTATCTCAGTAACAGTTGTTGTGGTGAAGTAATGACAGGCTGTACAGGTTGAGAAATAAGCTGTCAGGATGAATCAAACATGCCTGGCTCCCTAAGGTGATTCTTATGGGGGGGAGTTACATTTTTTTTAGACATTTAAAAAAAAAAATACATTTACCTAAATGTTTGCTCACTTATTTATTGTTTTTCAATGGGGTAATTTTTTAAAAAGAGTTTACGCAACAAAAGGAAGCTTAATTTCAGTTTCTACAGTAGCACAAATAAATACATGAAATAAAGAAGACGCGGCAACGCTGAATCACTCATGCGGTTTGTGAAATTGCGTCTCACATAAAGTTTTAAAATGACTGATTTGATTTTATAATCTGTGTGAATCAATTTACAACCTATGTTAGAGTGAATGAATCTGTGTGGGAATTTCACACATTATAAACGCAAGACCTGCGGGAATTATTAAAATGATGCGCAATATCCGCAATCCCGCGACCAAAATTCGAGCCCTGCTACTAACTGTTAGTATTACTGCTTCAGGAAGCTCATCCCAGATAACGGTTTGTTTGTGTTGATTGCTTGCAGCCATGCCATTTATTTCAGATATGTTTTTATTTTATTTTTATATTATCTTAATAAGAATAGAATGTGGGTGTCACCTGGTGGAGAAAAAAAGTAGTGCTGATATTGTAATGTCATTAATTATTTAAAAACATCAATGCAATAAAACATTTGTGCAATTAATCATATCCACTGAACCATAAATTCGTAATGAAGAGTTATCCTACAACGGTATAACCTTCATGTTTTTCATCAGGACAGATTCCAGTGGCATTACTATAGGATGCCAGACTTGTAGGGAACTAAAGTCAAGAAGATAAAATGAAATTCAAATACAATTATGCTAGAAACATTTACCATTTTAAAATTGACAAAACACTACCTTCACCATGCAAAATTAATCACTCAAAATTGAAATCCAATTCACTCAAATACATACATAACTTGGAAAATGGATCTAGGGCTAGAGTTGCCCTCCCTTAGTCTAGAAGTTAACGTGCTGGGTTTGAATTCGATATAATGTGAAGTAACTTGTATAATATAAAAACTTTTATAATATAAATACTGCAGCTGTATGCCAGTCCAGACTTTCTGAACTTTTCAGAGTCCTCATGCCCTCTAAACTTTCACTTTCTGCAACATCTTCCAACCCATTGTTTAAGCTCTTTTCAAAGGCAAATTATCTAGAGTTCCTCCAAGAGATTTGGCACGGGACCCAATTCAAGTTCAAGGGATTAAAGCACATTCTTTTTGAGCAGATGAGTTTGGTGGAATGTGAAAATGAGTGTTCAAAGTTAGGTACAGAAGGTCTATTTTAAGTCTTGTTCGCAGAGTCTCAAACAAGTCATGTGGTTTCTGTCTTTTTAATCCTCATATCTATTCAGACTAATATAAACCCCACATTCTGCAATTGATTAAGCAGTTGCAGATGTAGTTTAGTAGAAAAGGTACATTGTTTTTCGGAAAAGGTTCATATGGTTGGCGTTAGAAAGTACTGGAAGTCATAACATCGCAATTATTTCACCGAGCTATAGATACTTGCCCCCCATATTACTCAGGTCTGCTTTAGATTGCACCTAGACAACATATCTGGGATTTATTTAGAGGTTAGTCCATAGATGGACCCCTTCTATAACAGTTTCTGGCAAAATAGATGCAGTTATTACTGAAATCTCTGGACTTCCATAGTACGTTCACTTCTGAACTTTGTTAAACAAAAGGAGGCATTTGTACACAGTGTAAAAGTTTCCCACAAAAAGACTCTTTGCTCTTTATGGAAGAGGCACTTGGTTACATGAGTAGACTATGCATGCTTTTAGTGAGTGGGGGGTTGGGGAACGGTTCAAAAAACCATATCTCAATATGTGTGAAAACAAGCTTTAGGGAATAACATTAACAGCTGTTGTTTATCTGCACAGACCATTTGCATGAATCTAAACCAAGGGGTTTCTCTCAGAGATCTCAGCTGTTCTATCTGGATGTCTTTTGTACAGATTTGCACTCAGACCATGCTAATGGTTAAGCCCTGAATGGATATCCAGAGCCTTCCGTTTCAACCCCTCAAGCTCTTCCTTATTCACTGGGGTTTTATCAATATGCCACATGGCTGAAAATCTAATAATGAGATTAAGAGGGAGATTATGTCTTTAGTGTACTTTCACCCTCCTGAACTGGTATCGCTGGTGCAGGCTGGCTGACTGGACAAATATTAAAAGCGTCATGTTTCATTCACATCATCTTTCAGATTTTAGATCAAGCAGCTTTAATGGTCTTTTTGGACTGTATAGGTAGTTTTGAGAAGAGACTTTTTTTTCCCCACCATATGACCTCTGTAGAAAAGGTGCTTTTTGTTCAGTCATTGATTAATATCTCAATATTCTAATAATGTTTTTTTTTTTTTTTTTTTTTTTTTTTTTGCAGCAAGTCAATAATATAATTTTTTATTGTCTCTGTACTTTTAAATGCAATCAATTTTATAATACCTTACAAAATTTGATTGTACAGTTTCAGTATGTAAAATAGATTTTCATTTCAAGAGTCAACAGATTTCATTAAATTATTAGTGCTTTTAATGATTAACTTTTGTTAACATACACTAACATGTACATTAGTAATTTACACTACCGTTTAAAAATTTGAGGTAAGTAAAAATCTCATAAGAAATAAACAGCCTACTTTTTATTCAGCAAGGATGTATTAAATTGATCAAAAGTGATATGACATTTATAATTTGATTTCCATTTCAAATAAATGCTGTTCTTTTGAACTTTCTATTCATCAATGAATCCTGAAAAAATGTATCATGGTTTCCACAAAAATATTAAGCAGCACAAATGTTTTCAACACTGATAATAAGAAATGTTTGAGCAGCAATTCTGCAAATTAGAATGATTTCTGAAGGATCATGTGACACTAAAGAGGAATGTCTGCTGAAAAATAAATTAAAACATTCAAATAGAAAGCAGTTATTTTGAATTGTAATAATATTTCACAATATTACTGTTTGAACTTTACTGTATTTTTGATCAAATAAATGCAGCCTTGGTGAGTATATGAGACTTCTTATCTTAAAACTTGGTACTGACCCCAGATGTTCCAACGGTAGTGTGTTGTGAGTCCCTAGACCTTTTCGGTGTCTGGGTGTGTAAGCCTGGGATAAGTGCAAACCTGCAACAAAGTGCAACAAACCCCTGCAAATAGGAAAATTGCCATATTGTATGACATTTATTTAGCTTTTTATTAAGTATTTGTGGACATTGAAGCTTTTTTGGATCATGTGATTATCCACAATGTAACAATAATAGTAAGTAATAGAGTGATTCTGAGGTTTAAACATTCTCACGCAGGAATGTGCTTTTCCGAGCATTCACCAAACCGCTCTGAGCTTATCATCTCAGGAATCCTAGAAAGAGAAGATGTCCAAATTTTAGCAGTGTGAGTGTAATCGGTCAAACTGAGAACACGCCTAGTGCCAGGCTTGAACAGAGACGAGTTTGATAAGAGGTCATAGTCCAGCCTGTTCTCAAGGTGCTCTGCTGCCGCATTTAAGAAACCATTAGTTTGAAAGTCTATGTCTGGTTCACATGGACTTGGTTTGTAGTGGTTGATCCATTTGACTTATGTACAGGCAGTATAGGCTGCAGTGCAGTATAAGTTCAAGTTTATATAGCACATTTAAAAACAACCATAGTTGACCAAAGTGCTTAACAATGTCAGGATAGATAAACAAAACAAACACAGTAAAAAACCCATTTAACACCAGGCCCGTTTTCTATTAATATTGTTGCGCTTCTTTTGCATGCAAACCAAAGTTTTGTCTCTAAAGTTTGATTTAGTATGAGTGCCCAGTGTGCTGAAAATATTCTGCATGACATGTCAAGTACAATAGTCACAACTTGGCCACACGCCTACATTGTTCTGCCAGTGGGAAAGAAAGTAAAATTATCTATATTGTTTATTTAACTTTCGGGAGGTATATCAGTGTATGAGATTATACAATGTGCTATAGAAATATGCTCTATGTCCATTGATTCTCAACGTCTGATTAATGAAATTGCCATGTTCTGTCCTACTTAGTTAGTTTATGAACAGATTACACAAATTCAACATGAAAACCGTTTGATCTGAACCACTTGTCTTGCCTCTGGTTCTAAATATTGCACGACTTAAGAGGACCTTTATCAGATAAAAGTTTAATGCTTACACTGAACGATGGGTGGAGGTAATGTTTGTGCTATGTGTCCCCGTTTTCCACTGGTTATTTAGTCCAACAGGCCCTTTTGAGATAATGTTAAGTGTTTCCTGTTTTTGCAAAGGCCCACCATGACAAAAAGGAGATCTCCAGCCTGGTTGCTGGATGTTTAAAGTTTATTTTGGAAGTTTGTGTAGATTTTCACATCTTTTTATAGCTGGAAAACCTTATGTTTGTTCTTTCATTCACAGTGTATTAAAAGCCTATTTATCATATTGGTTCTGGCATCAGACTGGCAGTGATGTTTGTTTTGTGCGGTCCTTTGCAATATTGGTAAAATGCCAGTCATGTAACATCCCTTTTTTGTTTTTTTTTGTGTTTGCTATTTTATTCTGCGTTATATTCTGATACATGCTATGCATTCTGTTCAAGCATTGGATTATTTATTTTTAAATTGTGCACCATTCTATTCTTCTCTCTCTCCAGAAGCTATTTTGTTCTCAGATTAAGGATATTAATCCAAAACATACAAATCATGTAGTCTCTCTACAATATCTCAGTAAGATTCTTACAGAAATATCATAGCCATATATAGCACACTGGTTGAGACCTGTAATATTTAACATTGTCGTGTGCTGCTTTTAGCTTATTTTTAACTTTATTTCAAAAAGCTTTACAACAAAAAGACACACACACACACACACACACACACACACACACACACACACACACACACACACACACACACACACACACACACACACACACACACAAAACAGTTTGTTCTGGTTGTTGAATCTGATTGGCTGAGAGCCTTTTCCAGCCATGCAATGTTCTACCACTATCACCACGTTTCACCGTTTGTATCACTCATTGTATTTCTCACAGCGAGTATCATGGCAGATGAGCAAACCCACCATCATTTTAGTTGTTGTGTCACGGAATGTAGTTTTCAGAGTTTTTTAGGTTAGAATGTAGTTATTTAGACCTCCAATATGCGACTTGTATATAAAAATAGCGCCTATTTGACAATTTGTTCAGACGTTTTCAGAGATGTGAGCTCTAGGCTGTCAGCGGCCGTTCAGCGATCATGTAGGCTACCCACCAAGAACAGCTTTATCTCAACCAGTCCTTTGGGAATTTGCCGCTGACTCTGATGTATGGTGTCATTCATATTCGGTATATCAAACGGGCAATCTTTGGTCTTATTAATCTTTTACTTGTTCCAGAGCAAATCGATTTGGCTAAGGGCAAAGTTAAGTTTAATAACTTGTACAGACGACTTATACTTTTATAATGGCTAATATTGTTTATTTAAATATTATTGTTCAATAAATAATATTTTATATAAATAACAATCGTGTAAGAGGAATTACGAGCCGAGCAGAGTGCATTACGAGCACCTCCCGATAATTTTCAAACATTTACAAAAATTCAGGGAGTCGGCTTGATTTTGACCAGTTTACAGGCTGTCCCCTATTGCAAAATCATACACAACCACGTCACATAGGCTAGGTCTATGAATATTATTATAGCCCAGTGGCTGCAACCCTTCAGAGTGCTCATACACTGAGACACACGCAAATACACTCTCTAGTTGTTTTGTTTTTCTAGTTGTACACTTCTATCTGAAGCTATAGCAGCAACATTGAAAGCTCCAGTCTCAGCATAAAAACTAGGGATTGCCGCAGACTCACCGTGCAGTACAGTTGTGCCGTGTACCAGGTGCTTTGGATCCGATTATCAGGTTAACTGACTCGTAACGTTTGCAATGGCGCACGACCTCCCGAGTGTCCGAACTCGCGCAGTGTACGTCCGGCTTTAGTGATTTTAAATTTAGTGAAAGAAAGTTAAATTATTGAGCCATTAGATTGCAGCAAAGACTGTCTTTATGAGTGAGTCAGTAGCAAAGACTTTCATAGGCTCCTGAGACCCGGCCATTCATTTTGGCAATATGCTCCACTGTCATATCGTCAGCCTGTGAGATAGGCATTACAAGATATTATCGTGTGTGAGCGGGGGGTGTGGGTCACGTCGCATAGAAATATTTCACCCAAAAGGTGAGCCCGTGGATATCACACAGGCAATTTGCAAATTTTGCGCAAGAGTTACGCCGGTGAAGTAGTCTCAAACCACGGTCAATGCACGTTTACATGCACACTAGTACGCTGAAAACTCACAAAAATTTGCTTATTGAAATAACCCATTGTCCCGGTTTACATGCAAACCAATAACCCGGCAACGCAAGTAAACCACGTTTACAAGACTTTATTAATAAATCAGGTTATTTCCCGGTAGTGAGGTCAACACATAGCATTTGTGCATTTGACTCCCAGTATTCCATTTATGATGGCTGTTGTGATGTTAAATAAAGCATTAAAAACCGATGAGTATTTCTGTCAGAGGGAAACTTACAGACATATAATATCCTCTCATGTCGTTACAGATGCAGCATTTTGACTGTACTCCTGCACAAGATGAGATTTTATCATTTGTTGGGTCAAGAAATGGCTCGCTCTGTCTGGATGTGCTTAAATGCACAGTAAGGACGCTTTACAGTCATATAGCATATGCGCACTCCAATAAGCCCAAAGAAAGCAGGTTAATGTGTTTACATTCCAGGAGGAATTGGGGTAAGGGGCAAAAATCTATTAGTTTATGACTTTACTTCATTTACATGTGAAAGTGAAAGCAAAAACTAGCTGAGCTTTTGGCATCTGATGCTGCATTAATAGTGCATTCTCTCAGAGACGAGAGATGAATCTACCTCAGCATAAAATAACGGTAGCCTATATCAGCTATCTTAATTTACTGGCTTAATATTTATTTTCTGGACCATACATTAATCGCAGTGGTTCCCAATTCCAGTCCTCGTGACCCACTGCTCTGCACATTTTGTAGGTCTCTCTTATCTGACACACTCAGTTCAGTTCATGGAGTCTCTCCTAATGAGCTGATGATCTGGTTCAGGTGTGTTAAATAAGGGAGACATACAAAATGTGCAGAGCAGTGGGTCACGAGGACTGGAATTGGGAACCACTGCATTAATGAGAATAATCAATATTTCTTGTTAAACTAGTTCTTTTTTAAGTTGGTGTTTGAAGCCGCTTTTGATTTTCACAGATGACTTATTTGTACTGTGTTCGGACCTAAAGACTGTTATTAGGCCTATATGATTTTGTGATATTATTATTAATAATAATAATAATTTGTAATTGTATTGTTATTAGTGTCATTAAATGTTTGTTAATGTGCTATGGAAAAAACAACAAAATGCTGACGAACACCGATGCCATTTCCATTTTGGTTTAAACAACAGCTGTATAAGAATGATGGGTCTCTTTTATAACAACCGCTCTTGACAGTTTGTAAATAGAATAGATCATCTTGAAATTCAATTTTGATGTGGGATGTAGTTTTGTAGTCCATGCTACAATCTCATACAGAGTGCTCAATCATCATACACGTGTGTTGGTGTCGCAAATGTGGTGATGTCATTATGAAATTAGGGAAGGCAAATTAATTGTAGGTCCTAATAATAATAATTTAATACATTAATGGGAAAATGAGCCAGTTATCATCTTGATATCTTCAAAGGCATCAGCCATCGGTGATATGCCTGACTATTGTCTACACACTATACCCCATTTACATACTTCATATACTCAGAGGTTGACCATGATCGAGAGCCTCCTCTGTGCCATCATCCTTTCTGGGCCAAAACCAACATGTAGGGTTTTTTAATCGGTGCAAAAATGATTAACTACAGAGAAAAGTTCCAGGAAATATCTTCTTTTTATTAATTTTTTTTTTTTTTTTTTACAAAATTAAACCATAAATAATTAAACACACATTCCCAGGATGAGCCAATGCAATTAGGTTCAGGCATTTTACAGCATAGCTTCAGCATTTTACAGCACTGACTGTGTGCTTTGTCTTTCTCCTAAGGTTCATGCCTGTATTGGAAGCGTGTGTGATTACACAAGATGAATCTGTATTGAGCCATAGAGACTGGAGCCAGTACTCCAGTACTTCCAGCAGTACATTGATGACAAGGTCATTCAGAATATATCAATGTAAAATTGTTCCCAATTCAGAACATTGAAGTCCAGTTGTCCGCTAGAGTGGACATGTTATAAAATTTTAATAATTTTAGATAGAAGATATTTCCTGGAACTTTTCTCTTAATCATTTTTGCACTGATTAAAAAACCCTACATGTTTTTTTTAAGTTATTTTATCATTATTATTCTTTGCAATGTGTTTGTTACCACCCCAACACAGTTGTTTGGGGTCAGTACTTCTATTTTTTTAAAGAAATTTTATTCAGCAAGGAAGGATGCTTTAAATGGATCATATAAAGACTTTTACATTCTGACAAAAAAATATCTTTCAAATAAATGCTGTTCTTGTGAACTTTCTATTTGTCAAAGATTCCTGAAAAAAATTCTAGGAAGGATCATGTGACACTGAAGGCTGGAGTAACAGTTCAAATTGCTCACTGTTCGGTTTGTATCATGGTTTTAGGGGCATGGGTTTCCGATACGGTTTGGTATGTGCTATGTTAAGGGGAAAAAATAACTACTGTTATAATACAGGAAAGGTACAAAGAAAAAAAAATGTTCAGGTAGGTCTTACTATAGTTTTCAGGTACAGAAATTGATCAAGGAATCAAATATAAAATAACACTGCATTTAATCTTCACTATATAAATTAAATAAAGATTAATTCTTATTCAAGTTACAAACATTACTCAGTCAGGAGCGGTGAGGGATTTCTTTGTTTTTAATTAGGGATGCACGGATACTTTTTTTTTTTTAGAACCGACCCGATACCAAAAATTCTGAGTATGACCGATATTGAACTGATAATCACTCTTTTGTGTGTTAAACACAATCTTCTTAATACAGACAACTTCATTTATAAAGAAAAACAACAAATCAAAAAAATATATGTTCATAATCTGACTATTATAACTGACTATTAAAATTCTCTTAAAAATTAGATAAATTGATAATTCAGCTGTAAAATTTAGTCTAGAAAAATCACGAGTGCACAATAATTGTATAAAATCTGACCATTTAGTGAAAAAAAAAATTTTTTTAGTGGGGAACAAATAAGAGACAATAAGTGTAGCACTAAATCTGGTAAAAAGTTACACATTGCTCTTTGAATTGTTGAGAAATACATTCATGAAAAACAAGATAACAAAAATCAAAAAGATTCATTATTTTATATATATTTCCTGACTGACCGGAAAGTCTCTTATGTTGGTTCTGACAAATATAAATGCTTGTGCTTCGTAATGTGTTAAGCCTACTATAAAATTAAGACATTTTTTAAATGTATAGCACAGCTGTTTAATGAGGCAGCAACAAATGATAGATAGGACAGAACAAGAAAGGCAGAATGATGCGCTTGAAGCAACATGGAGTCACAGCACGCAGCGCTTCGAGTCCGCATTGAAAAGTTCAAAGCACAAAGGAAAGACATATCGATGTATAGTGTATTATAAAGTATCTATCTATGCAATAGTTTATTGAGCCTTTTCTTTTAACAGTTTTACATTTCAGTTACTGTGCATATGAAGAACAATTATAGTGCTCTCCTGTGTTGTGATCTAACGGACACCCGGTAGAAAGTAACATGATTAAGGTACAGCAATACAGTCCAGCAAGATAGTCATTTTATGCGAAACCATAGACCTTTATCTACAGATCAAGTATAATAATAGTAACATTGAATCATCTTGGAGAGAGTGTCATTGTGTTGACTGTCGTAACCGAACGCGACATGCTGTTTGAATGCTGAATGGAGAATGATTGACAGCCGCAGCGGAGGGAAGAGATTACGTGAACTTGAATTTAATGACTTAAATATTCATTTCTGTCTCACATTATACTATATAATGGCTTCAGAACACTTATAATATAGTGCATGAAAACTTTATGGTGCTTTATAATGCTTTTGTGGGGCTTAACAACACAGAATAGTATACGCACAATATCGGATTTGGATCGGCCTCGTCTGACCGATACCCGATCCGGCCAAGAATGGCAGTATCGGATCGACGCATCCCTATTTTTAATGTTGATCAAACAACAAAAGACACAGACAGCAGCAGGAATATTAGGCTGCTGTCACTTAGACATAATGCTCTTTTTTGACTGTTTAAGTTCAATTAAGGCAACCGGCTATGTTTGCTGGATATACTCCATATCAGGAGTAGACAGGCAGGTTGACATATTTTTTGTGTAAATTTGTCTGTTTAAGCGCAAGAAGACTTGAAAGCAAACTCAATTTAGTGTTGTCTCGCTGTCTGAGAAGACTTTCCATGTGCGTGCTTCAGATGAGTGCGCACAGAAAACTTCTCACACAGCACGCACAAGTTCTCTTTCGGGTCTTCTTGTGCTTGAATATTTAAATTGGCAAGGCTTAACCACACGCAGATTATAAACTTTTATGACAAGATCAGGACACAGTGACCCTTTCGTCAACTGTTCCGAGCGTCCCGGGCCATTGGGCAGTCCTTATTGTCGGGCCCTGCCCAGCGCTTTCATTATTGTTTTGAGCCTGTCAGAATTCTCACTGAGTGCCTGTTTAAACGCAGAAGGCAGTGTGTGCTGTTCTGTGTGTTCGTTCTCACCTGCGCTCGCCGCTATCAACACCTGGGTGATGGCGGCGTAAATGACTGGTCATATCAGAACATGCGGCACTCGCATCGAACAAAGTTTACACATCGTTTTGTCCAACACATGAGGAACAATGATGTCAGCAACAGAATTACAAAATAACAGTTGATTGATTATAACTACTCACGTGAAACGCATTTCATCGATAGAAACATGCATTAGCGGAACTCTGTCTGTTTTACGCATTGTTTTTTCTTTTCTTCTACAAACCATATTATAGATGCAACATCAGATTTTAGATTAAGTGTGTGCCGAACTGTGGGAGGAGAACAGTACGGTTCGGTTAATGTTGTTTATTTTTTGTTTGTTTATAACCAAGAATTGTTACACCCCTAGTGTATATACATTACTTTTTTTTTGGTTAATTCAGTTTTAACTGAAAATGTCATGTGGTTCGACTCCCCAAAAACTTTGATTTGATTTGATAAACATTTTTTCAAAGCCATTTGAGACCAATATGAATACAAATAGTACATTATTAAGAACCCCACACATTTTTAACTAGATGTTCCTTTTTTTTTATTGTGAAAACACTCTTATATGACATTGAGTAACCCAGTAATCCAATACTCTGCATTGGTGTGGCAGTATAGATGCGATGTGTCATGTACACAGTTTTTTTTTTTTTTAATTGTTCGTTTATTTCTTTATTGTAAAAAACTGTTTGTTATTCAACTTTTTTCTGTTCACTTTGTTTTCAACTGCAGTGTCTGGTCTGGTTTTTCTGTAATTGTTCTTACTAAATAGAAAATAGAAGGACATGAACCTCAGAGTAAAATTATCCTGATTTTTCTCCAGCATCAGAGGGAATATTAAAGACCCATATTTTATTTTTATTTTTATGTAATATCAGTCAATGTGTTCTGGAGTACCTCTTTGTTAATGATGTTTGAGCACCCTGGGAAGGCCAGGAGGCTAATTCTTTCCAAATGTCTATTTCTTTTACAAAAGATGTTCATTTGTTTCATGGGTTGACTTTAAATAGCATCAGCTGATTGCAGATAGTAGGCCAAAGTCAAACAGCTCCCAAAATAGTGATGAGTTTACTGTGGCTCGTGTAATATTACACTGCGTTTTAAAAATAGTGACAGACTTAAGTAGTGGCCTCTGTGTTTCCCCGGCTGACCTCTGCGGTCTGCTTTCAGCTCACTGCCTAGATTACATTTAGAGCAATTGAATTTTGGTTTGTTCAGAACTCAACTTTTTAGTATCTGTGGACTTCTAAGATTGATTTATTTTCTTGCATTGATAATTTCAAAGGGGTCTTCAAACAATTGCTCTGTTTTGCAATGTTCAGCAATTGGGCATTTTTTCACTGTTATGCACAGTTGCAAAGACACATTTGAATCTCAGTTGTGAGTAAGCCCTTGTTAGGAAATCAGTTCCTGTGGTTTCTGAGCGGTTTCAGAAGAACTGGAGGGAAATAATGTGATTCATGCCACAGGCGGTTCATTTTTCCTTGAGATGCCTCTAAATTGCAGGTGAAATTCAAGTGACTTCATCCATTGTTTCATATGATTGCTTTACTTTTGCCTCGACTGATTTTGATGGAAATTGTTCCTTTGTATAGATCTGCAATTGTCAGCATATATAATAGGGAGAGGAAAAAAATAACAATCAGCACAACAATTCCACAATGCAATGAAATATAGAGTAAATGTCTGGTGCAAATTATTTCCAATGCATTTTTCTTGTTAGATTTTATGCATTGCCAGTCCTCATATGAATCAGATCTTCATTCAGGCACAAATACTGATCCTGTAGCTTGTGGTATCATTGCATCATTCATTTTTTTCATGTTCGCAGCAGGCGTTTCTTTTAGTCCTTTTAGTCCTTTTAGTTATTTTAGTTTCTTTTTCTTTTACTCCCCTTTTAGTCATACTAAGAGCAGCTTCTGTGATTGATCCAAAACCTCTTTTGACTTTCTCCGCTCAACCTCTCTTTGCATGCACTCTCATTTGTCCAAAGGCTAGTAACTCATGTTCTTTGAGTTTGAATTATAAGTATGCATTTTTCAAAGGTCATGGGTGAAGACAAATGGGGAAAGCTGATTGATTGCCATTATGGTATTCTAAGGAGAGAGAAAAATATGTTGTTAGCTGATATTAAAGGACAAGTTCGGTATTTTACACTTAAAGCCCTGTTTACAGATCGTTTCTGATGAAATAGAACGGTTAAGATAAAAATTTGGACACATGCTGCTGTCCCGAGAATTTTAGGTTTATTTCGCTTCGCCGATCTGTAAACAGGGCTTTAAGTGTAAAATACCGAACTTACCCTTTAATCCTGACCTTGGAATATTTGCTCTTATAAAAAATTCACAGTTACAATATTTGCTTCATCTATTAAAGTGAAAAAACAGTGGTGTTTTAACAGCTGTCATAAATCTTATTTGTGGTGTAAAGATATGGCTTTGTGAGAACGCTTACAAAGATGCAAATTTTAATTTTTTATTATTGTAAGTCCCTTGTTACCGTCATAGTTCGTCTTTATCATACAGGCTACATACAGTGGAGCCCAAAAGTCTGAGACCACCAGAAAAATGTTTGTTTTTAAAATGTCATCACATTTAATTTAGTTTTTTTCTCATTACAAATTATCAGGGCTGGGCTGACAATATCGATCTCTCCGTTTGAATGGATCTCTTAGAAGAACCGATACCATTTCTTAAGTCCCAAAAATGATCTTTTAGTCTGTGCTGTTTTGTGATCAACAATTTAGTAACTATAGAAATGAGAACTGAACTGAGTTGAAAGGAAACATAGGAACGTAAACAAAAACGCAACGAAACATAACATAACCCTGTATCGTTTACATTTGAGAAAAAATTTTTCCTTAAGAAAAATGTACATGTACTATAACTGATATATATATCCAAATGAATTGATATTGGAATCGAATCCAATCGAATCAAGAGCGAGTGAATCCGAATAAATGCCCAGCCCTACAAATTATTTTATTAGCAATCAAACATGTCTCAATAATAATTTATAATTTAAAAGTCTCCCTTTAATAGCAGACCTTGAGCTCAAGTTTGTTATTAAATTTGATTTAGTGACCTAGAAATAGTGAAAATAGTGTTAAATATTTTTTTCTTTGTTTGCAATTTTTCAAAATCCTAAAACTTTATATAGATAATATCATATGTGTAATAATAATATCTGTTTAGTTTCATTTTCATGGACTTTTAGTTTGTTTCTCTTCAGTCACATGTTTCCATTTCTTCTATTTTCCGTCACAATTTGTGACCAAGGACATTCGCTAACAATCACACTCGTTTGTATTCTGTTCATCATTAACCTCTGTATTTAAGTTCCTTTTAAGTTCTCATTCATTGTTCGGTTTTGTTATTGTATGCGTGTTACACACGCTGGTAAGTTGCTTTTGCTATCTTAGAGTTTCCTATTTGCTTTGTTTAACGAATTGAACTTTGATTTATATCTACCTTCGTCATCCTTTGGACATACATTACACACTTATTCTCAAAAGATTCAATAGTCTTTGTCAAGCTGATCTTGCAGTGCTTTATCTGTGAGCTGTTATTAAATGTTTTCAAATTTCTTTAGGCCCATGAATGGAACAAGAACGATGAGCGTCTCCTCAGTGCAGTGGAGCATGGAGAGGCAGATAAAGTCACCACCCTCCTGTCGAAGAAAGGAGCCTGTCCCACCAAGCTTGACAGTGAGGGCAAGTCTGCGTGAGTACTGGACACTGAGGTTGCTCTCATTCCAATTTGATTTAGACATTGACTGCTCTAATTGTGACTTCAGAAGTGTTTCTATAGAATTTCTAGACTCTTTTCTGCAATCCACTTGAGATGTGCATATAAAATAGTTTGCATGAGGGTGTTTATACTCCATCTGAGGGAGAGATTTGAGTTGTGTGTTTTTTTGCATCCATTCTTCAGGGTGTTTATTTAACAGTAGAAATTATAATCTAACCCCCACTCAAACAAATTTAGTCCATCATTTATCCCATCAGCATTTTGTTTCATAGTATTTACATCAGTCTTCATTTTCCCGTATTTACCATAGGCACACAGATCTTCAGATGTGAATGCTTGATTTGTTTATGCTAGTCATCCATTTTTAAAATGATGTGTGAGGCACATTTGAACCAACAATGACTGTAAAACCTCCTGTATACAACTACTGTCAGAGCTCAGCTTTTCTGACTTTTCCATTTAGCAAATTTGTGTTGTTATGCTTTAGAAGTTATATAAAGAACACTTAAATATATGTTATACTAGTTCAAAGAAGTTTGAATGCTTTGTTTCGTTTTCTTGGCAGAGATATTGTAAATATATATATTTTTTAATTGGAGCCTGAACCTGAATAATTACATGCTTGTGTCTACATTTTCGGGGGGGAAATATACATGTTTTGAAATGATGTGGACAGATTTGTTGTGTTTGTAGGAATAACAGGAAGTTTAAATCCACCATAAAGGATTTAAAAATCTTAACAAAATATTTTAACTACGGTCGTGGGCAAAAGTTTTGCCAGTGAAATAATTTTGGTGTTTCGCAAAGTTGTTGTGGTGTTGAGTCACGTTGTCTCTAGATTATTTGTATTTGGTCCTGGCACAAAATGACCAGCTAACCTTATTTCACTAATTATATCATCGGCACATGGCAAGGTGTGAACAAGTACTATTCATTACTCATTATTCTATCATTCTTATTGGCTTATAAGAGTAGACTGATTGCTATAAAAGGAGGGAAGAAGTGCTTCCAATTATTGTGTTCTTTCTTGTGTTAGCAATGTTTTACTCTATAGGAAAGTAGGGATGTTAACGATTAATCGCCTGTCGACTAATTGTTGATAATACATTTAATTGATAAAACTTATCGATCATCGATTAAGCAGGTTCATGCGTGCTGCTCAACCGTGAAACATGTAAAGCGAGCACGCCAGAGTTATGTTTGGGACCATTTTACACCTTCATCATGACTATAAGTTTGCGTGTGCATTCGCAGCCTTTTGTTATGTGCAAATGTAAGTTGTAATATTGTGTTTATTTTGTGTAGGCCTATCTATTTCTGATTTATCTCATATAGGATGCATTTGGTTAAGAATTAACACTGCAGTAAAGCGAACAGTGATCATCTTCAGCTTCAGCACGTGCAGATCAAACTGCAATGCACGACTAATAATGACTATGATTGGGACTATGATTAATCATTATATTTGATTATTAAATAAGTTGTTTAATTAAATGATCAATCACATAGAAACATTTTACAATCCTACTAGCCCTTTATTTAGATTAAAAACCATTCTCATTAATTTGGTGAGGAACATGGTATTTTGAGCAGCATTTGCACTCACGCTGTTGGCCATATGCATATGCACTGCAGCAGACGCATATTGCAGTATTATGGCTAACGATTAATCGATTAATTGGTTGTTAATTAAAACGACGATCATGGGAATTTGTGACAGTTGACATCCCTAAAGGAAAGTAAATGTAAGAAAGACGTGCAGATTCGTCACTTTGCATCAAAATGGCCTCAAATGCAAGGAAATTGCTGCAAAGAATATTGTGCCTGAAAGGACCATTTACAGAATCATCAAGAACTTCAAGAAGAGAGGTTCAACTGCAGTGAAGAAGGCTTCAGGACGTCCCAGAGTGTCCAGCAAACGCCAAGACTGTCTCCTCCTGAGGAGTGCAGAGCTTGCTCAGTATTGGCAATAGCACGCATAGTTAGGCGAAGACTTTTGAACAACCAGCTGGTGTCAAGAAGGGCAACCAAAGTGGCCACTTCTCCCCAAGAAAAACATCAAAGACAGACTGAAATTCTGCAG
The DNA here is from genome assembly GCF_951802725.1 of Rutilus rutilus. Classification (NCBI taxonomy): domain Eukaryota; kingdom Metazoa; phylum Chordata; class Actinopteri; order Cypriniformes; family Leuciscidae; genus Rutilus; species Rutilus rutilus. The sequence goes on along the minus strand of NC_140231.1, from coordinate 21,633,680 downwards.
GAAGTACGTGGATTGGACAGCTGAAGACTGGTGCAAAGTTGTTAGACTGTTAGATTAGACTGTTTGGTATACAGTGCGTGCAGAATTATTAGGCACGTTGATTTTCTGATCATATTTTATTTCCAGGAACATTTTGCCAATTCCAAACCATATTAATCTTAATAACTACTATTAATTTAATCATTTATAAGTGATATATAATTGTTCATGAAGGCTGGAAATTAAAAATGTCTTATTTTCAGGTGTGCAGAATTATTAGGCAAGTTTTCTATTACAGATAAAATAAGCCAAAAAAGAGATTTAACAAAGACTGAACAGTCAAAAATTATTAAATGCCCATGAGAAGGATACAATACTAATGTAATACTAGAGATTGCAGTTAAGGCATGACCATTGGACAGTGAAATGCTCATTGAGTCAGCAGGGTCAGACAAAACAGGTGGAGAAGAAAAGACACATGTTAACTGCAAAAGAATGAAGAATTAAGGTGAAGAATTAAGTGTGAGACCACCAGGAACCCTTTAGTCTTCAGCGCCACCATTTTCCAGAACTGCAACCTACCTGGAGTCTCCAGAAGTGCAAGGTGTCAGGGTCTCAGAGACTTAGGTTAGGTAAAGAATCCTAAAAAATGACCCCCTCTTAATAAGAATCATAAGCTGAAGTGTTGTGAAATACATGAAGACATGCAGTCCATCTCCTACCCTGAAGTCCGTTTTGCAGAGATGGACTAAAAATGAACTCCCAAAACTTATTAAAATGTATTCTAGAAGATGAATTCTTCAAACAGTGGTAGAAGAGGATGTGGTGCTGGTCCTTCAAGAGTCACTCTCAATCTGTCTGTCTATAAAGCCTATAAAAAAACAGTCTTCATGTATTTCACAACACTTCAGCTTGTGATTCTTATTAAGAGGGGGGCATTTTTTAGGATTCTTTACCTAACCTAAGTCTCTGAGACCCTGACAACTTGCACTTCTGGAGACTCCAGGTAGGTTGCAGTTCTGGAAAATGGTGGCGCTGAAGACAAAATTAATAGTAGTTATTAAGATTAATATGGTTTGTAATTGGCAAAATATTCCTGGGAATAAAATATGATCAGAAAATCAACGTGCCTAATAATTCTGCATGCCCTGTATCTGGAAAATTGATTGTCCAGAGAAAAAAAGGTGAATGCTACCATGAGACCATCCATGTGTGGGGTTGCTATTCATCCAAGGGAGTGAGCTCTCTCACAATTCTTCCCCAAAACGTCCTGCAAGAGCAACTTCCCCAATGATCCTGGAACAATTTGGTGATAAAGCTGCATGTCACAAGGCAAGAGTGATAATGAAGTGGCTTGGAGATCAGCGAGGCCCTGATATACTCACAGTGAGGTTCTTTTTCATTCTTCGGTCAGGGGTAAAACGAAGTTTGACATATGTGTGCAGGCTGCAGCGATATACTGCAAGCAAACATCTTATGCCGACCACACTGCTAAGAGCAGCTTTTGGATGAATATATAAACATGTGCTGTGCGCTTTCCTCTCAGTAACAAAATAAACACAACAAAATTGATAAAACCGCAAGCCCGTTTTTAACAAAGCATAAGGACAGCAGCAACATGGATATGTTTGCACGAGCTCTGCAATTCAGTACTCTAGTAAAGTCATGTCACATTTATTTATAAAGCACTTTATTTAATAGATTGCTTAAAATCAAGCAGCTTTACCATATTAAACTTGAAGTGTCAGTGTCTCATTTCATGAGTAGTACAACTTCATTTTCTACTATAAAGTAGCTCCTCCATTGTGGTCATGTTTTCACTCGTGGACATCTGACCTCGACAGACTGAACAGGAGAAATGAACCGGAAAAGATTTCCACGTGAAAGAAGATGGAGCCTCCGCACCTATTACGTAATCGCCACGGATCAATGGTAGTACAAAGGTGTTGACTAGCCGTAGCAAACTTTTCTGGAAAGTTCACTTTGGCAAGCAGTTTCGAACTCCCAAAATGAACTCCAAACGAAGTTCGTTTTGGCCTGATTTTGTTCGAGATAACGTCACATCAGTTCGTTCTTCGAATACGCTTGAAGTATATGGGGACCTTTACATTGAAATTTTGGATCCATGGCCAAGTGGATCTTAATCCCATAGAGAACCTGTGGTCAATCCTTAAAAGGCAAGTGGACTAGCAGAAGCTAACAAATTGTGATCAACTCCAAGCACTAATAAGGCAAGAATGGATCGCCATCAGTCAGGATTTGGCTCAGAAGCTGATATCCAGCATGCCAGAGCAAATTACTGAGGTTATGAAGAAGGATCAATGCTGCAGTGCAACTCTTTGCATGTATTGAATGTTTTTGGTTGGCCATGACTGTAGGTTTGCTTGGCGGTTGCTAGTGTTTTCTGGGTGATTTCTCGCTGGTCTTAGATTTTCTAGACTGTAATACTTTCTAACAGAATGTGTCATGAAAGGCATGAAAAGAATACTCTCTCTCAGGTTAGATGCAGGTAAATGTAATTATAACATATACACAACCTTAAAAACATCAGCTATAAAGAAAGTATAGTAAAATTCCTTTGAGCAGCACAGCAGAGACAGACAAGTGATGAATGATGAGATGGATGAATGAGCTCCAGTGAATGCAGAGAGATGAGCTTACTCTCTTCACTCTGCAATTAATGAACTCAGACACTGCCGACCTGAATGAGTCTCTAGTGTCCTGCATTAGGGCGGCTTGAGCCGAAGTGCTCTCATAGGCTCACAATAAATCCTTATCTTATTTGAGAAGTTCATTGTGTTTGAGTGCTTGCGCTCCAGAGGGTTCCCGGGCCAGAGAGGCACATGTAGAACACAAAGCCTCGCTGTATCTCCAAACCGTCACAGTTGCCATGGAGATATAATTTCCTTATGAAGGAGTCGGACATGAGTCCAGTGCGATTTGGTAATCATGCTCGGTAACACTTTACTTGAAGGGGTGTGCATAAGACTGACATGACAGCTTCATAATCATGACATGACACGTCATTAATATGAAGGAGGTTTTATGCATGTTAATGACATTTGTCATTAAGTGTCATTCGCTCAATTATGTCATTTTTAATGCAAAGATGACATTGTTTGAGATGTCTTTGTTATGACAACTTGACATAAGGGTCAATGACGTATAAGGATTTTCGACAGGTCAATTTTAAAATACAAAAAAAATAATATCTGTTGCAATTGTTCAAACATTAAGGATGTTGTGTACACCTAAATTCATTAAAAAAATTCAATTTAAGTGATTTGTGTTTTTTCATCTAGATGAATTGTCCGTAGCCTTAAAAAATGTCATGTGGTGCGACTGTGATTTATCTTAAAATTAATTAATTTCCTTAACATGCTTAAACATTTTTTTTACAAATTCTTAGTAATTAAAGTGTTTAGAAACCAAGTTTTGCATTTCTTTTGAGTTTTTGTAAATAATGATCTCGTTTTTTGGTCTATAATTTCTGAGTTGCCTTCTTAAATCTAGTTAACAGACTTACTTTTCCTGTAAATCACATAAAACTGATATAAATGTTTTAAAAATATAATTTACTAAAGCATACTGTATCAGTGATTCATATTTCAGCCACAGAAATAAGATATTTTATTTTACATTTAATACAGTGATTGCTTTTATTGGTCGCACCACATGATAAGTGGTCGCTCCAAATGACACGAAGACCTTATATAGTTAAAAATCTATTTAAAGAGATCAATGAACAATACATTTTATACAAAAAAAATTGTATTAAACCAGATTTCATACAAATTTCACAGAATTTTCCTGAACATAAACTTTTTTTGTAAATAAAAATCACATCAAAAACACAAGTGCACCATTTCTTTTAACTTGACTTAGAATTTCTTTCTAACAAATAATAATGTTATAGATATAAATTATTTCATAAAATTATTGTATACAGGTAACATTTGGGGTCAATAGTTTTTTAAGTAATTAATACTTTTATTAATCAAGGACACATTCAGTTGATAAAAAGTGACCGTAAAGATATTTAGGCTATAATGTTACGAAAGATTCTATTTCAAATAAATGCTGTTCTTTTGAACGTTCTATTCATCAAATAATCCTGACATATAAAATGTATCACAGTTTCCACAAAAATATGATAATAATCAGAAGTGTTTCTTGAGCAGCAAATCATTAGTGACCCTGGATCACAAAAACAGTCACAAGTGGCACAGGATATATTTGTGGCAATAGCCAACAATACATTGTATGGGTGAAAATTATCGATTTTTCTTTTATTCCAAAAATCATTAGGATATTAAATAAAGATCAAGTTTCATATTTTGTAAATGTCCTACCATAAATATATAAAATATTTATTTTTGATGAGTGAATATAGCAATATCGCAAACATAAATGGACAACTTTAAAGGTGATTTTCTCAATGTTTCGATTTTTTTGCACCCTCAGATTCCAGATTTTCAGTTGTATCGGCCAAATATTGTTCTATTTTAACAAACCATACATCAATGGAAAGCTTATTTTTTCAGCTTTCATATGATGTATAAATCTCAATTTTAAAAAATTTACCCATGTGACTGGTTTTGTGGTCCAGGGTTACATATTAGAATGATTTCTGAAGGATCATGTGACACTGAAGACTGGATTAAAGATGCTGAAGATTAAATTTAGCTTTGATCACAGAAATAAATTACAGTTTACTATATATTCACATAGAAAACAGATATTTTATACTGTAATATTTCACTCTTCTCCTATCAAGGTACTCTGCTCTTGCTGCAGGGTCAGAATTTTTTCGCTTGGCAGTGGCATCTGGTAAAATAGATTCAAATAGTTTTAAACAAATAAATAGGCAATAATAAATACAAAATAATTACATAATTACTAAACTGAAATGACATGCTCTAATTTTTTATTGTTGCATTTTTCTCATATTGTACAAAGAGTAAACAAACTTGAAATATATGAAGAAAATATCCCAAATACCATAAAAATCTATTCCAAATTATACTAAATTAAAGTATTTTTTGTATATAAACTGTCAATTGAATATTAAAGCATAAAACTGCCAATCTAGGACATATATCTATCATGGAAAACAGTCTGCAGTGGTCGCACCACATGATATTTGGTCGCACCACATGATGTTTTCAAATTCATTCAAAATTTACAGGCACAGAATTGGCCACCTATACAAAACAAGCTAGCTTCCCAAAAAAAGGTCACTATGAAATGTATAATACAAATATATATTTGTAGAAATAACTTTAATATAATTTTTTTTTTGAGGTCATACCACATGACATCCAAATTTGGCAACTACATACCAACCATTACAGAGGTTTATTTTTTTCCAATTTGAGAGAATTACAAACCTACTTGCTGCTTCCATGGGTCCTTGGTAAATTGGTTTATGATGTAACTTCCTGTGTTTGAATAGTTTTCAACATTAAAGTCCCAAAATGGTAGTTCCTTGATGGTCACACCACATGATATTTCATAAAATGGACATCATCGGACAAAGTTTGTTTGTATATTATGATGGAAATATAAATACAAATGCTTTGAATTTTTTTAAAGGATTACAAAACATTTTGGAAATCATGGCAAATAGTGCAGAAAATAAATTTGAATAAATTCAGAGTAATTTCAAAGACGTTTTCAAAACAGAAGTTATGGCCGGACGGTCGCACCACATGATGTTTTGACACTTTAAATAAATAAAAAAATAAAAAAAATAAGTAAAGGTTTTTGATGAGTTACAGTGAGTACATACATGGGAGAGGTACTTCAAATATGCAGTATCTTTTTATGCATTTAAACCCGTTTTTGCCTGAAAAAATGCAATCGGACAGAAAATGTAGGCGTCACGTCATTGACCCATAAACCAATACATCATAACCTGTCATAAATGTGTCATAAACATGACATAGCAGATGAATCATCAAACTTAAGAAACTACTTGGCTTTATGGGATAACATTACATTAAACTGTCATGTGGTTGGTTTTGACATTGGCTGTCATGAGGCCGTTATAACTGTGTCATGAATATATTTCTGACCACTTTTTTTTTTCCCAGTATTCCAGTATTAGTTATAAAATACTTTACAGAATAATAATACAGAGTATTAACACTTAATGACATTTTAATGACAAATTCAATTTGTACCACTGGGGGAAAAAAGTGGTCAGAAACATAATGTAATGTTAACCCATAAAGCTAAGTAGTTTCTCAAGTTTGATGATTAATCTGCTATGTCATGTTTATGACATATTTATGACAGGTTATGTTGTCTTGGTAATGTCAAGTTGTCATGACAAAGACACTGACAGGTTATGATGTATTAGTTTTAGTTTATGTCAAGTTGTCATAATAAAGACATCTCAAACAATGTCATCTTTGCATTAAAAATGACATTATTGAGCGAATGACACTTAATGACAATTGTCTTTAACATGCATAAAACCTCCTTCATATTCATGGCATGTGTTATGTCATGATTATGAAGCTGTCATGTCAGTCTTATGCACACCCCTTCAAATAAAGTGTTACAGGACAGGCCCCATGCTCTGGTGACCATGTCATTTATCTTGAAAAGCACTGCGAGAGAGCACTTGATAATATTTATTACAAAACACGGGAGAAATGCTGCAGAAAATGTTACTTCTTTCAGGGTTAAAAGAAACAGAATCTCCCGTCTTGTGGAGAATGCAGAGTGACTGAACATTTAATTGACTTTAATTAAATATAAGGACACCATGTGATTAGGCATCATAATTACCTATAATTTAAAACTTTCTTTAGCAGAAAGGGTTTCATATTTTTTGAAGTTTTTTTTTAAAGTTCACTCAAAAATGCAAATTCTGTCATCATTTACCCATCTTTTGTTTTTTCAAATCTGTAAGACTTTTTTTGTGTGTCAATACAATAGAAGTCAATGGTAAACAAATTTTTACCAACATTCTTCAAAATATCATCTTTTGTGTTCCAGAGAAGAAAGTTATATAGCCTAGGAGGTGATGACTTACTTTCTTCTGTGCACAAAAAATAGTGACAGAATTGTCATTTTAGTGTTAACCATCCCTTTAAATGATGTGTTTCGGACCAATTAAAAAAATACTATGTGTGTTTTAATTCTACCGAAAACAGTGTAGTTTTTTTGTGAACTGACCTTTAATAGCATTAGAGTGATATTTATTGTGCTTAAATTGCCATATTTAAAGTTCTTGGTTTGTTCATTTAAAGGTCAGAACCATGTAGCTGTCACAAGTAACATAATCATCAAAGTTATTATCTGGGCATCTTGCATAGCTTTAGTTGTTAGCTTTATTATTGCCCAAAAGAGAGATCCCAGTGCATCTTGATCCTTATCCTCCAGAAGGGTTTAATCAATTTCATATATATTAGTTTGTGTTTTTGCTGAAGTTTGTCCTCTAAAGAGCCAATTAATAATGAGATGGTAGATATCAAACCAGTGGGTTTCAATGGAAGCTATTTATTAAGGGATAGAGAGCACTGAACTTTTTAATCACATGAAAAACCTTTTCTCCATTATTCTGTCCCCTTAGGTCAGAGATTTCATGACTAATAAAGGATTTAAAGGAATAGTTCACCAAAACATAAGCAATCATTAGCTGGGTTTCCATTTCCAACCATGTATTTTAATGTGAATTTTGGGATATAATAATAAAAATATATTAAATTTGGGTCAATATTGGATGGAAACACCAAGATACAAATAACATCTCCTAAATATGCATTAAAACATACACTTCTGTTCAAAATTGTGGGGTCTTTTTTTTGGGGGGGGGGTCATCGGATGCCCATTTTCCACAAGTTGAGATGATTCTTTAGGGTCTTCATGTAAAGTTTGTTACATACTTTGGTTAAAATTCCTCAATGGTTGTGTAAAACGACACCCTTTTTACCTCCTTAAAAACAGCTCTGTTCACAGCGACCCGTTTCGGTGCATGTCTCTTTAAATGATAATGAGCAACTGCTCACCCCACCCCTCTCTTCCGTGGGGGTGTTGACACAAGCCACATAAACTGCTGCCTTGGCAAACTTCTATTAAAGATTTTTTTTTTTTTATTCATCAAAGTTTTAAGATGTTTCCAGATTAGCATATTAGAATGATTTCTGAAGGATCACGTGACCTAAGACTGGAGTAATGGCTGTTGAAAATTCAGCTTTGCCATCACAGGAATAAATTACTTTTTAAAATATATTACAATAAAAACAGCTATTTTAAATGGTAATATTTTTAAAATGTAATATTCACAATATTACGGTTCATGTATTTTTGATCAAATAAATGCGGTCTTGGTGAGCATTAGAGACATCTTTCTGAAACAGTAAAAAAAAAAATGCGTGCTTGTGTGATTTATGCTTGACTTGCTACACAGAATGAAAAGGATTGATCTAGTGTCACTCATTTGCACTAGAGTGCTTTACAATTGCCTTAGGACAAGCATATATGCAGAGCATGCCATTGACCTACCTTTTAAATTAAAAAGCCCTCTATTTACTGCATATAGGTTACAGGCAAGTTATACATGACATAAAAACTGGCCAAGTGTGAGTGGCATGGCTAATCTGTAACTAAAATGACTTAATGACACGTTTTTTTTTTCTTTCTTTTTTCTCAGTCTGCATGTAGCAGCCACACAAGGTCAAGCTGAGTGCCTTGCTGTCATCCTGGCTCACGGGGCTGATGTTTCTCTGCAGGACGCTTCAGGTTGTTTACAACTAGATCAACATGTTTGCTTGCATTACTTTTATGTTATGGAAGTGTAAATATGTAAAAATGTAAATAACAAGCCTTGTTTCCTTCTCTTCACATCAGGGTTTACTGCTTTACACCTTGCTGCCAAAAACAACCATCCTGAGTGTGCCAAAAAGTTGCTTCAGGTAATATTTTCAAATGATTGTGTATTACAGACTGAGAGTTTGATGTACACACAGAGATGGAGTGGATGCTAATGGGAACAACAGCCATGTCTGTTGCCATGCTGTGTGCCAGCTAAACAAAGGGAGCAGATTTTGTTCCTTCAGTTTTGTAAACTAGCAAATCCCACGGCCTCCCTCTGTGAGCTTGGAAAGGGTTGCCTGTTTGGATTTGTGTGTGGGCAGGTCGGCATGTTCCAAGACTCCCCTCGGTCTGCTGAGGCACCTTCTCTAGCGTCTCTTTTATCATCATGGGCGACTCAATCTCCACTCCATGTGATTCTACTAGAGCTGCACAGATCTGAAATATCCAGAGCCTTCCAGCTGTGTTCACTAATAGCTGTCAGCATTGGCTTTGCCAGTATGGGTTAAGGGTGTACTAACACTAGGCAATCTGAACCATGCTGGAGCACGCTTGACCCCAAAGTCTGGTTCATTTGACTAGTGTGATCGCTCTGTACCATGCCCAGGCGCGGTACGCTCAAGCGTGCCTTGGCCTGCTTGAAGATTTGGGCATGGGTGCTACTACCTTTGTGTGCAGTGCACTACTGTCATCATTACGACAACAAACATCTTTGATTACTACTAGGATGTTACACTTTTTAATTAATTTGAGTATATATTGGTTTATAAAGGGTCTAGTTCTCACCTTATTGATGAACATGAATTGTAGTTTGCGAGTAAAGCTGCAAATTCCTCCATCAACTTCAGCTGCCTCCGTAATAATCTTGTAAAAATTGATAAAAAATGACCTTTTCAAAATGTTCTGATATTGTTTCATTAAAGTTCATTATTATTCTATAAATGTTACTTTAACAGCTGCACAAAATACCCACTGTGGTTTGTGATTTATTTTCGAGAATAAAAAAACGTTTCAAAAACACCCCCTCTCTGCTTTTTCATCTAATGCAATGACATCTTAAACACCTTAAGAGTCTAGATACATTTTGGGGCCACCATACTTCTCCACTGTTTAAAATGCTTAAATATACGACCATTTAAAATTTTGTGTCAGTCATTTTTTATTTAATCATTTTATTTAGCAAATATGCATAAATAAATTAATCAAGAGTAAGCACATTTATAATATACAATAATTTACTAAATATTTCTGTTTCTGATAAATGCTGTTCTTTTGAACTTCTTATTCATTATAAAATATATCATGGTTTCCACAAAAATATTAAGTAATATTGATAATAATTAGAAATGTTTCTTAAGCAATGTTTCATTTCTGAATGACCATATGACACAAAATTACATTTTACAAAATATTAAAATAGGATGTACTTTTGAATTGTAATTCAATTCAATTGTAATTTATTTTTATCAAATAAATGTAGCATTGATGTGCATAAGACGGTGTGCATATTTCTTTCAAAAGCATTTTAAATATTGTACCAACCCATTTTTTCAGGGGTGTACAATACTGAAGTTTTGAATGAGGTTGTTTCACTGTTGAAAGCCTTGCAAATATATGCATTATATATTTATCAAATATATTGATATATTCCCCTTCACACAGCCAGGCCGGTGTTGAATTAATTGGCCTTTCCTCCTGAAGATCATGTGAAACAGAAAATTAACTGCTACACAAATGAAAGTGCCTGACAGTAGTAATTTAGTTTCATCCATAAGTCCTAAACCAAAACCCCTTGCCTGGCTTCCCAAACACAACAAATGCTCTAATGTACCCAGTGCCTTGAGATTCTGATGAAATGTTCCCTAAAAATAAAATCAACTTTCTTAGCTAATTTTCTTGTTGATTGAATGTCTAGTCATTTCTAATGACAAAAAAAGTCATTGGCCTCTACTAATTCAAATAAGCTTTGGAGGTTTATGTACGCATACAAGACAAGTTATTGAAGGATTTAAAATGGACATATGGAATCTCATTTACATAATAGTAGCACAATGAACTTGAGGGGTTAATGCAGTCAGTAATCACATTGAATGGGACATCCACATTAGGCACATTTTTAGGTCTGATTGGCTACTGCAGTCAGGTTTAATATATTACACCTCTCCTCGGATGATGCCTGTCAAATAAATGCCTTGTGCCTGTTCGTCCATGAACACTGGCCTGACATGCTGCTAAATGTTTAATAGGGGCGCAAATCATTAACTTGCACCAAAAAAATCGTAGCTGTTTTGATTGAAAGGTTGTAATTGGTGTCTAGCAGTGCCTTCTGGGAAGAACATGTCATGGTGGTTTTAGATAATGCGTTTGAAGCAATAATCGAATGCGTTTTATTCTACAGACTAAGTGTGTGGTGGATGCACCTGACAGCTCAGGGAAGATGGCTCTGCATCACGCAGGTAAGGTGCAAAATGTCCTTGTTTTAAAGATTAATCTGTTTACTTAAATTCTTTTCAACTCAGGAGCCCTTCAAGGACAAGCAACAGGCTTTATCTTCAGTATATCTTGTTTTCTTTCACTACTTTTTGCTTCGTAATAGTTTGTTCTAAAGGTTTTTTGGTGCAAATGTTTTTCAACATGAACCCCACGGCACCGGTATTCCACTCCCAAGCACAGAATGACATGTTATTGTGTACCATTTGCTCCAAATTGCCAGGTAGTGAGGGCAAACCCAAAGAAAAGCATGTTTTTATTTGTGGAAAGACTTTGTTCACAAAATTGCTCCCTAGCAAATAAAAAATAAAATGCTCCCTTGCCCATTTCAGTCTGTATAGAAGACAGTGAGGAAATAAATGACAGTGTTGGCTGTTAATTGAGCCTTTTTGCCAGCTGTGAGGGATTGAACCGGGGTGGGATCGGCCTCGAAGAGCAAGGAGCTTTCAGCCATCCGGAGGTCAGAATCTGCTGGCAGGATGTTTTAAGCAAAACATGGTTTCATGCGGACTACAAAGCAGAGAAACTGCATTTATGCCAGTCCGCTCGCTTGAGAATAATGGCCGTGATTGGTTTAGAAACAGGAGACGGTGTGATTTTTAAATGGGACGCTAATATTTGTTGGGAAATAAATGGTGTCACACACTGTGAGCCGGGTTTTGGTCTCTGTGAGAAAGCTTGAAGTGTTCATTGTAATTACTCTTTAAAGAGTTTGTTGACATGCTGTTAAACCCTTGTTTGTGTCTCTGTGGGGATAAAGAACTGCTTCTTATTATCCGTTCTCTCTTTCTCTCTCCTATAGCTGCCAGCGGAAACAATGTGATAGTTCAGCTTCTGTGCGAGCACAAGTGTCACGTCAATCTTGAGGACTCGGTATGTATGAGTCTTATACGAAATATTTTAACTGCTGTGAAAATGTTCTTTCTCTACATGTATCTCAGAGCTACCTGTGGTCTACCTCAAACATGTGCATTGTCAAGGACAACTTCCCAAAGACTCTTTTCTCTGTGGGTTTGAATCCGTGTTCAGCTGCATTGATTTAAATCCTCATGGCACACTTGAGGTCACTGTTACTGGGAGATTGCTTGTCCAAAGTTGTTTTTTTTTTACTTTCTATTCTACAATGAGTTTTCTTTTGTTCCTTCAGTCTCTGTTCCAGAGTCTCACAATGCTTCTTTTAAATAGCTTCTGTCTGGTTGATGACAAGAGCACTGACTAGCAGTACAAAAATAATTTGTATTCTGCACTTACAGGTAGTAAGGGATTATTTATTTATCTATTTTCTTAACTCCAACTACTACAAATATCTCTGGCATGTTTTGGTATAAGAAACATTTAGATTACCATAAAACATTTATATTGAGGCAGTTTCAATCTATTACAAAAGATCAAAGTGTTTAATAATATTTTTTAAATGATTTATAAATATTAATCAATATTTAATATATTATATATTCCTATTTGTAAACTAAATTACCTCTGGCTCATATTAAATTCAAATTCAAAGTGTGTGAGTCTATGTACATAAATAATTATGGTTGGCTAGTGTTAGCATCTGCCTAGCATCATGTTAACGTTTAACCATCATCCTAGAGATAAATTAGATATAGTGTTAAATAAATAAAAAAAAATGCTTCAAAACTTTAGACAACAGAAGAAAAATATTGGCACATCCAAAACAATAATGTTTTGTTTAAAATGTTTTTGTAAATGATGACTCTACTAATACTCAAGGTTCTTATCCATTGGCCATCACACTGACCTTACTTACTCCTCTGTGTCAGAAATTCATTAATATGCATCTGCATTATCTGGGCATCTTTAAGAAGTAAACAAATTATTCTTATTCCGCATTCATTGGATGGATTTAGCTGTCCCTGCAGTGTTTGTTCTAATTAATCCACATTTATTCACAAAGATATAAATCCACAATTATTCACAGTTATCCTTTAATAGTAGTGTTATCTGTTAAGACCCACAGCGCTATTATCCCAGAGATTAGACTGACTGTGGTGAAGGATGAACGACCCTGATGCATCTCAAGAGAAACGTTTCATTCTAATAATGCATCAAATATGTTCTGTCAGGGGAGACCGCTGGAAAAGAGGCAACGGCTAAACAACCTGTATTAGGTAGGGCTGTCAAGCGATTACATTTTTAATATCTAATTAATAACATGATGTGCCAATAAATTCATCTAATTAATCGCTAATTAATCACACATCAAATTTGGCTGTGAAATGACCCCCAAAAGATTATTTAAAGTCATTATTGTGTTAAATGAGGAAAGCATTAAATAGACATTCCAAAAAGTAGATTTAGAAGTAAATATTTGATTTGATTCAACATATAATTTATTACACATAAACTTTTAGGCTACAAGGGCCATGGTTTTTTGTTTCAGAAGCTGCATCTGAACTGGTATTTTAGTTTGGTTACCAACATTCTTCAAAATGTCGTTTTAAACCTGTATCACTTTTTCATTTATGAAACATTAAAGAATATATAAGTAAATATAGTCACTGAATTATTAATTCATTCAAACAGCTGATTCTTTCAGGAATTAGATAAATGTGACCCTGGACCACAAAACCAGTCACATGGGTAAATTCAATTGAGAATTATACAACAAAGCTGAAGAGATACAACTATTTGAAAATCTGGAATCTGAGGGTGCAAAAAAAATTGAACATTGAGAAATTCGCCTTTAAAGTTGTCCATTTATGTTCGCGATTGTGCTGCATTCACTCACAAAAATAAATGTTTTGTTTATTTACGGTAGGAAATTTACAAAATATCTTCATGGAGCATGATCTTTACTTAATAGCCTTATGATTTTTGGCAGAAAAGAAAAATCGACAATTTTGACCCATACAATGTATTGTTGCTATTGCCACAATATACCCGTGCGACTTGTGACTGGTTTTGTGATCCAGGGTCACAAATGGTTCTCTTTATGAATAGGCCATTGAATCATTGGTTCACCCGATTGATTCGCTCAATACATTAATTCAATCAGAAAAGAAACGCTGACTTGAAGTGGCGCTGCGCAGACCGATTGGTGTATGACATCAAAGTACGGAGCCGCCTGCTCTCTAATCGCTTTCGCGGTACTTACTGTGGTTCTTGGAGATGCACAACAGGTCTGCTGTGGCTAATGATTTATAATGAGCTGCTTTGTTATCAAGACAACAGATGCATAACTTGTTTTAAAGTAAAGTGTTTTTATCCGTTTTTGCATGTAGCAGAACAGAATTAATATTTTTGCATTTTGCATAAAAAGATCCCAAACCTCTTTTACGTATATCGAAAGCATGTCTTTTTCGTAAACTTTGACTTAACCACTGAGCCTGCATGTCTGCTGGATAAACAGCCTTTGTCTACCATGCGACATTATCACCTATTCTCTAATTCACACTCTCAATTGTCATAATGTTAGCATGCAGCTCCAATGAAATGAACCGTTTTTCTCTTTTCAAGCTATATGTTACTGAGAGACAGATGGCCGGTGTGGGAGGCAACGAACCCTCAAGCTGTGGCTCTCTCATTTAAACAACCATGACTAAAGAGCTTCAGCAGTCAGAAAGGAGAACGAGAGAGAGTCAAAAGTAGATGTGAATCAGAGGCTGCTTCTGCTTACGGTCACTGATTATCCACCGTCGTCATCTTCTGAGGCAAGCTTGGCACATTCAGGCACATTCATGCCCACTCAGCCCATTGCTTTGAACATGCGGAAATACCTGCTCTCTCTGCTAAATTATTAAGCGCAGGCCAACTAATGTCGCAATAGCATTCTGGGCTCAAGCACAAATTATTGAGCTTTGATGCACACTCAGAAAACACTGGGCGTAATTTTTGGAAAACTAGGTTGTTAGTAATGAACGAGTCCAGTGACGTGTGCCTTTTTTCATTTTTTTCATTTAAACTCATCTTGGAGTTTGCCTTTGAGCTGATAAATTGATGGAAATCCTTCATCCACCAACAGCTTAGCAAAAGCCACTCTGTCTAATTTAGAAAGCTCACGCCTGGTTATTTCCCTCTTATTTTCCCTTGCAGCATATGGGATGCTCATATCCTCAGGAGCATATGGAATGCAGTTTGTTTAAAACTTTATTTTAGTTCAACCATCATTTACTCTTGCTCATGTCATGCAAGCTCATATGACTTCATTTTGAGGGCTCTTTTTCATGTGGTGTTAATGAACAGGAACTGACGCACAAAATCACCTCAAAACACATTGTGTGAAAAATTGCCTTGCTTGTTTTGTGTTTCACAGAGGAAAGAAAGTCTTACGGGTTTTACCTTCAGTTTTTTTTCTTTAAATGTCCGTTTAAGTGACAAACTGTTGTACCTCTAAAGGTATAGTTTTTGCATATTTCCTTTTGTGAATGCAACAGCTTAAGATCTCCTAGCTTGAAGAAATCAATATTGAGGACATTTACAGGCTTTCTTTGAGCAACACCTTATAAAATGGTTTGTTAGATACAATGTTTTCTCAAAACCTGTTTTATGTTAAGACTGATGAATGTATATTCCTCGTTATGTAAACAAACCAATCAATTCTGCTATAATCATTCTAATGTTTCTATTACAGTGACCCAGCCATTGCAAAATTGGCTCAGTTGTGAATGCCCATGAGGTATATGTTGTAAACAGACTTTCTCCACAGCAGCCTTGTGATGTGTTTATCAGTGCTGAATGCAGTTATAAACTAATTAATTGGGATTGTTGTGGTTTGCTATGTGAAGATAAATTATTTTTCTGAACTTAAAGGCCATGTGAAATTATGTTTTGAACAATTATGTTTTCGTCATAATTTGTCTAGAAAATGTAATTTAACTTAAAGGTCACTCCCAGAATGTAAAAAAAAAAAAATCGTCTTGATGGGATGTGTAATAGCTAAACAAAATATGCAATTATTTCATCATTCATATATCGTGTTTAAAGATGTTCCTATTAGTATAAACTATAGTTATAACATTCCCTGACCTTCCAGATGTCTTAAATGTTAGCTTGTTAAATTTAATCTTGTCTTGGCTCTTCAATGCATGCCAGGGAAGAAACCAGCCCGAGCATACAGTAGGATTGTATTTAATCATTTCATATTCTCTGCTTGATGCCATATGAGCTCAAATCACCTCCTGGACTGCTATGACTAAGCTTTTGCAAGTTAAGATGCAAATTGAAAAACATCTAAAAAGGAATTTAAACCTTTTTTATACCACAAACATGCACAAGCTTTAAGATCTTATGCATAAAGGTTGTGTCTGTACCATAAATTAGCATCAACACAGTCTCAGATTCCTCACACTTCCCAGGGAAAAACCGCACCATGTTGTGAGCTTCCACAGAAAGTCTAGATCTGCACTTCTTGCTTCCTGAAGAAAAAGAAGAAGAAAAAAAACTTTTATGCTTTTCTCTATAAATAATTCAAATATATCATAACGTCAGCAGAATTAAAAACACAACTGTGTAGTTCACAATGTTTTGCATGCACAGGCTCTTTTTTGTTTTGTTTTTGTAGTAGTAGTTTTAACTGAGAAAGCCTAAATGCATTGAAGTGCTGTACAGAGTTGTGGTGTAATTTTCAGGTTGCAGCTCAAATTCAGCCTCGTCATCCTAAATGTGCTTTTGATGAGGTGTCAGGTTCTTTCGCTCTGGAATAATTGGCCGAACCCCCTGTGACCTCTGGGGTCGCTTGCAGGAGGCGTTGAGCTCTGTGAGAAGATTGTTTGCCCAAGGAGATTAGGAAAAGAAGGAAGAAATGTTCACCTATGTACTTTAATATCATGTAGATTTTAATGCATCAGGTTTCACTTCTGTTGATATTAGATGTCTAAAGCTCTATTACATTTTGATGATAATTCAGTGTCTTCACTGTCTCGCTGTTTGGTGCCAGTTCTGTCTAATGTATTGTCTATATTCCAATAACGTAGCCTCTTAACATGCAGAGGATGGTATTTGAAGGAAAATGATGTTGATTTTAAAGCTCTTTTTCCATTTAGGACGGCTTGACGCCCCTGCTTTTGTCAGCTAGACATGCACACGCAGAGGTCTGCCGGAGCTTATTGGACTGGGGTGCTGACATCAATGCTAGAGACAAAAATGGCAGGTATGTTTCTGGTTATCAGTCATAATATAGAGAGACTGCTAAAAGAAAAGTTTTTCAGTTTGTGGTTGTGAGCTCAAAAGTGAGCTGAGTACACTAAATTGGAATGCTAACAGTGGAACTAAACTGTGCATAACATAATCCATTTTTATACAGAACACACTACTGTTCACAAGTTTGGGATCAATATGATTTTTGTTTTGTTTTTGAAAAGTGTTTTATGGTCACCAAGACTGAAAATGTTCCTGTGATGGCAAAGCTGAATTTTCAGCAGCCATCACTCCAGTCTTTCAGAATCTGTCAGAAATCATTCTAATAAGCTGCTTTGGCGCTCAAGAAACATTTCTTACATTTTTTTTAGGATTCTTTGATGAATGGAATGTCCAATTTGTATGTGAAATAGAAATCTTTTGTCTTTCCTCTAAATGTCTTTACTGACGCTTTTGATCAATTTAATGTGTACTTTAATGCACAGTTTAGCTAAATAAAAGTATTAATTAAAAAAAAACATCTATTATCCAATCAGAACCGCAGTGATGTTGGCCAGTGAGAGCAGCTGTCCGGCCGCTGTCGAGTTTCTGGTGCAGAGGGGAGCTGACCTGCACATGGTGGACTCGCTCGGCCACAACGTGCTACATTACGCCAAACTGTCTGGCAGCAGCGAGGTCCGAACCGTTCTCAACAATGCCCTCCACAGACAGCAGTCGGAATCAGGTAATTTAAAAGTGAAAATCAGTGTGATGTCATTTTAAACAATTTAGCTTTGAAGTTGACATTTCAGATTATGATTAAAATACCAATGGTCATACTTTACAGGTACATTCCTCTCCATGATGCTTAAAGTCACCATGAAATAAAAATGGACAATATTTTGGGGAATATTGCAGTATTTACTATAAATAATTGATCTGTGCACATCATTTTGTTTTAAATCATGTGCCCTCATAATCTTTAATCAAAATACCTTCTCCCTCTTGCAACGACACCTCTTCTCTGCTGGTGACATGTTTACTGGTGCGATCAACCCTACATTTTTTTCTTGTTTAAACAGCCGTTTCACTCGAATATACATCGCAATAGGGAATAAAAGACTAACGCAACTTCCATTTCATGACGACTTTAATTAGTGCTGAAAAATACTAATGAAATACATGTATTTGACATCTATTAGTTTTCTGGAGCTGCGTATAATTCCGCATAGTTATTGCTATTACGATTACTAGCGTGTAGTTATGTGTATCATGGGCAGTATAATGTAAAGTGTTCCTGTTCTATAATAACCAAAAGACCTTCTACTCAAAACTGAAGAACATTAATGGATTTCTTCACATACTGTTGCAAGAACCGAAGCTAGAGTGCTGCTGTGATTTGGCTGTAAGCACAAGGCAGCTGTTGTTGAATGTAAAATATACACTGGGATACACTGAGGAAAGCTCAATCGAAAGCCGAAATGTCAGTTTTTCCCCCCAATGGCATTTAATAAAAGAAACCAGTTGATAATATTTGTGCGTGTATCATCACCTTAAATGTTAAATTCTGTTTTCTTTTCTGTCCTCAATTTACACACAGCTTACTGGCTCAACATTGCCATCTAGTGGCATTTTCTTTTCTTTTTTAAACCATGCTTTCACACATCCAACGTTTTGCAAAATTTCTCAGATCTGCTCGTGAAATAATGAAAAATGGAAAGATTAAGACAGAATAACAAATTTCAGCACCAGGCAGTGACATGCCATTTTCATTTTCCCCTCATAACCACACTCCATGTTTTCCCCTCCTGTATCTTTGCATGAGCAGATAAGAATTCGACGAGAACCCCTCAGGTAAGCAAGTTAATTTTCATTTCATTCATTTTCATCCCCTCAGACTTTGATGGTTTTCCTCATTTTTTGATTGACAGAACCTGCAAGTTTCTCCATAGACAATTTAAATTCACATTTTAACTGAATGCTTAGCTCACTTGGAACAGTAGTGTCAGCCTCAACAAGCCAGGAGTTTTGATTGAATATTCCTTTATTTTTACATTTAACAAACATTCCCACAATGCACTTTTAGAAACCTGCACTGGCATTTGCCTCACCCTGTAGTGATAGTCTTCTTTTCCCAAACTAAGTGTGCAGTGTTTATTTCACTAACCACTTAAACACTTTACTTCGTCTTTCTCTTTCTCTCTCTTTTTGCCACTCTCCTTATCACGCACACAATCTCAGCATGGTCAAAAGTTAAATGAGGACAGAAGCTCCACTCCCAAAAAGAGAAAAGCACCTCCTCCTCCCATTAGCCCAATCCAGGTAAAGGCACACAGTGCTGAATCTGTAATCGGTAATGATCTCTGCACTTTCTAAAAGCTTTAGACGCAAATCTTTATGTAATTACTTCTGAATATTCATCTGATAACAATTTTTCTGTATCCATATTGGCTCTTACTGTCTCTAAGCTTAGCCTCACTTTTACGCTATCCTTTGTCTTATTTTTCAGTCGGCTGGTATCATCTCACCACCTTATTTTACTCCAACTGATACTCCTTTGTCCAGCAAAAGTGATTCTTCCAAAAGATTCAATTACAAGGTAAAATATGGAAAGAGCATTAAGGGGTATTAGTATAAATAAAATATATAAAGTATGTATGTATAAATCAAGAAAATATTTATTATAATATTGATTGTAATCATTTATGCCTTATTATTTTTTTATAATATTGATAACAATAAAAAATATAAATAAAAATATCCTAAAAATTAATTTTGTAAGTAGTTAACACTAGAAAACACTTTTCACATTGCTTATTGGCTGTCTCAAAGCTTAGTTACTGCCTACCAAATTTTACCAAATAGCATTTGAACATGCCTATAATGCCCAAAATGCTGTCTAGGTATACAGCTTATTAGGTTTTGAAATATTGTCTGTGGTGAAATCACACCTGTGTTAGATAGCTAATCCATAGGCATGTTGCGGTTATATTTTGTTCATTATTTAATGACCTGAATAACTGGGAGTTCTTCACTTCCTGTTTGTTGAGGAGGAGGAGCTGAAAAGTACTGTACTGAAGGATGAGATCGAGAAATTGCATGAGGAAAAGAGCATGCTGCTCGAGACCATTGAAGATCTGAAGCAGATTGTGGAGCAGACTGAGCCCAAGGCGAGTACCGCACAACCCTTTAATATTCCTTCATGTGGCAGCTGCTTTGATCTTCAGCCACTTTTGCTCTCTGGAACCCATTTTAACAGCTGCATTTTTACTGGCCCTGGCCAGGTGAAGGACCTTGCTTTAGGGGACACAAAAGCAGACTTCTCATCCACACCACCAGTCTTGGCCTCGAACGTTTTGTTTAAGTTTGTGCACTCTGTTTGAATTTCGACTAGTGACGTAAACCCGTGGGTCTTTAGTAAGCATTGAAAACCTAAAAATCCAGAGACACTGTGTTTTGTGTACAGTAATGATGTTCTTCAAAACAGCCTCTTATGTTATGGAAATTTTGTGGTGGCCTGCATGACTTCTCTTAGTGTAGTATCAGATCGTAAGGAATCAGTTTGTCGCTCTCAAGTGAGATTTTGATGTCTAAAGCCCAATAAAAAGGATATTGTAAAATAATCTCTTGATGTCCTCCTGTTTTGAAACAGATGGAGCAGTCTGAGAATGCAAATTTGTCGTTGATTGCAGCCCTGCAAGCAAAGATAGCCTCTCTCTCCCTGGAAAACCAGCAGCTTGCCCAAATAATAAAGGTAACTCACTGTAAAAAAAAGTCACCTTAAAGCTGAAATGTGAATTATCATTTTTTTCGTAAAAAAAACGTTGTTGGTTACCTTCTTTTTGAGCAAGTATTGCCATGTCGTGCCAGTCATTGCCATGTATTGCCATGTCAAACAGTCAGTGGCCTGAGTTTGGGGCAGTACTGCCTGTATACATTTTTACAAATCTGTTTGATGGTTGGAAATTGCACAAAGCACTTTTAAGTAATGAGTATTTGGAAATAAAGATGTGCATTGCAAGTCATTATCTTGATTTTCAAGAACATTTATCTTTTCTCACCGAGCAGAAACGTCCAGCTCCTCAAGGAGAGGAAGGCCATGGAAATTCCCGTCCAAACAGCATCGAATCCAATGCCTCGTACCACTCCACCCGTGCTGATTTTGAGCTCTCCAGTGACGTGCACATCCACACCGGTGATGAAGAGGATCTTTTGGAGATGTCTGGTCTGGACATTAGCAGTTCCTCAATCAAACATGAGATGGAGGAGGATGTGAGGTTGAGTACAGATAAAGAAATCGGACTGCTACGGGATGCGCTGGAGAATCTGCAGGCTAAACTTCTAGAGTCCAGAATGGAAAACCACTCCCTTCAGGCCAGACTCAACACTGACTTTGAGAAAATTGAAGTTGCATCTAAAAGCATGGACGAAGATACTCAAAAATACCAAGAATCTTTGCAAGAGTTACAGCTGAGGGGAGATTCTGTGAGTCCACAAGAGGACAATGTGGTGCAGAAGTTTCAGTATTTGAAAAGCTGCCTGGAGCAGGAGGTCAAAGAACTGAAGGGAAAGTTGGCCAGGTCACAGGAGGAGCAAAAGCAAGATGCTTGTTTGATAAGGGATCTTCAGGCTCAGCTCAAAAGTGTCAGCCTATCCGAAGTTGAGCGTCAAGAACTAAAGAACACCTACAACGCTTTGGTGGAGAACATCAACCAGGAGAAGACTCTGTTGATTGAGAAGTACAAAGAGTCTCAAGAGGAAATCAAGATGCTCCAGGAGGCCCTTCGTGGCACTGTGCCAGTGGAGGCTGCTGCCAAAGACTTTGAGGAGATGAAGGCAGAGCTCGGCGAGATTATCGATGGGCTGCAGCGGCGGCTTTTGGAGCTCTCAAAGTCATACAGTGAGGCCAAAAGCGAGCTTAGCGCTGCCCGCAACCAGCTGCAGGCCAAAGAATCAGAGCCTAAGGACAAGGCAGACGTGGTCTGTGTCACCAAGGAGGAGCATGAGCAGAGAATTCAAGAGCTGACGTTCAAGATGAACGACATGCAGAATGTTGTGAAGGACACTGAGGCTAAGCATCAAGCAGCGCTAAAAGAAATAGCCCAGGTTAAACAAGATGCCGAAAACCAGGCTCAATCGTCTGTAGCCATTGCAGACCACACACAGGTCGTGGCATCCTTGGGGAACGCTATCAAGAACCTAGAGTTGGAAGTTGAAGTTCTTAAGGAGCAGCTCGCCCAGAAGACCTTGCAGGTGGACGCTTTGCAGAACAGACTGACAGTTGAGAAGGATGTAACTCCAGATGATTCATTATCCCGGCTGGAATATGAGCAGATGAGGGAGACTCTGGAGAATGAGATAAGTCACCTGAACCACCTACTGAAGGATGCTCTCAGGAAACAGGATGAGATGGCCCTGGAGGTGACCGCTGCTTGGCAGGAGGTGAGGGACGGCAGGAATGAGAGAGAAGCGGCGCAGGAGCTGGCGGTTTGCAGGGAGCAAGAGTGCAGTGCATTGAATACCAGGTACAAGGAGGCTCAGGATATCATTGTCCAGCTGAAGAAGCAGGTTGAGAACCATGTTATCTCAGAGAGAGAGAAGAATAAAAAGGTGCTGATGGTTCAGGTCTGTCTAAATTGATGCAGATGTGTCATATTAAAACTTAATGTGTCATGTTTGTTTATTATCTACAGATTGATGATCTCTCAAAGGAAATCATGAAGTTGAAGGATGCTCTGAACAGCCTGTCACAGCTGTCGTACACCACTAGCACCCCTAAGAGACAACAGAGCCAGCAGGTGGACTCGCTCCAGCAGCAGATCAAACAACTGCAATATCAGCTTTCTGTATGTTACTAATCTTGTTCTTCCATAAATTAGCAAGGAATCTAATGCTCTGTTTCATTAAAGATAGCAACTCAAAGGTTCAAAGGTTTGGGGTCGGTAGTTTCCCATGCTCACCAAGATTGCATTTATCTGACCAAAAATACAGTAAAACTGTAATATTATAAAATATCATTACAATTTAAAACAACTGTTCTCTATTGTGAACATATATTTTAAAATGTGATTTATTCCTGTGATGGCAAAAATGATTTTTTTAGCATGTCACATGAGCCTTCAGAAATCATTCTAACATGTTGATTTGGTGCTCAAGAAACATTTCTTATTATTATTAGTGTTGAAAACAGTTGTGCTGCTTAATATTTTTGTGGGAGCTATAATAATTTTTTTCAGGATTGTTTGATAAATAGAGAGTTCAAAAGAACAGCATTATGTGAAATAGAATATTTTTAAACATTATAAATGTCTTTGTCACTGTTGATCAATTTAGATATAAAAGTTTTTTATTTATTTGTATTCATTTCTGGCCCCAAACATTTGAACGATAGTGTGTAATATATAGCAGCATAGAAAATGGTGTTTGCTGTTTTTTATGAGCATGACAGATGCATCATAAATTCAATTTAGGACTCAAAATAGCAAATAACAGTATTTGCTTTTTTTGTGCTGTAGGAGTCCAAGAAACGCCATCATGAAATTGTCTCAGTCTACCGGATGCACCTTCTTTATGCTGTCCAGGTCCGTATTGATTTCTGATCAGTTTTTTATTACAGTGTGTACACATGATATATTGACATTTAAATGTTTCCTCTGTTAAAGATACTGCAATGTCATAGTACCACTGTTATAACAATATTTTATATATTTATTTAATAATATTGCACTTATTCCCATCCATATACTGTATTATCTTGTTAGTAAATTATTTCAGTTTTTTTTTTTTTCTCACAGTTCAGAATGTAACTTTTAAACACTGAAACCTTTCCTTTCAGGGGCAGATGGATGAAGATGTGCAAAAGGCTTTGAAACAGATACTTGTAATGTGCAAAATGCCAACCGAGGCCAAGTGAAGGAGCCAGTACTGCAGTTGTTCATGATTTGCCAAAAAACATTGATCAAAGGAAATTCATCTGAGAACTAAAGCCCAGGATCCATCAATCAGAATGACACAGGTTGTCAAGCATTGCAATTGAAATCGTCATTGGCTTTCCCCAGATATTTTGGAAACTTACAGCGAACTTGAGTGATTTACGAAAACAGGAAGACCATTGATGTGCGCACAATGTCTCAGCTCATGCAGTGCCAGACAAAAACACAATCTACAGTCAATGATTTTCTGAAATCTATTTTGAAAACAGTTCGTATTTTTGTATATTGTCAAAGAATTTGATCAGTATTTGATCCTGTTGCAAGGTAATTTTGTCAGTTTGCATTGAGGTAGAATGCAAAAACAAAGCACAATGTTCTAGTATGTTTGCCTGCAGAGCAGTTCATCACAGTGCACCTTTTACAATCATATTTTCTTTCTTTTTCAGTTGTAGGATGTGGACTTTCTCAAATTGCAACTACCTGTAGTATCTACGTGCTGTGAAAGGGAAGTGGCTCAGTGTTGTTGGATATTGTGACCCTTTTCAGTAGTTTTTCAGAATTCTCCACTTTTTCAGAGTATGTGCTTTACAAAATGTCTATCCGCCAAATGCACTTTCTTCAGTCAGTAGTCAGTCTTTCTTTGATACCAGTATTTACCTGCCATTTTCAGGACACCTGATGGGCTGTGTCCATGTGCCTCTGCTCATTTGTACGCCCATGGTAATGTTTTGGAGACCATAACATTTGAAGCTGCACTATATTTCTTTTGCATTCTGCTTGGTTCAACCAGCCTGCTGCACTAAAACATTTGAGTTTTACAGTTGAATTTGCCTGCACATCCTAAATATGTACTGTAGTCTGTTATGGTAATGAAGTCATCACACCTTAAACAATTACTGTAGTTAGTTATAAACTAAAGGCTTCAGTGACACAGTGAGGGGTGAGTTAGCCCTAGCACTTCAGTGTAGTTGTGGTTTTTACAACAAATAAGGTTTGGAAAAGATGAGATTGTAGTTTGTCAGTTTAAGGATAAACACACTTCCCCAATTAAGGAGTTACTTAAATGTGGGTCGTATGAAGGATTTTTTGACACCTAAAGAGTAAACACGCTTTATTAGTGATAAGAAATATACAGTAGCACTTGAAAACATGCTATTCACCTGTAGAGCATGGTTTAGATGTTATTTTGTCCATGCACTAAAGCCTTGCTCATTACCTGGTTTAGTATAATTTTTTAGCTTTTTGAATGTAATTTGAGGAAAGCATATAAACCTGTTTATAAGGAGTAATTGCTTTCATAGAAAATATAGCGGAGTTTTGTATGACGTGTATTAGGTGTCCACTACCTATAGAAATTGCCATCTTTGCTTTTTGTTTATCCGTTACCTTTCCTGAGAACCATTGCATTACTAAACGAGTTCATAATATACAAAACCACATTTGTCAGAGATCATATAGCCCCAGTTACATCAGAAAATATTTCACAAGTATCTGATACTGTCAGTTTCTGAAGTGAAGAGTTTGCATGCAAAAAAAAAAAAAAAAAAAACCTGCCTTGTTGAATACCTATGATATTGTCATTGAGCTCTTATCTATCATATTTCATGATCGGTTCATTGTCAGTTTTTTTTTTGTCTATTGTATTTGTTATTGACTCAGACAAAAAGTATTTTTGCTTAGTAATTAAACGTATGAATTGGTTCTTTTTTTGTTGTCAAAGTTTTTGTTGTCAAAGTAAAAAAAAAAAAAAAAAAAAAAAAAGATTGCTCCAGGCTTATGTAAGACCTTTTTGTGCACCAAAATTCTTTCCAAGTATTAATTCTTAATTTGTATTCTACAAATGTGAATACAGCTTGAAATACAGATTGACAGCTGCAGGAAGAGCACAGACCTGGTTTCAATTTTATGGCAAATGCTGATTCTGCATTGAGTTTTTATTGTTATTGTTTGGTTTTATTGTATATCAGCTGGAACATTGTACCTTGATGCTCATGTGCTTCTTGTGCGTCATCAACAAACTTGCTGTGAATTCAACTAGCTCTTAGACCTTAGGAGTAACAGTTTTGTTGTAACACTTTACAATAAGATTTATTATGTTAGCAGTTAATAACATTAACCAACATTAAGACACAATTACAGTACTTCTATAGCATTTATTAATCATATGAATCATTTGCATTAACAAAAATTAATAAACACTGTTAAAAATATATTGCTCGGTGTTAATGTTTGCTAATGTTTTTGCTAATGTTGACAAAAGAGACGTTATTGTAAAGTGTTCACAATTCGGTAAAGCTAAGGAATGGCATTGCTGTCATATTTAGAAAGTTGTATAACAATTTGAAAACATTTCCTTGAGCTGCCAAAATAATACTGTACAAATTGAGGATTTTCATATTTTACATGCCTCTATTTTGCAAAGGTCTCAAAGAGAAACTACACAGGCCAGCATGTGAGTTCTATTTCCTGTTGGTAATTTCATGAAATTGCTGCTTTGGTGAAGAAGGTCACTGTCAATGTTTTTTAGATGCCATTTTGGCAAGAAGAGAGGCTGTCAGCGCCTGAAGGCCGAACCAGGGACAATAGACCATCTCACTCTGAGCACACAGCATCAGAATGTTCTTAGATGTCATGCCAACTGAATTCTGGGTAATGTCACCATGGTACCCTGTGGTATGACTCCTTTAAAATGTTCCTTTATAGCTTTGTCCTTAGACAGTACCATCTTACTCAAACAAGTGGACACCATTAGAGCACAAGTGCCTGTCATGGCAGAAACACAGTAGCTTTACTTGGACACAGATTAGTGTTAAGATTTTAAGCTATATTATTCTTCTCCTGTCCCAAGAAATGGACTCAAGAGCATCCCGCCTGTGCTATAGCTTAGTGTAGTACACCAAAAGTAATTGTCTCAGCTAGATGGTGCTGTTGACCAATATCACTTAGAGAAGCACTTCAGGCTACATTAAGGATAAAGCATTGAAGTCAAATATGCAGCCATTCAAATCATATTCAGAGGATAACGGAGTTAGGAGTAAATTTTTTTTTAGATGTGCCTGCAACCCCTTCAGCCGTGACTTACAGCACTAGCATTGAGTACCTTATTTCTTTTAGAAAACGGTTAAGTTACCACACAATACAAATATCAAAGCCAAAATATATTTATCAATGCAACTTTCATGAAGTAAAATAACTAAGCCTTCCTTCGGCTGAAAAAAAAAAAGTCCCTATAACCATTCAGCAAATGCAGGTAAACTCATTTACTCGATCTCTCGCAATATTAAGCTTCAATGAACAAAATCAATGAGAACAAACATTTGTTTACTTTGTTAAGAAGAGTGGTTGCTAGTGGTGTTGTGTAGTGAGACACAGAACCATTGGGTGAAGCGGTCATCATAGCCGTGTTTTATCATGAATAAAACACAGCTATGATGACCGCTTCACCCAACGGGACTAACCTCGGCACAGATTTTTTAAGACTGTTCTGAAGTTTCTAGCTATATATTTTCTTATAAGTGTTACTGATCGGACTTCGAGAAAGATCTCATAGACTTAAGGTTACATTGGCTGTAATACTAATGCTGTCCTACAGAGGGGGGCACAGGATAAGAAATCTTTTATGGCTAGTCTTTTACTCCATTTCAATCAGTTTAAATGGCAAATAAATTCATTCTCCGATAGAGAGCGCTCCAAGTTATTTTTGTTTATACCTGGATACTCAAAATGTTTCGATGGAAAACCCGTTTAAAACAGTTTATTGTACAGGAAAGTTAGTCACCAATCCAAACTATTGTGCTGCTAGCCTGCTATGTAGCACACAGACAGTAGCTCCTGAAGTGCAGATCAGGCTTGCAGAAACTTACTCTCTGCGCAGTCAGGAGAGCAGAAACTTACTCTTAGCCCTGTCCTGTGAATTATCAATAAAATCTACAGTGCTTGAAGTGGAAAAAAATTAAGTGCCGGTACTTCCCCTTGGGGAAAAGTGTGGCAGGGGGTATGATTAAAAAACATTTAATATATTTATTGTATAGACCTTATGTAGCCCCGCCCATTTTCAGCGCTGCGCTCGTTTTCTTTTGACTTCCGGTCTGTATTTTCACAGTGATCTTAAGTGTTTATGAATGAATGGCTCGTTTTAAAATCTTCCCGGCCTACTGACATTTGTTAAGACATTTGCTTTAAACATTACAATCCTCATGATAACTTTCGTTAACTTTACATTAAGTAAATCAACTTCAAAAGTTAATTAGCCTACTCCTGGACAGCAATGCCATAGAAATATACAGAGCGACCGAAAAAACGGAAGTTCAAAGACAATATTCTAAATGGTGCATAAGGTCTATACTAGGGTGGGCAGGAACAAAGCATATAATAGGTTCTACATCAAGTCAATCCCTGAATCATTTTAACTAACCAGATCATATTCATTAATATTCATTTAGAATATAGACAAACCTTGGGAGTGTTGTCTGCCACTGCACTGTAAAAATTAAAATAAAATTAATGAAATCTTATACCAAACCAGCTTAGGTTCACAAAAGTTGTTCAGATAACATACTATTTTGAGTTTCTGTTAAATAAACTAATCTTTCTTTGTGTCAACTCAAATATTTTGTTTAAATTAACTCAAAATTCTAAGGCTTTAAGTTAAACCAACAGATCATGTCATGACGATCTATCGATAAACACACACCTTGTCGCTTGTTCTCTGCTTCTGACACTGGCTCTGCGCAGCTGCGGACTGACGAACACGCTAAATAATGCTGATTTAAAGACTGAGAGGAGCCGAAGCCTGCCTCCGTTTTCATATGAGGTTTAAATGGGACTGAGGTGATTTACATATTCGTGATGCCCCTGGTACCAGCAACATGTGAGAAGTGAAAAAAGTGACCGGTTTGTCTGACCAGGTTCACAAGGATCATTAGGTTCATCACTAACTGTATCCATGCAAGTCCTCCTCTCGTCTGTGACAGGGGTGCTGATATCCTGCGAATTGTGGTTTGCTTCCTGTCGCTGGATTTAATTCGACTGACTTGACTGACTTCGTAAGAAGTACTGATCAATGCATTTACATTTACATTTACATTTATTCATTTAGCTGACGCTTTTATCCAAAGCGACTTACAATTGCTATATATGTCAGAGGTCGCACGCCTCTGGAGCAACTAGGGGTTAAGTGTCTTGCTCAGGGACACATTGGTGTCTCACAGTGGATTCGAATCCGGGTCTCTCACACCAAAGGCATGTGTCTTATCCATTGCGCCACACCACCCCTTTTATCCAATGCGAGGCCCTTGTCCCTTCTTCCTCAAGCATTTCATTCTCCCATTGTGCAGAGCTGAGCGCCTACGGAAACGCTACAAAAAGGAGCGTGCGAGAGCTAACTTTTATAAAGACCCATTCAAATTTGTAAAGAAGTGATTGACCAGTGAGAAGAATGGCACATTAAAAGCATCTACGATTGAGCTGGAGAGATATTTGGAGGAAACAGATACAGATGCAAAAAGACATGAGCCTATGTCAATTCCGTCAGACATCCCACCTATCAACCCACCAGAATACCAAATAGAGGACTGTGCACCTAAGTGGAAAGAGGTGGAGCAGGCTGTGAAAAAGGCAAGGGCTTCATCATCTCCAGGGCCTAATGGAGTTCCGTATAGAGTGTACAAGAGTACTTCAGGAGTTCTACGAATTCTGTGGAAATTGATGAAAGTGGCATGGGAGAAACAGGTTGTACCTAGAACATGGCGCAGAGCAGGTGGAGTCTTTATACCTAAAGAAAAAGATTCTACAAGCATCAGTCAGTTTCATCCTATTTCCCTATTAAACGTTGAAGGCAAGATTTTCTTCAGCATTATTACTAAGAGATTGTCAACTTACCTATTAAAGAACTGCTTCATTGAAACTTCAATACAAAAAGCGGGCATTCCAGGTTTCCCAGGATGCTTAGAACACATCAATGTGATCTGGCAACAAATTAAATCAGCTAAAAAGGAGAGGAAGGAGCTCCATGTGACATTCCTGGATTTGGCTAATGCATATGGTTTAGTGCCACATGCACTTCTTTGGGCAGCATTTGTTTTTTTCAGTGTACCGATAACAATAACAAATTTAGTGAAAGCCTACTTTTGAGATTTGCAATTTAGTTTTTCAACTCAGCACTACATGGCAATGCCTAGAGGTTGGAATAATGGCAGGATGCACCATTTCTCCACTGGCTTTTAACGTGGCAATGGAAGTAATCATTTGGGCATCAAAATGGGTAGTAGGAGGAGAGCGATTGGCTTCTGGAAAGCGACTACCACCAATTAGAGCATTCATGGATGACATGACAACCATGACTACAACAGTAGCCTGCACTAATCGGTTATTGGGTAAATTAACCAATAACATTGAATGGGCACGAATGCAATTTAAGCCCACTAAATCAAGGAGCATCCCTATAATTAAAGGCAAAGTAGTTGATAAAACATTCTTCATTAATGGTGAGGCAATACCAACAGTGTCTGAGAAGCCAGTGAAGAGTCTTGGGAGATGATACGATGGGGATCTAAAGGACACAGTTCGTGTAGGAGAAGTTAGAAGACAAGCAGTGGAAGGGTTGAAGAGCATAGACAGCTGCACTCTACCAGGCAAACTAAAACTCTGGTGCTTTCAGTTTGGTCTACTGCCGAGGTTGCTGTGGCCATTGACTGTGTACGAGGTTTCTTTGACAACGGTAGAGAAGCTGGAAGCTTTAATCAGTTCATACATCAGGAATACGCTGCCTCGGCAGAGTGGGACTTTATAGTAAAGGAATACTGCAACTACCAGTCTCCGCTTTAACTGAGGAGTTTAAGTCCGCCAAGGTCAGACTGGAAATGACATTAGTAGAGTCACGACAAATGCGTAAGGCAGCACCTGAGTTGAAAACTGAAAGAAAGTGGCCAGCAAAGAAAGCTGTGGAAGATGCAAAGGCTGCCCTTCGAATTGGTGATATCATAGGGCAAGTTCAGCATGGTCTTGGTCTCAGTTTAGCTCCTCCTACAAGGCACAAGGCAGCCCAAAGGAGGAAGCTGGTAGTCAACGAGATGCAAAAGCAGGAGGAGAGGATGAGGTGTATAAAGGCCACCTCCCAGACCAAGCAGGGAGAATGGATGAGATGGAAGAGTGTGGAACAACGCAAGATGGGCTGGCAAGACCTATGGTCAATGGAACAGAGTAGGATCAGTTTCCTCATCAGGTCAACATATGATGTTCTCCCACCACCACATAATAACCTAAACCTCTGGGTAGGAGAGGATCGCTCATGTCCTTTGTGGTCATCACCTGCAACATTAAGGCACATTTTGACAGGATGTTTGGTGGCTCTTAGCCAAGGACGGTTTACTTGGCGCCATGACCAGGTGCTGCAATGTTTGGCCTTAACATTGGAAGACAAGCGTAACATGACCAATAAGTTGCCACCTGTTCTATCAAAAGATTACACACAAAAGACAACATTCCTCCACCCAGGAGAGCAACCACCAAGAAAAGGTGTTAAAACCAATCATCGCCCAGGACAAATGGAAAATGCTGGCAGATGTTGATCAACGGCTTATTTTTCCACCTGAGATTGCCAACACTAACCTTCGACCAGATATTGTCTTGTGGTCTGGATCAGCACGCCTTGTTCACCTGATAGAGTTAACAGTGTCATGGGAGGTTGCTGCAAATGAGGTGTATGAGAGGAAGAAACTGCGGTATGCTCAACTAGCCACTGAAGTGGAACAGCGAGGATGGAGAGTCCAGGTTTACCCAGTGGAAGTTGGTTGTCGAGGATTTGTGGCACACTCTACAACCCGGTTTCTCAGAGACGTCGGATTCAGTGGCCGAGAGTTGCGTCGCACAGTGAAGAACTTATCTGAAGCAGCAGAGAGGAGCAGCAACTGGCTGTGGTTGAGACGGAAAGATTCTGGTTGGGGATCTCAAGCACAATAGAAAGAAAGAAATGCTGATGTACAATAAGTAAGCTGGGCTGAGTTGAGTGGGGGACGGAGGGGGGTGATGCTGGGACGCCAGAATCACTGTCGAGCCCTCTTGAAGTGTTGTGGGCAAGACGACAAAACACTGAGGATGGAAGGTGCCCACTTGAAGACCCCAGAGATGTACCTACTTAGCTCAATCCAGACGGTTGTCATGCTGATGCGCTGGGGAGGCCACACTGTGGTTGATCCCCGGAGTCAGCATCAGCCGTTGTGTGTGCTGATGCGCCAGGGAGAAAATAAGCTGATCCCTGGAGCCAGCAGTATACTTCAGCCATTAACACCAGACAGAAGGATATTTACATATGACATATGGATCACATTAGTTTACTATAAAGCTACGTCTTAGTTGGTGCTTATCTTGGCGAGAGCCGAGTGCAAATCAGCATGAAGTTTTAAGATCTACTCTCGTGTAATGGAAATCTTAAACTCATAATAGACAAAAAAATTATGGGAATACTAGATTCTAAGCAACAAAGAAATGCCACAATTTATCAAGACCTTGAAGCAGATAGGAGGGAGAAACGCCCATAAACACCTCATATGTGGTCGCTCCCAAGTATAAAGGCCCCGATACTCACAGCGAAGTTCTTTTTCGTTCTTCGTTTTACTGTTATTATCGAACATCTGACACTGCCCACACTGCTGAGAGCGACTGATAGATTAATATGAAAATATGTGCTGTGCGCTTTCTTCTCGGTAACAAAATAAACACAACAAAACAAAAAAAAACAGCAAGCATTTTTTAATTAAGCATAAAAAAAAGCATTTGATCATAGCAATGTGGATATGCTTGCACGAGTTCTGCAATTCAGCACTCTAGTAAAGTCAGGTCACGTTTATAATTTATTATGTTTGCCACCCCAATGAAATCAGTGGGTCGTACCTGGCCACCCCAGAAAATGGGATTTGCCGCAGCTGTGCTTCAGGCGACTCAAGTTCAAGTCCTGGCTCAAGGTTCAGACTTCTCAAGCCAACATCAAAGTTTGTTTACAAATTTTAGCCTCTAGTTACTTTGAATTATATGTCATCAAGTTGACAATGCATTTTGCCTTCAGATGTGTTCTCCAAACCTCCTCACCAGCATCACCATCAGAATCTGATATGCCTAAATGGAACCATATGTAGTAAATGCATATCAAAACAGACAGGATCATATTATTAATGACATCATACCCAAATCCGCTCTCCTTCTCTTTTTTGAACAGACTGCCGAACACGACGAACTTGTGAGGATCTAGTTTAATGCCGCTCAGGGACTTTCAAGCCTCTGAAGTCTCATTGCCTCTAATGGCTGCTTTTATATTCAGTCACACCTGACTCATTGAAAATCAAAGCCTGGAGGCCCCTTTTCACAGTGACTAAAACTAGCAGGAGAATCAACCTGGTGAGAGGGGCGACCGTGTTTGCAGCCAAGTGACAGGGAATTTATGGGAGCACTTAGGCTTCTAGGGAAATAAGTAAGAAAGAGAGAGCGAGTAAAAGAGGCAAACACTTGTCTATGAGTGGCTTATTAAAAAGGTGAGAAGTGAGTGTACTGTCTGGAAGGGGGAATAATTGTGCTCTTAAAAGGGACTTCAAAAGGCCAGTCGTGTCGGTGGAAAACCGTTAGCAACATGTGAAGGAAATGGCTCATGAGGGTCCGCCGCTATTGGCATGTGGTGGATCAAACCATCTGGGGCGGAGGAACGGCAGACACCATATGTCCAACTGTCCTCTTGTCCATCTTTTTGTGAAACCACATTTGTCTCCCTGCTGTTATGTTCTATGAAATGGGCTAATATAGCACAAAATGGTTGATTATGACCTTCATTGCTGATAAATCAGTCAATGGTTTTCAAGATAAGCTATCCAACAAATACAACACCATTGTAAATTGTATTTAATATGACAGATGGTGGTTTTTTCACATTAGAAATATTTTTTTCCCATAAAGTTGCAGATCTAGACTAGCTCATTATGTTGAGCTATGGAACTTGGGTCTGTTTTATTACTGTAGTAGGC
This sequence comes from Rutilus rutilus, assembly GCF_951802725.1. Lineage (NCBI taxonomy): Eukaryota > Metazoa > Chordata > Actinopteri > Cypriniformes > Leuciscidae > Rutilus > Rutilus rutilus. Next base: position 21,599,368 of record NC_140231.1, on the reverse strand, counting down.
TAAACATGATATGTACAAAAAACTTTTTTTCTTCTTTTTTTTTACATACCAGGTTTGGTTAGTTTTTTGTTGTTTTTTTTAGACTGGTTTCTAAAACGTTTTTATAAACAAAATGCAACACTACCTAAATGCAACCAAAATTTGTTGTTTGCTATAGCATGGCTAATAATTACAGTCTGCACACCTTGTACTAGAGAGTACAGTAATGTTTTGAGCTATTACCAGCAGTTTGTTCTTGATTTCATGGTGATATACAGTTTCAGTTTTTGCAGGAAAATATGCTACAAGGTCTGTTCTGCAGAGGCTGGCAAACAACCAAGTCTCCTTCCCTTGCTGGTTCTGCGTTGCAATGGGGATTAGATGTTCTCTGCAAGTTTATTCATAGTATTATAAAATGGTGATGTAGATCCAGTGACTTACAAATATTCCCTCAGAGGATATTGAAACTAAAGAGACAAGTATTTGGGGTTTTACTAAAAACTTCACTGGATTAAGCAGTGATATCAAAATGATGGCCATTGATTCAATTCCAACGACTCCGGATGTGGTTTATGAAATGGCTTTAAAGGGATAGTTCACCCAAACATGACAATTCTTAGATCATTTACTCGCCCTCATGTTATTCCAAACCCGTAACACTTTCTTCTTTGGGAGAATGCTGTTTTGGACCCCATTGACTTTCATTGTATGGACCTTTTTTTTTTTTTGAAATATTTGTTTAGCTGAAAAGAAAGTAATTATCTTATTTGGATGAATTATCCATTTAATTTACAGTGAACAGTAATACAGCCAGTATATAATCAAGGCAAGTCACCTTTATTTAAATAGTGCTTTGCAGTAGGCTACAGATTGTTTCAAAGCAGCTTCACAATATAATGATCAATGTTGCAAACTTCATCAAATATGTGCAAATTCAAATTCTTCTGTTAAAATAGCTCCACAGAAGAAAATCAAAAAGAAAGTCAGTTCAGTGTTGATTGAGTTCAGTTCAATAACTGTGTAAAGTTGATAAATTATTAAATGAGTTCAATTCAGCTGCAATCAGTACAGAAGACAAAAGTGTAATTTTTCAGCTAAATTCAGTTCAATAACTACGGAGCCCCTAAAGGGACATGGTGAAGAAAAAAAATATGATGGAAGGAAAAATTATTTGGCAATGCTTTTGCGTTCCCCTGAAAACTTTACGTTCGCTCGCAAAAAAGAATTGTGAGGGAACGCAAAGGTTTGAATTTTTGTCCATGTCCCTTGAGGGGCTCTGTAAATAACAGTGTCAATGATGCAAAGAATGAAAATTACGTAATGAAGCATAAATTCATCGAATTAGCTAAAGCAGCTCTGCAGAAAGGTTGGTTCTCATTAGTGCAGTCAAATCAGTAATATTACTGAATATTGAGTGTCTTTTAAACCCCAACTAAGTGGCCAGTGGCAAGAAACCAAAACTCAGGTGACAGAAATGGAGACTAAACCTGGCCAGAAACCAGGCTCAGTCAGGGGACCAGTTCTCCTCTGACCAAATGAGTAAAGTCTTCATCTAATGTGAGTGTGTATGATTTTGAACATTGCGCTCTGTGTGTTATAATGACAAAAAGGCTTTAAAGTTCAATTTTAGACAGCAATTTTAACAGCGCTCGTCAATTTAAAAATTGGGATGGCCAATCAAATCAAAGTAGGCGGGGTTTACTGTTCACGAGCGTGAATTCCAGCGCGAACGATGTCAGTTCACATTTACATTTATGCATTTGGCGGACGCTTGATTCCAAAGCGACTTAAATTGCATTTCAAGGTAGCCTACACGTTTTTTTTTTTTTTTTTTTTACATTCTTATCAGTTCTTGCTTTACCTGGGAATCGAACCCCGAACTCGTCTCGATTCTCGAACTCTACCGTTTGAGCTACTACAGGAAAGAGAGTGAGGTACGTTCAAGTCCTCCTGGGAAGTTCGTACTTACGAGGTGGGAAGTCGTGTTTACGGCGGCAGGTGCGTTCAAGTAATTTTCGTCGTAGTAATATGGCGGTGTGTAGCCTACTTTCTCTTCATTATTTACACAAAAATACAGCAAGGTTCTACTCTAGTTCTAGAAAATGAAGAACAAAGAAATGTGCATCAGGTGTGCTTTGTTTTTTAATGTTTTTAATTAATTTATGAAGCCACTGCAAACTTTATCGTTACATATTACATTGTTATATAGGCTAATGCTATTGCCATCATATTCTGTGCAGGTAATTAGCTTACTTCGCTGTAAATAGAAAAGCCTGACAATATTACTGCTAAATACCTTTCGGTATTGTGGTACTCCGCCATGTTTCTCACTGACACGCCCACAACTCGTAAAGATCGGAGCTTAAAGAAAATCCCGCTTCCCACTGGTATTTACGACATGGTGACGTTCATGTGCGTTCAACTCGTAAATACGATCTATACGAGATGACTTGAACGCAACATCCAGTGATGCAAACTACTCGACTTTTTTCTCAAATATGGCCGTTTGGAATTGAAAATAATACGTGATTCATGTAGCCTAATTCCTAACTGAGTGAGATGAGATGAGACAATACGTTTTCGACATATTAGGCATACAAATAAAAGTAGACTAGCCTACTACATGTGTCTACATTTTAATGCATTTTTTTCTCTCTAGCAGCCAAGTATTGGTAATTTTTTACTGCTACTAATTCAACATCTAAAGGGCTTTTTTATTTTTTATTAATTGAGGACTTTGAGCTCTTGACTCTTTGACAGGGATACAATGATTAGATGGGAAAAAAATGTATGGTGCTTTTAAGCATGCAAGTATTTTAGCAAGCTTCTCTGCAGGCTAGGGCTCTGACCTTTAATAATGGAGCAAAATATTATGGTCAATATACAAATAATTTACCTAACTCAAATTTCAACATCAACGCCACCAAACCGCTGTCTTGTCAAATGGCATTTTTTGAGCTTGCAAATGTTGCCTTATTTAGGGGTATTTATTTATTAATTTTTTGAAAATTAAATTTTCAAGACATTGCATGCAGGCCCATGTGTTTCTCATGAGTGTGAGTTATTTTGAATCTGGAATCTCAGCCCTTTCAGCTGCTGTTTGCTTTGTCTTGCCTGCCTTTTATCTCCCACTGGAGCGATCCAGAGTAAATATCATTTACAGGTGCAGTAGTATTATTTTTAAGCCGTTTAGACTGGAATTTAGGAGTTCTCATTTGTAAGTTTAATTGCAGGTTGGTGCAAATTGACTCTTCAGAGAGAGAGAGAGAGAGAGAGAGAGAGAATGGCAAGACGCTGGGAATGTGGGGAGGGATGTAGTGGTCATTGAGGATGAAATACTGTACAGCAGATACTGAAGAGTGGAGTTGAGCAATTATTTAGATGAATTGGCAGTCACTGCTTCTGAGATTTACTGAAGAATACTCAAAACAGAAAAGAGCTTTATGTATCAATGAATTAATTTGTCTGTTTAACATGGTAAGAAACGGTATATATTCACATGCTTCCATTTTATAAGAAAATGTGTGTCAACTGTGTGTTGTACAAAGTTGTGAAACCTTATAAAAGAGGCATCTTTTTTTTAAATGAATGTCCTCCTGTTGGGACATAGCAGTAATGTCCTGCTTAAAAGTTGCTAATTTATTTAAGTAATTTAAAGCATATTTTATGGTAATAATATTTTAGGTAAATGCAGATTAATTTTCTGTTCCATAACCTCAGAAGAACTGCAGCGTTTGTCTCATACAATGGGTGGTGACAGTGAAGATGCTTCAATTTATTTTTTATTTATACATTATTATTATTGTTACATGTTAAATAATTTTATTATGTAATATTATTTTGTATTAATACTAGATTTTTGAGTGAAAAAGTCAAAAAAAAATTGAGAATGATCCAAAGAGCATCTTCAATATAGTGGCAGGAACATGACTGTCTGTACAAAGGAGTTTCCATGATAGATGCCACAAGTATAATTTTTTATGTTAATTGGACACTTTTTAATACCTGTCATTATTTTTCCTGCATCATTTTTGTGTTGCCTTGAATCTTTTTACCACACATGAAATTGTCTATTCCTATACTGTTCTGCACAGATGCTGATGAGTGTTCAAGAGCAGCCACTGATTTCTGTAGGAAATCCCACATCCTGCTTCCTGTAAGACAAAGGTAAGAACCCCTGATGTGTTCACAAGAACACACAATAGATAACACATGCTTTGTAATCCACAACCATTTATTCATGTCACTGGCTGTTAATGTATTAAGGAATGTTCCTGGTTTCACGGTATTTGTGAAACAATGTTGATTGCCACATATAATTATTTTCCCTCATTTGTCCAAAGAAAGGGAGAACTCAAAACTGACTGTTGCATGAGCACCAACATGTTAAAAGCACATGTGCTAACCACTGCACCACACATATAAAACCAGGCTGGCAGAAGTGTAATATTTGACATTGCTTTATGTTTCCCATTACATTTGGCCTGCTGTTATTAGTAATTTTGTTGGCATTGTCTGTATGAGTCCCTCTTTTACACATAAAGTTTTTACATTTATTTACTTGGCAAACAGTTTAGAAAAAGTCCTGTTTATTACCTGTTAAATAAACCCAGCCCTCACCATTAGAGTTGCAGGCTTCAAATGAATGCGTTTAGGGTCAAGCAAAAAAATAAAAAGAAGGAAAAAAAGTGAAGTCTTAAATATCCAGTATGATTAAATATGAGCAGATGATACCACACAGGAGAAATAAACAGAGGGAATTATCAGGTCCAGTGGACCACGCTCATAATTGAACATGCGAGACACCGCAAAAAACACTCTTAACGTCTGAGATCTTGTTCAGCTGAGACCGCAAGCAGAAATGGAGCTTGGATGTGATGTCTGTTGCAGAAACTCAAGAAGAAGAGAAGTCAAAGCGAGATGACTAATCTGTGGGCCCTGGATGTTTCTGTGCAAAGATAAATCAAGTGAAGCAACGTCAAGTCTCGTTAGTAAATGATGAATCAGGTCGAATATTTTGCAAATACAACCCAGAGTGGTTTCCTGGAAAGTCTTGACATCATTTACACAGCTGCTCATGTAAACGGATCATCCTGAGCCTTTATTACACTTGAGAGCCCTGCGGTGGAGTTTCCTACAAGTGGTCAGGCTTTACCTTAGGATCCGTCAGGGAGGTGAAGACCTCCCACTGGTGTCTGGGTAGAAACGGACCAAAGATAGACAGGACTAAATGTAAGGTGATGTTTTAATGCCATTTCTTAATGTTTTTAACTGCTATGTGTGTTTTTCTCATTAGAATTTAGACAAAGTATGTTTTATTTTACTATTGGACGTCTTAAATTCCACCGTGAGGTTTGTCCATTAGATCTTTCTCATTTGCAAAGTCTATTTGCTTAAGTCTAGAAGCGTCTAGCATGTTGACAAGTTGACAAAGAGAGAACTTGGATTAAAACAAGAATGTTTTTGAGCGATCCCAGAGCTCACCGTTGACTTCTACCTTAACCTGACAACATATATCTCTTAGAAAACTGATACGGATGACTCTTCTAACTCTTCTTGCATATTTCACACCCTTCCACTCCACAGCATTAGAGTGTCATGGTCACGACTGACATGGAAAACTTTGACTTTTAAACAATTAAATACCTTCTGAAGGAAGTGTCTAGCAGTGAAGTGATCTGGATGACAGTGGGTGCTACTGACGTCTCATTGTAGGTTATGGGAAGTGAGATAAGTCGAAGGGAAGAATATGGACCGAAGACTTCAAAGCAGAACATGCCCACTATGTCATTGTAAATGAGTATACGGACAAACTACTGGGGCGAAGAAGATAATGCTTCAAAAGTATTTGAAAGTTGGAGATAAAGATCTCATCAGTGCCCAATAAATAACCTTCTGTGGTGTCTGTTCACAGTAAGATGTCACGGATGTAGCATGCAGCTTTGAAGCATTAAAACAAGAGAAGGGTATCACAGTTTACTTGGTTCAGATATCTAGCCCTGGTTTCACATAGAAGATTTAAGACTAGTCCCAGATTCAAATGCATGTTTGACTTAAAAGGAACTTGCACTGACATATTGTCTTAAAATATGTTAGTGACATTGTTTTGTTTCAAGATGCACACCAGTAATATTTTTTTTCTAAGGCACATTAATAAAATCTACTTAAACGTCTTAATTGAAATCAGGCCTAATCCTGGCTTAATCTAAGCCCTGTCTGTGAAACCAGGCCATAATGTCAGAAAATAATGACACTTTGTTTTACTTTCCTTATTTTCCTTATCCAGATTTCATTAATTTGAATGTTTTTCCAAACTAATATGTAGCAGTGTAAAAGAAGTCAAATATGTTAGTAATTATAATGGAATAAGAATGTAAAAACGCTACAATAAAAACATGATATTTAGTTGTGTTCCCTTGGCAAATATTTTGAAAACTTACATTTGATTTCAAAGGACTATACATGCACTTTTTGAAGTAATATGTATACAAAATTATAATTTATATTGTATTTAACAAGGCAGTACATGTATATACTGTATGTTAAGAGTAAAAAGTGTGTTAAAATGATGCTTTTTGTAAATACAAGTTCATTCATAATTTACAGTAAAAAAAAACAGGACATCCCTGTATAACACATTTAATTGTTATTTAAATAAATGCATTTCATTTTTGTCCCTATCAGTTATACATATTGTGGTGGTTTATGTTACATTTTATGTTGTTTATAGTTCATGTTTATTAGGTCATATTTAAGTCATGTGTGTTGCCGTGGTGGTGTTTAGTAATTGTGTGGGTAACACAAACTATTTACGTTCATTAGTCATAGGTCAAGGAAAGGCTAGTTTTGAAACTAGTCATCGTTTGGCCTTCTTTTACCACTTATTTGTTTTATGGCTTCTAGGTTAGTAACCTATATAAATAGGTTAATTAACTATCCCATAATGCCTGAAATATGGCCAACCGATTATTTAGAGTTACTTTCTGACAACCACAGCTGCCATTCTTTAAATTAATATTTATTTTTTTACAGTATACTGTAATCTTAATTTGTTTCTAAAAAATAAAAATAAAACTTTTTTAAAATACAGAGCATGACAAAGCAAATTGACAGTAATACAAATGTCCACTGCTTGCTGGGTTTGTACTATAGCTGTTATTTATTGGAATGATCTGTCTTACAGGCTGTGCTCAGTTAATGTTTTCTGACTGCACATCCAGACTGATGAAATCCAACCTTTATGGCTCTAAAATATTCATGCCGATGCTCAATGTCTTTCCACTCTGTAAGTATGACATGCTTTGTTCATCTTGTTCCAATTTCCTTTAGTGAACGGCCTGTCAGTTCTTAAGATAATCAGGCAGTTCATCACTCTTTTCATGCTTTTGGACTATTGGTCATTTTTGTAATTTCAGCTCTGTCCAGGGGTTTGTAAATCATATTACATCATCACATTAAACTGTATTATCTGCTGATCAGTTTTTTTCCCCCCTGTTACAAAATGATTACTGTCATTTTGAAATGAGTATGTGGTTGGACACCTGATCATGGAGTTACCCACAATCAGGTGTCCAACCAAAAACTTGTTTCAAAATGACAGTAATCTTGGTTTGTTCTTCACTGAGTGGGTTTGAGTTTGCTGGTTTCTTGTTTGTATTTCTCACAGCATGCAGAACTTCACTTTTACGGGGACAACATATTTATTGCCTGAGAAATCAACATCACATGAGTGATGTGACATTTAGTTTAATTTGAAGCAACTGTTAGATTCCACATGTCAAACTGTTGCATATTAAGTTCACCCAAAAATTAGGATTCTTTAATTATTTACACACCCTCATGTTATTCCAAATAAACAGATTGAAATTTAAGTTGTTCACTGAAAATCTTGGTGGAAGGAAGACATTTTTGGATCAGCTTGATGGCAGATTTCTTATTTTTTGGGTGAAATGTATGTATATGTGACCCTGGATCACAAAACCAGCCACATTTCGCACAGGTATATTTGTGGCAATAGCCAACAATACATTGTATGAGTCAAAATTATCGATTTTTCTTATACTAAGATATCAGATTCCAGATTTTTTTGTTGTATCTCAGCCAAATATTGTACTATCCTAACAGACCATACATCAATGGGAATTATATGATATATATACAGTAAATGGAACTGATAGGGACAAATGGAACAAAAAAAAAAAAAAAAACTATACAGATATGTCATAAACGCTTTAAACTAAGAACAAAGTCATTTTTTGTGAGAAATTATATAAATGACTATACATGTGGGGTTATTATATATTATGCTATTATAATATTTATTCATATTTTGAATTGGCTTGTTTTTATTTTAGTCATTTTGTTATGTGCTTTTGTCATTTTTCTTATTTTTTTGTTGTTCTATTTCAGTTTTAGTTTGAGTAATTTTAGTACTTCAACTTTTTCATTTCTAATTATTCTAATTTATTTTATAATTAATAAAGTTTTTCATAAAATATTTATATTCTATTTTATATCTTCTTTTTTTCAATTAATGAAAAAGCTATTTTTAATATTTTTAATAGATTAACAATCATTCATTAGTTAAACTACATTAGATAACATGAACTAACAATGAACAATAATTCTGCAGTATTTATTAATCTTAGTTAATGTTCATTTTTTAACATGTACTATTAGGCCTACATTATTAAAATAAAAATAAAAACATTAAAAAAACATTAAAAAAAAAGTTGTGTATATTGAGATTAGTTAATGCTCAGCGTATTAACATGAACAAACAATAAACAATTGTATTTTTTATTAACAAACGTTAAAAAAGATGAATAAATGATAACAACACCAGTGTAGTCGCCCACCAGAGAATCTGTGGGGATTTATGGAATTGATGGCCACAGGTCACAGGTCATGCTGTAGGCTCTTCTTTAACAGTACCAGGCAGAGAATGTCAACACTGGGGTGGGATGAGATTCAGGGAGCCTCTTTAGAGTAATGTTCACAGAGCTAGAGGAGTAGAGGCCTGTCTGGATGAGTAACAGTCCTGTCTGTCTGAAACAGTCCAGCAGTCCCTCTATCAACAGCCAGAATGCTGTTTTCTTCCAAAAATAAAGGTCTGTGCTTCACGGATTCTGTGTAGGTGAAAGCAGCTGGCACTCTCGCCATTTATAGGTCTGAAACCAGCTCTGGCTGTGGTTATGATTACTGATTTTTACAAGTGTGCTGTAATGTAGTTTGTCATAACATCTGACCTTCTCTGGTTTACTGTCAGTTCCTGTCTCATGGCTTTAGATCATGTACTCAAAGGGGGGGTGAGTGAACATGAATGGGGGGAAAGTCTTTCTGACTTGTTGGATAAAGAAAAATGAGAGCACTCCATCGCACTATGATTGGTAATTATTGGCTATGATTGGTTCACGCGATAAATCCCACTTCTTGTTTTCGTTCTTCGGTCTTAATGAACAAAATTATTTCATTCATGGGAAGACTTATTAAAAGGTACGTAAACAGCTCAGCCACTAATATCACCGCTTTATGTCACTTCAAAATCAAACTTAGAGTGGCCTGAAAACATGATGACTGTGGTTTTTTTAGTGAGCAACCAGCCCGGTGAAATTAAAGGTACATCTTCGTGTTTATGACCAGTGTATACCAAGCATGACTGATGATCTGAAAATTAGTTTGACTATTAAAAAGAACAACTGAACATCAGTTCACAAATTTGGTTTCTTTTTATGTAATGTAATGTTTATTTAACCAGGAAAATGTGACAACATTAAAGGGATACTTCACCTCTGGGAAGATGAATGTGTATTTAAAATAGGTCATTTAAGTAGAAGAAATGTGAAGAAATTTTTGAATTTGGAGCTTTCTAGACTGAGAAAAGCCAGAAAATGCATTTTTGTCTTATGTGGATGAAAGACAACAACTCCCAGAATGCACTTCCTTCGCTGCCTTAGGAGGCCACGCCTACCGGTAAGAGTGCGCAGTTTAAAACAACAAAGCTAGCCTACGTGATGAGTTTGCCAGTGATTTAGAGATGGGCCAAAATGTCCGGGATTCAGCTTTTGCGTTCTACAGTCGCCATTCATCATGTTTACTGTGGCGAGCAGGACGAGGCTGACGGCCGCGGGAGAACAGCGCGAGGCCGGCGGCGTGATTACTGAGACGCGCCGGGTCTCGCATCTCTCACGGAGGAGCGGGAATTTTCTTAGCAATGGTAAAACGCACATCAACCGATCACTTGTTTAGCGTTCATGTAAACACTACATTCAGATTCACCAATCGGAATGAATTCAGTTAGATTGAAACAAAAGGTGCATGTGCATGTAAACAATGAATGGCGACCGCAGAACGCAAAAGCTGAATCCCGTACATTTTGAACGATCTCGCCCGTCGGACAAGTCCGGGAAAAGGAGGATGTTGTTGTTTACCCCTACTTACTCAGCTTTCTCCTACTATTCAGCTTTCTCCACAGAACAAGAGCCTACTAGCTTAGCTTCCAAAGAAAGACAGCTGACACTGTGTGTACATTCTGTGAGTGAGATCCCTCCCTCTATGGGCGGGCTGAAAACATGCGGAACAATGCCATCTACTGGCTGTAGTCTTTAGCCTCTGACCAGAAAATCCTCCGATGACGCAAAATGACGATTTTTGCGTCATCGGAGGATTTTTTCCAGACAAAAAATACATAAATCTCTTGTCTCAGGGGGATATGAGGGTGGAAAGCATGGTAATTCGAAAATACTACAGGTTTTCTACTAATACAAAGCTTAATGCTAAATCCTGAAGTAACCCTTTAAGTGTAACTGGGACATGAATTTACATTTGATTTATTGATTTATTTCCAATTGAAGCCATTTACTTTTGAACTTTCTATTGATCAAAGAATCTTAAAATATTAAGCTGCTGCTCTTAGATATAAGTATAATAGTGCTCTTTGATGAATAGAAAATAGATAGACAGTATTTTTTTATTATTATTATTAAATAAAACAAACTTTTGAACTGATATATTCCAATTGTGCAGCAATACTTTAGACATATTAAAAGAAAAAAAGAAAACCAAAGGTATATAACAACAACAATAATAATAATACAAATAATAATATAGCAGGTATGTTTGGGGGATTTTCTGCTATGGGTTGTGATTATCTGGTATAGTTCTTGATCTATTTTTCCCAGTTCATCACTATTTTCTAGTAATGTTTTTTTATGTAGTGACGAATAACGGCAGAATTGTATTATTACAAATATTTTTCATTGATATTTTGCGTGTAAAGGCGAACTTCGTGATCTAACTATTGTGAAAAATGCTTATGGAGAGTTTTTGCTATATGTTTTTATTATTCCAGACAAAAGCAAATCTCCTGAATGCACTGTAAAAGAAACACAGCAGGCATGAGAGGAATCCAGAACAATATTTTGAAATTAATGGTGTGACCAAAGCCAGGAGACATACCCGAGATGATTTCCTTCACTTCTGCTGAATCTGGGACAGGGTTGTTGTAACAGTGCAAAACTCATTAAAGGGAGAGTTCACTCAAAAATGATAGGTCTGTCACTGTCATGTCATTGCAAACTTGAATGATTGTCTTTCTAAAAATTAAACATTTTGAAGACAATAAACAGACAGAATTTCCTCTTTTGTGTTTCTTGAAAGAACAAAGTCGTACAAGTTTGGAACAACTTGAGGCGTGAGTAATTGATGGCAGAATTTTCATTTTGGAGTAAATTTGTCATTTAATGTAACTTCTGTTTTTATAGCTTGTTATACACACTGTAGGTCTATGTGTAAGAGATTAGCTGTAAGAGTCACATGGTGTTGGAATCGTGCTGCACTTGGTGAGAATCATAAAACTTTACAGCTGCTTTCATCTTTGTTCACATTCTTTAAGAGTCAAGACATGCTTTGATTCTGGTGACCAAAGGCTTATTTCAGACTGTACTACCTGGATGAGAACATATGACTAAGACGGACCAAACCAAGACATGAGCAAACAGGTTAATTACAGTTTATTAGCAGAACAGTGAGTGTGCTTGCAAGCATTTCTCCGTTGGTTAGGAAGGTTTTTTTGTGTTTGAGAAAACAGCGGGATGCCTCTTAACTCAAGTTTTTGATTTCAGCTGTCACAATCACTCATCAAAATCAATAGATGTGTGGCATCATAAACATCTGATATCAGATGTACTTGACTCATTGCACAGAGTCATGAGGAAGTTATAATGACAAATTAATTAGGAGTTTATCAACTTTATGACTTGGTCTTAATGTTTTTTGGTGGCTTGGCAGGATCAACCCCCTTCCCACATTACAGATGAGGAACTTGCTTTAGTATTAACACGCGTTGATGTCTCCTTCACGCTCATTATGGTTTCATAGAACCGGCCCGCGTTCCCCTCTCAGCTTCAGCCCTGCATGGCTTGTGTCGGTTGGTTCATTCCATAGAAGAGTGACATGTGGCATACGTATGACCATCAAAGGATATTTGCGCCATATGGAGAGCTTGTCCTCTTCTTATCTCGCTCATCACGAGAAGATATATTTAGTGGATGATATGTGTGGTATGGTCTAAATCAATATCAAAATATAGCTGCAAGCGATAATAATTAAGGTCCAAGCAGATTGGAAAAATGTGAAGCCACATTTCAATGCTGCAGTTGGTTTGATGGTAAATTTCAACTTCCTTGATTTCAGCTGCTTAGTTTTAAGGATACAATTATAGCATACAGCACTATATTTTTACGCAAATGTCATGCAAATTTGATGAAAAGGTTGAATGTTTTCCAGAAAATTCTAAATGACAGAATTTTGGGTAACTTTATGGGGCTAAATGTAGAATTCAGAAACCCTTGTTATTAGCCATACCGGTGGCCGTTAAGTGAACTGCAGCCAGCAACTTATTGCTTTTGCTCGCACTCATGCACATGTAACGTACAAGAGACTGTACATGATTCAATACTCAAAGCATAGTTATTGTTAGTTCTTTGCTTAGAAGTAAAAATAAGTTGGAAATACCTTTTTTTGCGATATACTGATAACAAACATCCTGACGCCATCCACGCTGCTGAGGGTGACGTTTATGAATAAGTAAATATGTGCTGCACGCTTTCCTCTCAATACCAAAATAGACACACCACAAAAATGTGAGAAAACAGCAGTTAAGTAAGCATCTGATCACATATAGATATGTTTGCACAAGCTCTGCAATTCACCGGCATCATGTCAACAGAAAAGGTCATTGAAAGTACACTGTTATATTTGATTATAAAGTAAGCGTCACATCTTTTCCATTTTCCTGGCAAAAAATTACCAGTGTCCTTCACATTGTTCTGTGTTCTGTTTTTTATTTTTATTTAACTTATTTTTATTTGAGTTTTAGTCATTTCAGTGCTTCACCTTAAACCTATTTTAAGTTAGTTGGCAAAGCAACATTTCTAATTTTTGTTTTTAAGTTATCTAATATTTATGTTTTAGTTAACAATAATGACACCGGTACACACACTCCGAACCATGGTCACCTGGACTCCTCAGCATTTAAGAGTAATTGAAAAAAGAATGCCATTGTAACAGAATATACAGAGTATTGCGTTTCACTTCGACCGCAGGGTAAACTGGACACACGTTTTCCCTCTGTTGTGCTCTCTGCATGATTACAATGTTCCAGAGCATCTTTCTCTTTCTTTTTGCCTCAATGGACACAGAAACTACTGGGAGACATGTGGTCTGTTCACATCATTGCAATGTAATTGCTGATCAAGAAGGGGTTGAGAGTTCAAATTGGTGCAACAGATGGAAGGCACACTTTGATATACAGTGGGGAGAACAAGTATTTGATACACTGCCGATTTTGCAGGTTTTCCTTCTCACAAAGCATGTAGAAGTCTGTCATTTTTATCATAGGTACTCTTCAACTGTACGTGACAGAATCTAAAACAAATATCCAGAAAATCACATTGTATGATTTTTAAGTAATTAATTTGCATTTTATTGCATGACATAAGTATTTGATACATCAGAAAAGCAGAACTTAATATTTGGTACAGAAACCTTTGTTTGCAATTACAGAGATCATACATTTCCTGTAGTTCTTGACCAGGTTTGCACACACTGCAGCAGGGATTTTGGCCCACTCCTCCATACAGACCTTCTCCAGATCCTTCACGTTTCGGGGCTGTCGCTGGGCAATACGGACTTTCAGCTCCCTACAAAGATTTTCTATTGGGTTCAGGTCTGGAGACTGGCTAGGCCACTCCAGGACCTTGAGATGCTTCTTACGGAGCCACTCCTTAGTTGCCCTGGCTGTGTGTTTCGGGTTGTTGTCATGCTGGAAGACCCAGCCACGACCCATCTTCAATGCTCTTACTCAGGGAAGGAGGTTGTTGGCCAAGATCTCGCGATACATGGCCCCATCCATCCTCCCCTCAATACGGTGCAGTCGTCCTGTCCCCTTTGCAGAAAAGCATCCCCAAAGAATGGTGTTTCCACCTCTATGCTTTATGGTTGGGTTGTACTAATCCTTCTTCTTCCTCCAAACACGGCGAGTGGAGTTTAGACCAAAAAGCTCTATTTTTGTCTCATCAGACCACATGACCTTCTCCCATTCCTCCTCTGGATCATCCAGATGGTCATTGGCAAACTTCAGACGAGCCTGGACATGCGCTGGCTTGAGCAGGGGGACCTTGCGTGCGCTGCAGGATTTTAATCCATGATGGCGTAGTGTGTTACTAATGGTTTTCTTTGAGACTGTGGTCCCAGCTCTCTTCAGGTCATTGACCAGGTCCTGCCGTGTAGTTCTGGGCTGATCCCTCACCTTCCTCATGATCATTGATGCCCCACGAGGTGAGATCTTGCATGGTGCCCCAGACCGAGGGAGATTGACTGTCATCTTGAACTTCTTCCATTTTCTAATAATTGCGCCAACCGTTGTTGCCTTCTCACCAAGCTGCTTGCCTATTGTCCTGTAGCCCATCCCAGCCTTGTGCAGGTCTACAATTTTATCCCTGATGTCCTTACACAGCTCTCTGGTCTTGGCCATTGTGGAGAGGTTGGAGTCTGTTTGATTGAGTGTGTGGACAGGTGTCTTTTATACAGGTAACGAGTTCAAACAGGTGCAGTTAATACAGGTAATGAGTGGAGAACAGGAGGGCTTCTTAAAGAAAAGCTAACAGGTCTGTGCGAGCCGGAATTCTTACTGGTTGGTAGGTGATCCAATACGTATGTCATGCAATAAAATGCAAATTAATTATTTAAAAATCATACACTGTGATTTTCTGGATTTTTGTTTTAGATTGTAGTAGATTGTAGTTTAGATGTAAGTAGGAAAACCTGCAAAATCGGCAGTGTATCAAATACAGTGTATCAAAAACAGAATATACATGTGCAATATGTATGTCCATATGTGCACTGGACAGGATATGTTTGTTGGACTCGTCTGGTATGAAAACAGTGGAATGTCTGATATTTCGTATGTGGTTTCAGCAGGTGCTTTTCTGAGAGACTCATATGATCATAATGTTTTAGGTCATGCAGTGTTATGGCAACTGTTACTGCTTGACAATGTCAAGATTAAAATGTACGTTTATCCATGTGGTAACTTATAGTGTATTTAAACTCATTGCCATTTATAGTGCAGTTAACCAATTAAGCTATAATAGCTCAAAATTGAGAAAAGTTAGTTGATTATACAGAGAGTAAATTTATTATAATGCTTGAAGTGGTTTAATCAAAGCTTCTGGGAATTATTTGTTTTAGGAAAAAGAGTGAACCCTCACCTTCATTAAACTCATCTGTATTCTGTACATTGTTTATATTTGGGACATTTATAGATATTTAGAATAACAAGCTGAACAGGAAAAAGAACTGTGAACTTTATTACCTTTACGCCTCGATTGCTTTATTTTCTTAGACGACTGACAACATTATGTGAAAGCAAATTGACCAACAGTGTCTCTTGCATCTACTCTGGTCCCTATTAATTTATTTTAATTTAATAATTTAATTTAAAACAATAGTAATAATAACTACAATATTTAATAATAAATATAATATTACATTTAAATAAAAATAATATTATGAATAAAAAAAATAAAAAATATATAATACAAATAAGATGTTTTACTTAATACGTATTTTCATATTTATTTATATTAATCAATATTTTCATTATTAATTCTATTATTCTTATTATTCATTGTCATTTTCAACACCTGATGCACAAGTTAAACTTAATTTTTTTGTGTTTGGTTTAGTACAAGGGGTAGAACATATGTTTCTGTCTGTAGCAACGCTCAGTAACCTGAGGCAGTCATTGATAGAGTGATCCTGCACACACTGACTCCAGTTCAAGTGTGACATTCAACCTCCACCTCCTGCTTAGGGAGGGCAAAGGTACTTCTGGTGTCATCCTGTCGATTAGCCAGCCGTGTCATTAATTGGCTCTACTTTTTGTGACCTCTGGATGACTGTAGTTTTCTCACCGTCCTCCATACAACTCCTAACAGAATTTTATAAATATCGGTTTTAACTTTTTTTCATTGGCTATACGTGCTAGAAGCAAAACACCCTTTGCAAGAATCTAAATTCACTTACACACTCTACTGAGTTTATCAGTCTCGGTTAGGTTTGACTGGAGGGAGATTGCTTTGTCCTAAAGGGCCTGGGAATGTTTTCGTCTCCAGTCTCCTCCCACTTAAAGCCACCTGGGCCTCATTTCCTCACTTCCTCTCCTTACACTTCATATCTTTCACTGAGAGTTAAAACACCTGATAAAACGCCCTGCTGACACCTGAGGCCAACTAAAAGATTCATTTCTGATTGATAAAAACCCTGGAGGGCTTTATGAGAGTATGACTTTTTTTTTGTTGTTTGTTCAAGAGAGATTATCATTTCAATCTTTATTACCTAATTCAGTAATTATTTGTTTACACTTTTTGGAAGTTTTGTATGATCTGATTGAGCTAGAACACAACTGTTGACCTGTGTTTCTTTTCTGTACTAATTTCAGATGTTGTACATTCCCTTTTTTCCTCAGCGCGACATTTTCTTAAACATTGCATTGTTCCGCATTGAGGAACTTACACCCATGAGCTGCCGCTTGACAGATCCAGTTAGATTGTGTTATCATTTATTCATTCCGCTTCGCTTTCCCTGAAACTAGAACTAATCTAACCAATGTATTATTTACCATTAGTGAATACTTACCTAATGCATATTTCAACACCAGGCAGCTGCGTCTTTGTCTTGGAGGTGCTGATCACTTAGTGTTATTGAATGAGCTTGGAGATTGTGACAGGTCAAAGGTTCAAATGACCAGAGGTCAATGTCACACACATATAAGCACAATGACAATTAAGGGTTTGTCTTGATCCACCCTGTTAAAGCCTTTGCAGCAACTTAAACGGTCACTGACCTATATATATATATATATATACTGAGATTCAAATTAATGTATTATGTAAAACCAAATGCATACTGTTAAGAATAATAAATCTTACAGAGTCACTGGTTTAATCAAATCTGCTGCACATTTCTGAAATGGATTCTGTGGCATAGCATACAAAATATGTCTTTTGAAACTGGGAAACGGTTAGGAAATTGGTGCAAATTACCCTCAAATTGAAGGTTGTCAGAGGTGTCAAACAGTTCACATTGTAGCGTCACTTGTGATAGATGTGAATTGCATGAACTGTGTTGCACAAATAGTGAATTTTTGTAGTGCACACTGTTTAGAAGCAATATACTGTATTAGCTTATTGGTACTAAGCTTAGGGGCCCAGTGCCATTCCTGCATAGAAATGCAGGAACGGTATTGGAGTTTCCTCTTAAATATTGTGGTTGGCTTGTAAATTAATCATTAAGAAAATCTTGGATTAAATGAGAGCAAGATAAATGTAGGCTTTGAAACTGGTCAGTATATTTACCCATATTTAGCTTTCAACATAGAACTTAGGAACAAACAGTCCTTTGGAAGTTTGCTGCCTGAAACCCTCTCTTTTAGCTTGCACAGTGACACACCTGAGAGAGAGAGCCCAGGCAAAGGTCCTCGCTGCAAGAAAGGTAGAATTTCACCCCCTTTGAAGTAACAGAGAAGGATTCAGGCCCCTTATTAGCCAGATAGAATCTACACTCAGACATGTAAGTTAGCGATTCAAATCTATTGGGACAGATTGAATTCCGTTAAATAGTGCTGTTTTTTAGTTTTCTCAGGCTCTCTTGGCTATCTCTTATGAGGCAGCAAACAATGAGAAACACTGCAGGACATTCAGTGGCAGAGGCTGGCTGGGAAAAATCCTCTGGCTGTCTCATATTCGCTCCTTTCACAAATCCCTCCATAGATAGGTTATCTGCGTAAATGGCAGTCTGTACCCCAGAGTACTTTAATATGATAATGATTATTTTTAAAGCTTTTTTTAGTCAGCAGAATTTTTGATCAAAATTTTATTTTATTTTAGTTGGCCAATTAAAATAAGTGAAATATTCACTGTGAAAATGCACTAAAGCAGACAACATGCAAAAGTAATCGTACAGTTTTTATGCAAAAGCTTTTAAACTGTACTTGCAATTGTTGTTCTAAATTGTCGTGAATTATCTAGGATTTATCCAGTGTTACATGCGCATATGTTCTCTCTCCGTTATTTCTGTTAAATGTAAGTTTAATTAAATGTAATTGTTTCTCTATATATTTTTTCCAAATAGGTTAAATCTTGTAAGAGGCACTGCTAAACATGATTATTGAACATTATTTAATTTATTATTTATAAATGTACTGTATACTCTCCCAGGAGATACTTAACTGTTAAATTTAAAATAAAGGCATTAGAAAAGTGTCAGAAAAGACATGAAAATGTTATTTCGGTGTAATAGAAAATAGCAAATTATGATAATTGTGGAAAATTAAAAGCATTCAAACCATTAAACAGGTTAATCGGCAAATATTAGAATTGGTCAAAAGTCACAATGTCGTCCGTGCACTGTAAATCTTCCGTCGCCTAGGGTGGTCCAATATTCACTAGAAACCAAAAGAACATTCAGTTCCTCTTTAAAAATCAATTAAGTGTGTCGCAATAATCAGAGTTCTTTGAGTTCCCATTCTTTTGATTAGCTCCTTGTCCTTAGTGTTGGCAGGAAATGTCTGACAGAGGAAGTGTGTGATAAGACCAAGGTGTTTGCAGGGAGATGTGAGATTAAGTGCTGGACCAACATTTCTGAGGACCCCGGCCACCGGGTTAGACAAGTAATAGGTAGATGGAGCTCTTGGGGGTTACAGGGAAAGGAAAGACACCTTTGATTGAAAACAGCCATTTATCCTCAAACATGAGCTTTTTAGAGGATTAGTCTAGGGTTTTGGGTTTTCTCCTGTTGTTAAAGTTTGTCTCACTAGAGGGACCCAGTGCCAGTACAGTTTTGTTTTAACTCCAGACTCAAGAACAAGAACAGCACCCCACATCTTTGCCATTTCAATGAAAATATGCAGATAAGAATGCGAGAAATAATACTTTGAACACTGTGCTATAGAAAATGATGACAATGATTTGCCGGGCAATGTGTTTTGCAAAACAATATGCTCTACTAAGTAAATGATGAATGAAATTGGCAAAGGTATATCTGCTTCTGTGAGCACAATGGAAACATTTGTTAACAAAACTTTGTATCTGAAGATATTTGACGTAATATTGACAGAAAATCATACTGTTTTATGAATGCTTTCAAATGCACTAGGCACAGTTTAGTTGTACTAACACATGTTTCTTTTCCCTCTTTTTTTGCAGCCCTTCCCCCCACCCGTAATGAGTAAACGTCTCCCCCCGGTTAGTGGTTGTCTTCCTTGCTTCTTTGCGACTCCAACAGATCTTTTGGCACAATATAAGCCTGGCATGAATGTGAAATGATTATGCAACATGAGAATTTCAATTAAATTCCCCCTCACAGAAATGTCTAGAAACACACATAATCCCTTAAAGATCTTCTCACACCTTGTTTAGTTAAAGTACTAACTGACTTGGCTCTCAGCTGCGCTACAGGTTGGAATTTAAGACTGAAGATGTGCCCAAATATGATATAAATGATATTTACTTGGCAGAAGTTGAATCTGGCTTGGTTTTTCCACAGAAAAACAGCAAGGGATGTCGAACAAGAGGAGAATAAGCGGAGATACGGATTCTGTTGGGCAATATGAAAAGGAAATTAAACCACACACAAACCAGATTTGAAATAAAGATTGGTTTCAGGGTGAGTTCTGTCCCACAACAGCATTGATGTCTCATTTTATTGTAGGAAACGCCCTTTTTAAATGTAGTTCAATGGCTAAGACTTTTATATAGCTATAAAAGTTTCCAAAAGTGTATTCAAGGTACAAACAGTGCAGGTACATCCGAGTCTGTTTTTTTCTTTTCTTTTTCTAACGTAGGACAGAAGACTGATGAGGATGGCGGTAAATGAGGTAAAAGCAGCAATCAGCTCCAGGTGTCTCTGATATGGCTCACATGCCACGGGGGGGGCTGCAGCAGTTTGCCGGAGGAGACCTGTACGGGCCGATGCATGGGGCTCCCAGCCCAGATGGGAGGGAACGGGGTGGGAGGGGCAGTAAGAGAGAGGGAGACACTGAGAGTGGGTGAGGCAATTGGGAGAAACAGAGTGAGACAGATAGGAGAGGGGCGAGGAAAAATGCCCCTCGTCGCCTCTCATTCTGACGCACACATGCAAGCAAAACATGCACGCGCACACGTGGATCTTCAAAGCCGACTGCTTTCGCAGTCTCCCTATTAGCTAAAGAGATTACATCTGGGGCCCTGAACCAAATAAATAAGGTGAGAGGAGTGTCAGAGCTCAGTCTGCTCCACCTCAGGATCCTCTCAGCACTTCAGTGGTGAGCAGAAAGGAAACACACTCTAAATCAGAGGGACATTGAGAGAGCTGGACACAGCAGGGATTACACTTTTTTTCCTACTGTGGATTCCTCTCGTTTCATCAAGAACAGATTCGCTGGCCTGTTGCATTCGGGCCGTTTTGCCGTTCTTCTCCAGAACATTTTCGTTGTCTCTTGCTGTCCTTGTTTTTCCCTGTCTGACAGGGGTTCTTCAGTGGATTGTACGTGGGAGAGCAGGAGGAGGTGAAGCAGTTCCCCACGGAGGTGTTTTGAGTTATGGATGTTGACACATTCCTTCTGGACACGAGGGGAACCGGATCCAGCCTGAGCAGCACAAGCAGACGCAACCGCCACGGACGTTTCACGGGGCTGCACCTCCTGGTATCACCCTTTCTCCCGTCCAGCTCTTCAGCATGTACCTTTCTGTGAGGCTCTTCCCAGTCTTCCGAGCTCCAAGACAATGTGCAAATGGAAAGTGACTAAGGGTGCCTCAGCCTGGTTCCGTCTGTCCTGCCTTTCGCTGCCGCTGCTGCTCCTGCTCCTGTGTTCGGCTTTGCCTGTGGCCTGCCATGACTCCCACAGGGCCGTACGCGCCCCGAGGGGCGCCAACTCCTCGTCGTCTGCCGTGGTGGGGCGGCATGTGCGCAGCTACAACCACCTCACGGGGGATGTGCGCAAGAGGAAACTCTTCTCCTAC
Organism: Rutilus rutilus; assembly: GCF_951802725.1. NCBI lineage: Eukaryota > Metazoa > Chordata > Actinopteri > Cypriniformes > Leuciscidae > Rutilus > Rutilus rutilus. The sequence continues at coordinate 21,577,829 of NC_140231.1, read as the reverse complement.
CAGAAGTTCTTTCTCAGGATCGATAAGAACGGAAAAGTCAATGGCACCAAAAGCAAGGATGATCCGTACAGTAAGTAATGACCATTTCTCTCCTCTTTCTTTTCACATGTGGGTCCCATAGAAGAAATGTCACTGTTTATTTCCTGCCTCCTTTGATTTCGGAGTCAAACATCCAGCACATAATATAAACCTTACTTGATGTTGGTGGGCGCGAGCTGCTGTGCATGGAGCTGGGCTTCGCATGCGTTGTTAAGAGGTAGTCAGCCCTAATGTTGGACCTTAGGTTTCAGTGCCCAGATTTATTCATAGCCAGTTTCCTGGAACCAATGTGAAATAACAGGTTAGTCATTTTTTTGTAAAATATGCAAAATTTTGGAAGTTACTCCTGAACATCACGCAGTACATCAGTTATCTTTATTAGTGCTCCAGTAACTCCCTTGTTGCTGCAATAAATGGCTTTTTATTAATTTAAAGCTTATGTCAGGCTGTTTTATACTTTTTTTCTGTGTTAAAAGTGTAATCACATTCAATCATAAATCATCTTTAAATAATCAGAAGAATTTCAACTTCATTTCACTGTTTGTGGCATGTCCAGACACCCGGCAAGGAGCTCGAAGCACCTGGCCACCACACTCCGAAAACTCCCACTGCACTTTTTCGTTAGTAGGTTGCGCGCACATTGCCACTAATAAAAAAAGCTTTGACATATGGGTCCCATGTGCGTGCTGCTTGGCTTTTTTAGACAAGGGTGTGCTGGAACTCCGCAAGACATGGCTGTGGGTATTTCAATTAGCTGAAATGCCTCTTAAATGTGTTGCACAGAAAGTCTCTTAATAAATCCAAGCCCAAGCTTGAAGAGTTTTGGAAAGCTTTCAACTACCATCAAAGAGTTTGTCCAGAAAGCTGGACAGTGTTAGATGTCCAGTGTTGTAGATGTTGAACACACACACATGATTATCTTTTTGAACATAATTATAATTATATGATATGATTGCCAGCTATTTATTTAAATTAAACATAATACATAATACATTACATCATTATATATATATATAGATATGTATATATGATTTTATACTAATACCTATGCCAGTGATCTCTGTACAAAAATTCTTGCCACTTGCTTACCACATGTGAAAATTGCACTGTCCTCGTTAGCTCCCACAGTGACCCTTAGGCATGAAACATACTGGTAATAATGTTCCGGCCAGATGCACTGGTCGGGATTCACATCTCGTTTCAGTGCTGATATATCTGAAGTGTGGATATGGCCTGGAATGTCTGCGGGAGGCATAGCAAAGGGGAACCACTTGTTGGTGAATGGATCATTTCTCCAAAACAGATTGGACCTCTTCCATCCCTCTGCTTTCCCTGCGTTTTTTTGCGGACGCTATAATTGAATTCGAAGGGCCTCTGGTGCCCACAAGGTAGCAGCAGTGCTCCCCGTGTGCCTCGCTTTAAAACAGCGGCGCAGTGCAATGTTAGTGCGCGGCGTTTACAACAGGCTTGTTTGCTTGATTTATTCTGTAATCAGAGACCATTGTTGTTGCCGCAAATGCCCGTAAAAAGGGCAGAAATGAGTGGCTTGCTATGTTATGTATCATCATGCACTTGAAACATCAAAACATCCTCAAATGATTTTACTCCAGTTGGAGCCACTGGCATTTTAAAAGGAACCAGTCCCTTTGCGGTGTAATATTTCTCTCAAGTTAACAAAAAGAATAGTCCCATGAACAGCACGGCATGTTATTGTATATAGTCTGACGTCATGTCGACAATAATCTTTGTGTTTGATGGCCCGGTGTTTGAATAGAGCTAAACTTTACGAAGAGGGAAAAGTCGGTGCACAATATATCTGTGCCTGTCAAACTCGTTTAAAATATATATATATTTTATACTTCAACATTCAATGTTTATGAAAAGCACACTTTGCATTCTGTTGAAAGTAATAGTCGAATGAACTGAAGGTCAGTATTTTTTCTGCATGAGCATAACTTCAGCCAGAGTTACAGAATATAAGACGTATAAGATGTTACCTATTTTGTTTACCAAATTCTGCAGTTTTAATGAGACATTAATAGAGTCTATTTACCAGCAATGCACATATAAAATGTCACATCTTGATGTGAAATTTACATTTACACCACCGTAAATACTCGCAGTAAATCAAAAGCCCGTATTTTATGAGAGGGCCAATATTTGTTTTGCATATTTGATGTGGAAAAATATTTGCAGAGAGCCTAAGTATGATAGATTGTTACATTTCCCAGATTCAAACTCCCAGTCAGAGAGTCTCTTTGTCCATGTTTGAGGTTCTCAAGTCCAGCCTTCTTTAGTTTTCAAGTCCACAAAAGACCTGTCTATGTGCAGCTTGAAATCCTATCCCACCCATATTGTTTGATTTTCTTTCAGAATCCATCAGCTCAGTATCACTTTTGTCACATTGTGTCTCCCCCAAGACATTTTTGGAAATGGCACCCCGTGCTGGAACTCGGAGCTGTCCTCGGTGTATTGAGCGAGCCTAACAACAAGCTCACTGTGATGCAAAAGCTCTCACAAGGACCGACCCGAGTTGAATCTTTCTTTTCCTGTTTTGATCTTGTTTGCCGTCTCTTTCCTCTGCGCAGTTGTTTTGTGTTTATCACATGGTCCTCGTGCTGAAGAAAACGTCAGAATCAACACAAGTGCAAAACCTCTGGTGTTGTAGTTCAGCGGCATTGGCATGGCCGGAGGAAATTGTTAATGAGGATCATTAGGCCTTGACAGCTTTGATTGAGGGGATGTGTTCGATCGGAGTTCAACTACTGGTTGAATCTTAAGGTCTAAAGTGCAGGGGTCTTTCCAATCATCGTGTCAGCTCTTGGGCAGCAGATCAAACAAGGGTCAGGCCAGCGGTCATTATACGTCTCACTTCATTTGGGGGCAGTTTAATCTAATAGGGCTCAATTAAGAATACAGATTATTGCTGGTCTAATGAGGTGTTTCCAGGCCAAACTCCATTTGCTTTGCTCAGAGTGGTACTCTTGTTTTTCTTCATGATAGAACATTTATATAAATTGCTAGTTTTAATTCAGGTGTTAAGGTTCAGCCACATGCATACAAAGCAGCTCAACAACAAACCTCTTACTGGATGAAATAGCTTGTTTGCTAAATGATAGTTAACGCTCATAACCTGTCTTTCCGCCTACATTCAATCAACTTCTGTCGGTTTACCTCATATAAAAGCTGTTTTGTCATTTTAATGAGAGAGAAAGACGAATAAGCGTATTCTGCCAAGTGTTTCTCAGAAACTAGAGTGCAGGGACACTGGCCTGCTGGCCTGCTGGGTAGTGTTGCACTGCATTGTTGTTATGACTTCAGAGGACCTCTCACTGAGGCCGGTGTGATGTTAAATGCTTCATCAAGAACAGTAACAAGATAACTGCATGCTAGTTGATGCTAGTTAACTCTTTCCCATTGACAGAGTTTTCTAGCTTTCCGTGTTTTCACTATTATACAGTGGGGGGGGCGCTATTATTATGCGTAATAGAGTAGAGAAACTCCGGATCAAAGACAGAAAAAGGAGCAGAAACAAGCGATAAAAGCATTGCTTATGCATGTTGTAGCCGTATTTGTTGCCTTTAATGCAGAAATAGATTTCACATCTGGAAGAGAGGAGTGCACGTTTTTTGTGTTGGCTACATTCATTTTTTTGTGCATAAGTTCGTTTTTTCTGTATCATATATATACGCACATTTGAGAAATGATCTTTGACCAAATGAAGAAGGGTTTCTTCTACACAGCATTTTATAAATGAGGCCCCTGGATTCATTCTCTTATTTATTATTTGCATCTAGCAAATCCCAACAACAACAAAAAAACTAAATTACCCACTTTAATACTGAACCTTCTTTATGAGCATTAGGTGATATTTGTTCAGCATCATTCTGCCACCATGATCAGAATTGAAGTATCCTCATGTAACGTAAAGAGCTGTGCAGGTAAAACATCATTCCCCTGGCCTCAAGAGGCGCACTTGCGACTGACGCTAGTGGCTGCGTTTTTAGCGCCCTTGTTAACGTGCTGATTCAAATCCCGCTCTGAGTGGGTGCGAGTAGGTCCAGTTACACTCGCTGTTATACTGATAGGCCTATATACAAATTTAAAAGGCTTGGTTAATGCACACAATGTAAATAACAGTGATTTGGTCATAGTGCTCAACCACTCCAAAAAGCATGTTGCAAACAAAACATTTTGACACAATGATTAATTGTGCGGCCTTACTAGTTAGTGATCATGTATGTTGTACTGTACGTTTATAAAATGAACATATGCAATGTGTAAATTTAAATTAAATGTTGCCAGCCCTGACCACATGGATGGCACTCTTCAGAAGTGTGTATGTGCTCTCTGTGGTTACGGTGCCCGTTTATAGCTCCCGTGGGAAATCCCAACCACACAAGTAATAAAAGTGACTTATGAGGATTGAGCTGATGTGCAAAAGGTTAGTGCCAGTGTTTCATTCTCTTTGACCTTGATGTCCTCATATACTTTCTCCTTTCTGATTCATAAATAACAGAGCTGTTTTTACAAGACATCTCTACAAGATTCATGGCCCTCAGAAAAAAATCCAACTTACTGATAACTTTGACATGTTTCCTTATAAGTTGTCTACTGTTCCATTATATTTCTTCCATCTACTGTATACTAATGTTCAAAAGTGTGGGGTCAGTAAGATTTTCTTTAGAAAAAAGAAAATATTAGGCAACACAACTGTTTTCAACATTGATGATAATAATAAGAAATGTTTCTTGAGCACCGAATCAGCATATTACAGTAGAATGAATTCTGAAGGATCATGTGACACTAAAGACTGTTGATGATGTTGGAAATTCAGCTTTGTCATCACAGGAATAAATTACTGTAAATTTTAAACTATATTAAAATAGAAAACAGTTATTTTAAATTATAATATTTTTTTATTACAATATCATTGTTTTTACTGTATTTTTTACAGTATATATACAGTATATTGATATTGAAAATTTATGTGCCACAATTTGTATTGTATAGTTTTACCGTGTAAACTTAGATAAAAGTAAATGTTAAAGTCCATTAAACCTACAGCACATGTGTAAATTCTGTAGTAGCAGCTGAACATCTTCATCTAGTTAATGCATCCATTTTTCCCATGCTGAAAGTTCAACCTGGAGGAGTGGAAGACCAGATGTATGCCTAACCTCTGACCCCATTACCTAAAACAGAGTGCCATTTGTGCCAAGGGGTGTGCTGGGGAGAAACACCACTGTCTGTTTTCTGCTAGGGTCTATCTCATTGCCAACAGACAGTGACCAAAAGCACACTTGTCAACATTTTTTTACTTTCAGGAAACAATCACAGTACAATACTTCTGATAATTGAGTAATTTATGGCGTAACACTGAGATGTAACATGTTTTAAGCCAGGTACAGGGAGTCTTGATAACTGAGATATCTACTGTACAAATACCCATTGTTCCCTTTATAATTATCGAGCCTTTAGCTAGGAAGGCTGAGGGAACAGGACTTTGCAATGTCTTTCAGTGTCCTATTAATCTGTTAAGTGTTTGACATGCTACAATACTGGACAAATGTATAGCTGAAAGCAGGGTGAAGTTTTCCTCAAACAGATCTTCTCACAAGCTCCAAGGGGAATTCCTAAGCGATGTGTGCTTGAACAGATGGCGGTGGTTGGGGCATCAAAGCACTGAAGTGAGACCAGGGACAGTGTGAGCAGAGATGCATCTGGCCAGTCAAAAAAGTGAGCAGGAAGTTTGAGTGGTCTTGCTTTGGTCTCCATTAAGATGGGTGTCTGCTAGGAGGAGGTTGGAATCTGTTTGCAGCCACAGAAGGTCGTCTTGAGTGTTTGGTTATCTTATGTGTGTGTTTGGGGATGGTGCATGCATGGGTTCATGTGCTTGTGAGCGCGCAAAGTGTTTCAGTGGTTTCATTGCCTTGGCAGTGCAAACATTGAACAGATTTGTCTGTCATCAAAAATTGGTTGAGCAGTTTACATGGTGGCTGGAGAAAGACATGATACTTAATATACTCTGATGGCCTGGAATATGTGAAAAGAGTTTTAAACGGATTGTTCACCCAAATATTAAAATTAATATAATAAATAATGTGTGTGTGTGTGTATGTATATATATATATATATATCCTTACCACTTGTTTCAGTATAATGATAATGAAAGTGAATGAGGCAAAAGTGACAAAAAAAGAAGTCACAGAAGTCATAAAATCATAAACAAACATACAAATAAATATTTTGAATCAGATCTTTTCAATGAATCAGTTGATCCAGTTCACAAAATGGGTCTGAATCACAAATCAGACAGGTTATCAAGTTTGATGCTGATGCTGACAGAATTTTAATTAAATTAAATAATTAAATAATTATATATATATATATATATATATATATTATTAATTCGAATACATATAATTGATCTCAGTTCATATAATCCCAGTCCTCTCCTAAATAATTCTTAAAACAACCCATTATGGGGCACTGAGTATATGGAGCCTATATGCAACTGGAAGAGAGAAAGAAGAATTGTACTCATTTTCTGACTTTTTATTCTTTATGTGATACCATTCTTTATACCATTGTGCTTTCAATGAGTCACATTTTAGCAGATTTATAGCAGGAAAACAGCACTACTATTTTCACTACTGACCCATTATGTAACATGAAATAACTTCACATAACTATTTCTTGTGTATTAAGCTCAGACCAAGACATGCACATTCAAACCGTATGCCCCTGGGAAACAATGTTATCACGTAGTCAAATACACATCATCCGTATTTGGATCACACATCAAGTCTCAGGTCAGTGGCAAGTCATGTGTTCCTTTATGTTTTTCTTTAGGCCAAGCACACACTACAAGACTGAAGGTTGCCTGTGCACATTTAAAGATTCACATTTTCTTCAACGCACTGTCACAGATTTTCAATTACACTCCTAAACCAAAATACAATATTTGACTTCTGTTTCCCACTCTCACCTTCCTTTTGCCTTCAGTCTTGTAGTGTGTGCTTGGCTTGGCAGGTCATTATTTTTCGGCACAAGATATAGATCTAGAGCCCTAAAGAGAGATATTTAGAGGCAGATGTGCCGTGGTGTTATGTGCTATGATATGAGTTCAGAGGGAGAATGGATTGCCAATAGGTTTGCATTGCATAGCAAGTTTCAGTAGGAAAATCAGCAACTAAAGCCTGTTTATGAGGTGCTGAAAAAATGAAGGAAAAAAATCATCAATCATCACAAAAAGATTTTAAGCTCTCAAAAAGTTGTGTTATTATGAGTCTGTCTGCAGAGTATACATATGCTTTCTGTAAACTAACTTGTGCACTGCAGAAAGGCTAATTTTAAAACAAACGAAAATCCAGATATGCAAGGTTCATCGATTTCATTTTTAACATGACAGAGGATGCACAGACATGGCCGAGAACATCAGTTTATCGTCATCTGATCTGATGCGTGGCTATTAGCATGAACATTTTTTGCATTTCTCCATACAATCCAGCACACTCTGCTAATGAAAAAAGGTGACAAAACCCAACATATCGTATGGCAATTCGTAGTTATTTTATGTTTTTGTAAATTGGTGGCTAATTCGTTTGAATTCATATGATCTCATTCATGCGTTTTCGTACGATCTGCTTACGCCCCAGTGTCAGGTTTGTTTAGGGGTGGGTTGAGGAGTTGACCTTCATGCTTCCTTAAAAAAATAAAAATAATAAATTGTCTGTTTTTGTCCGATTCACACAATACAAATGAATACGAAATCGCCACCTTGTAACATAGTTACGTTTTCCCGTAAGATCAGGTTGTTAAATCTTCAAAAGGTCTGCAACTCTGCATACAAACACATTCACAGTCCTCCCAGCCAGAGTTCATTCAAAGTCACTCTATTTCAGCAGAACCAGGAGAGTAGGATAATGAGACCGGCCCCCCAGACCCGTCCACTGATCTCCCCGAGCCCAGGAGCCAGGGGCCCGCAGAGCCCAGATCAAAGGTGCAAGTCACTGTCATCAGAAGCCAATGACGGGTCAGCTCCAAAGATGCCTTTTAATGGGGACCCTTTTTCCTTTACGGTCTGTGGAAGGGGGTTTAATTGAAAAGACGTGCGCATCAGAGGCGTGGCAGTCCAGGGTTCCCAGGACAATTAAGCACCCTGGTGTAATATGACTTGACTTATACAGACTTTGCACCGGTGTGGAGAGCTGACAAGCAGTTGAGGGTTCCCAAGTGCAAGTACGATTCTTATTTTGACGTCTGGAAACGATCCAATCTGGAAACTGCTAGGGAAAGGTCCGTCTGCCTGATAAAAATTGTTGTTTTCAAACATGTTTGAAGTGGATGGGGGTCTCTTTCACTCTCTTGCAAGCTTTGGTAGTGATGCAGGTTGCACGAGGCTACAAATATAAGGCTGCGGGGTTTTTGTAATTACCACAAGATGCGATAACCTGAGTTCTGTCACTCTGCCAAGAAAACACTGAACGCCGTTAAGCTGGAAGGGGGGCGGCCACCTACAGAGCCTGGGGCAGAAGCCAAGTCTACTGAGGGAAGATCACGCTAGGCTACGGGTGGGACTCTCTGGACCACCGTTGGGCCACGGGCAGTGTAATGTCACAGACACATGGCCGGGTATGGGTAAGGTGGGGCCGGGCTTGTTAAAACACTAAGGCTTATAAGTCTTTGTAATCTGAGCCCTAATGGGGAGTAAAACAAGAATACTTGGAGGATTAGGTTGCACCACGAAAGAAAATTCTCTCACATTTTTTTAAGAGAATGTCTTGGCTAGTGCTTTGAATAATGCAGGCGGTGAAATCGTGTTTGTCAGAATACCGGAGCACCATGATATAGATGTAACAAAACATTGGGTCTGCCAGGAAAACTGTTTAATAGTAATCACGCTCTTGTGAGTCAAGGAATTGCTGTCTGTAGAGCAGCGGTTTTCAAACGGTCCTGTGTGAGGGATTCCAAGTGGTTGGCGAGTTTACTGGCTGGAATAAAAATGTAAAAAAATATTTTTTTATAAAAAATAATAATGGCCGGCAAGTTGACTAGCTGATAATAAAATTATAAATATATAAAATAAATTGACAAAAAACACCAAAATGAATTCAAAATTAAGTACATTAGTAAAAAAAACTTATATTATTTTAAATTTGTTATGGGCTTCTGCTACTTTGATAATGTAACTGATAGTTATCAGTTATAGGCTATTTTAAAACACGAAGGACAATCTGTATGCCATTTAAATCTGTAGGTAATTGTTTTTAAGTAGCTTGAAGTTTCCCTCAGACTTGGGTGTTAGGTGGTCTGCCGGTAATGTTAAAGTGGTCCACCATCTGATTAAGTTTGAGAACCACAGACTGTTGTAGAGGTTTGCTGAGTTTTAACTCTTACATGACTGCGCAGACGCACTTTAACGAGCCAAATAAAACTGTAACAGACTTGTTGCACGCACAGCTGTTGTTCTTGGTAATGTCTTAAAAATGTTGATTAGATAATATGTGCTTGCGAGCTTACTGCGCTTCACACACTGGCCTTAAAACGTTTCTCTGTACTTTTAGGTCAAATCTCACATTAAATAACTGGTACTTGACAGGAATCTGAAATGAAAGAGAGGCAGATCTTAAATGTTTATGGTGTGGAAGAAGAAAGCATGCAGCGAGACCTGTTGCTTAGATGCCTCAGAGATGTTTTGGTTTTGTAAATCCAGTCCTTTGTTGCAGACCTGCATTTCAGCTTCAATCCAGACAGGGGAAACACTCTTGGAACGCGTGAGGTAGTCGTATAAAAAAAAAAAAAAATTAGCGTGTTTTGGTTTGACAAACCACATCAAATAGCCGAAAGCAAACAGGTGCTTTCCGCCAGAAGGTTCAGGCTTTATTTTGACATTGAAAGCTTTAAAGAGCAGCCACCAAATTTACTGTAGACATGATATGTTGTTTGCACACATGACATCACTCACACTGTGTCTGCATGTGTACACACAAATGTACGTGTCTGTATAATAGATGTTTGTTATATGCTTGGGATTTCTCGTAAAAATGTATATGCGCGTGTCATTTTGGGCAGCCGTTCCATTGCTTTTGTCCACTCTATTGCTCTTTGATCATGGATTATTCCCCCTTAATCCTACCAAGTCTGTGATCCCATCTCTGAGCACCCTCCTTTTATTCTGTGGCTCTTGTTCATGAACCTGAGGCGAGGGAGGAGAGAGGATAGGAGATGAGGTCTCCTTACATCTTCTCTTGGTGACTGCAACATGAGCCCATGTAGAAGAACTGCCTTCAAATCCACTTAATCCTCCTGTTGTAGCAGCGCTTGTGTCCCTGATCCACAGGTGTGGGTTCAATCCCTCTGCGTCACAAAACTCAGGGGGTTTTACATAGTTCTGAAATATGTAATATATTGACTTTTTGCTGCAATAGATCATCTGACTGACATATAAAGCAACCGATCACTTTTTTTTTTTTTGCAGTTTTAGGCCAGTTAATTTTAAACTAAAACCTAAATTAAAACTGAAATAAAGCTGAAATAAAATATAAATTTTAGTTGAAAAGTTGAAAACTATAGAGCTATATATATATATATATATATATATATGGGGGCCGATCTCGATATATCGATGCCAAAACGATATATCGTGCAGCCCTAATTTTTATACTGTACAAATGATATATTCTATCCCCTAACCCCAACTGATGTATTTTAATAAAGGGATCTCATGAGTATTTGTATGTACAGTATCTTTTCTACCACACGTACATTTATTTACATTTGCATACATTGCATACTGACAACACTGTTTAGTTTTGGGGATAAGGTTAAGTGACCATATATATATATATATATATATAAATATAAATATAAATATAAATATATATATATATATATATATATATATATATATATATATATATATATATATATGGTCACACTTTAGATTAGGGTCCAATTCTCAGTATTAACTAACTATTAACTCTGACTTTTGCCTCAATAAACTCCTAATTACTGCTTATTAATAGTTAGTAAGGTAGTAGTAGTAAATTTAGGTATTAAGTTGGATTAGGGAGTATGGTCATGCAGAATAAGGCATTAATATGTGCTTTATAAGTATTAATAAACAGCCAGTATCCTCGTAATATGCATGCTAATAAGTAACTAGTTAATTGTAAACATTTTAAGGAATAATACACTTAATAGTAAAGCAATTAATGTTCAATAAAGGTTGGTTTAAAGCACTTAATGACATTGTCAGATTTTCCATGACCTAATCTAAAGTGAGAACTATTTACAGTTAATAGGTTGTTAACAAAGCATTAAAAAACATTATTAAATGTTAATGTGATATTACATGTTAATTACAGTGACAATGAATGAAGAACTCACTATTTGCATATAGCCTATTAACAATCTAGAGACAACAAAATATAAACTATGCATTAACTATAAATATACAGTACTTTATTACTGTATAATTATTATAAAGTGTTAGAATTTTTTTTTTTACATTGCTATAATCAATTCAATTCTTTTTATTTACTTGCTTTTGAGGCTTGGTTTTATGGTTTTGATGTCTTGTTGAATAGTTGCAGATAAAAGCACTGAGTTCACTTAAGCAGCAAGGTAAACTGAACAGCTCGTGTTCGTCAAAGGCCAGAAGCTGCAGGCAAAAGCTCTTTTAACCCCATACACAAACAACATAGGATCATATAGCCCTGTTTGCTACTAGGACATGCTTTGGTCTGGGACTAATCCCATCTAAAGCGTGATGGCTTTATGGGTTTACATAATTGCCTTTTAAAAAGCAAAACCATAATGATTACCACAACTTGGATCTCTAATGGCTGCAAAGCTTTGCCAGTATGCCTTTCAGCTCTGAAAACAATAACAACAAAGACAGCAAAATATGACTTCTCAGCTTTTGAAGATAAGTACTCCTTTTTGCCTGGGAAGATTGAGAATTTTTGATTGTAGCAGTGGGGTTATGAGGTGGATTGTGGGTAAAGTTCAAGAAGGTCTTTTCTGTAATGCCTTGATCTATTTACAGTGCATGTTGATATTTGTTACCTGCTCTATCAAAGCACAAATGTGCCTTCTTTCTATGTTATTATGCAATTACATGTTTCATGCGATACCAGCGGTGCACCATAAATATTCACATAATTCCAAAACTAAAAACTGCAATGCTTTTATTTGGACGTTATGTAAATGATATGTTTATGTTTGTTTTGTAGGTACACTCGAAATCAAGTCTGTGGATGTGGGCATCGTTGCCATCAAGGGGATTCAAAGCAATTACTACCTTGCAATTAACAAGAAAGGGGTGGTCTACGGGGCGGTGAGCATCATTTTCTCTTCATTTCTCTTTTAATTATAGTTAATGACTGGACTCTACAACAAATAATGATAACGTCTCACGATCCCGTCCAAACCGAAGTCGTCCTTCTTATCGGGAATTTTTAAACAACATTCAGAATTTCTAAACTATTTATAGAAATTCAGCTCTTTACAAGCTTCCAGAAAGATCCGTCAGCCCTCGGGTCCCTCTCAGAGGCTTTGATGTCAGAGAGCCTGCTCTATTTCTCATGTCTCGGGGCACTTAAAAAGCCCGGGGTTGTTTTAAAGGACAGTTCCACTCCATTGCCTGTAAATAATCCCCCGGCAAAAGTCGGCTTGAGCAAAAGAGTTCTGTTATCTTTGAAAAAGTAAGCTGAGAAGGCCCTCTTCCTTACACTGTAGTCTCTCCTCCAATACTGCTCCATGCATGCGTTCTCCTCCATTCACAATCCAGCCATACAATCCCCAGCTCCCTCTTTGTTCCGAGTTCTCTCCAGCCCCATCGCCTTTCATTCATCCGCTCTCGAGAATGGCAAATGTTACCTGAAACAGGGAAAAATAGTGCCAATAGTTTTCCCAAAAGTGAAATCAACTGAGAGGAAGGGGAAAGTCCTAAAATACAATCGCCTACGCCTCAGGACTATTGTCCTCACTGCGGAAGTATCAATCAATATAGTGACGTACGCCACCATTTTTTCTATTTTACGCTCGGAAAAAGGATAAAAAAAGGACATTTTAAATAACTCAACAAATTGAATAGACTTTTACCACATGACCAAAGATAATATCTAGAACTCACTCACAAATCTTCTTCTTTCAGAGGGATTTCGGCATTGACTGCAAGCTGATAGAGCGGATCGAGGAGAACAGGTACAACACCTACGCCTCGGCAGAATGGAGGAACAAGAAGAAGCCCATGTTCGTGGGCTTGAGCGCCAACGGGAGGCCGATGAGAGCCAAAAAGACCCGGAGAAAAAACACAGCCACACACTTTCTCCCCATTCCTATCGTGTAGCTACAACCCCACCAAAGGGAACATTTAACTGCACTGAGGAAAGACTTGGAATTTTTCGACAGTAGGCCTATAAAAGGGAACCGTTTGGAGAAAAGGGCACTATGTAAAGGAACTAAGAGAACACCTTTTCACTGAGTCAGACTGTTATCACATATTTTTTTAAGTTATTGGCACCAGGGAAAATGTGGGACATTTTTTTATGCCAAACCCTTTTCTAGCGAAGGAAAGGTTGGACCAAAACCGACGGAGAGGAATCGAACATTGCAACCTCCCAGAATGAACTGAAGAGACCTTTCACAGAGTGTATTGCTTGTGTGTATTTGTGTGTGTGACCTTTGGATGCAGTTATTTATGCTGTACTAACTCATACGAAACACTCTAACAGACTCTCAAACTCTGTGACTCAGTGGACTGAAAGTTATGCAAACACTTACTGGAAGCACTTGCTCAAGGTGCAAGACTTGAGAGGCCGAGACGGAGACCCCGCTTCCTACCATCCGAATTTAGTCAAGCTAGCACCATAGCGTAAAGAACTCTTAATATTATTAACATGCAAAAGCCACTGTATTTGATATCTCCATTCTTTACCTGACTGCTTTGGAATAAATTATTTATTTTATGTAATATTTAAAGAAAAACAAAGACAAAAAAACATGGAATGGACATTTTTTATCATTTATGCTCCTCTTTTAAAAAGCTATTCTATCGGTTACACATGAATAAATAAATATATTTCTCTTTACCTAGCAGAAGTTGCGTCCATGATGCTGAGAAAAGCTCATTTTCTTCTTTTATTTACTTTTCAGATGTGAAATGTATCTGTAAAACAAAATGAATTTGCTGCACTTTTTTTTATTTTAAAAAACCATTTTATTTTTCTCAATCCCACAATTGAAAAAACACTATTGTTTCCCAAAAAGAAAGAAAAAGATCCCAGTGATAACTATGAGCTCATCTCCAAAAGCATTCAAGAACTCAAAACACATACTATCTTCGGCCGCTGCCACACTTATTGTCCTAGTATCAGTTGGGTTTTTTTTAAGCTGAGTTCACTTGTGCCCAAACTGTCTGAATTGAAAACATTCATACTTGTTTATATATTTCAGCAGTTAACGAAAACCACATATAAATCTATATCCACCCTCAATGCCCTTTGCCTCATTTTCAACTTTAAGCACAACTTTCAATCATCAAACTGTGCTTTATTAGCCTGCTCACTTCAAGAGTCAATACGAAGGCCATGTGGTGTGTGTGTAAATATTGGCAGTAGATTATGGGCTGATTCTGATTATCTCTTCTGTAGGTCTAACGCTTTCTCTCCCTCTCAAACCTTAGGAGCAGTTCCAGCAATTACTAAGTTAAAACTTTGGGTTCAAGTCTCACCTTTTATCATATCCCCTCTTGCGTTTTTGAGTTCACTTGGGAACAGTGACGTTGACTCATGGACTTTCCCAGGCAGTTCCCATTATTTTAATTCAGAGAATTTATGTGTTTGTTTATAAGTTCTAGGTGGTTCGTAAACAACTTTTCATGTGCAATTACACCGTAAGGCTTGTAACCGAAAACCGGTTTAATTTTGAGGGGTACGACGTTCGGTTCGTTAACACTTTTGTAGCAAGCACCGAACTAAAACTAGTTATTCAACGGCACCGCAAATGAATCAGTAGGCTAAATAGCGAGAGAGACAACATGACCATTTAGTCAGATATTCCTCTCTTTTTTTAGTGAATCAGAAACAGCAGTGCATGTAGGCCTATTTTGATTCCAGAATGAGTTGGTCAGGCGAACGGGATTCACAGGATTGTAAATGTAACGCAATTTTTTGTTCATTTACATTTAAATTCATTTTAAGCATTTAGTAATTTATTTGTAATAAACACTTTAAGTGGGCTATTTAAAAATTGTTAGGACTATTTATGTTAGATTATGTTTTTAAAACATACGCGCAGCGTGTGACGTCATATTGTGTGAGCGTAGAAAGAATTCGTAAAAAGAAAAAGAAATCGTCCGCAGTTGCTCTACTCCTGAGCGCAAGTCCACCGTCAGTGTTGTGTAAGTAGGCACTAGGCATGTTTTTTGTGTTCTTTTCTATTTGCTGTGCAGGCTCTTTTATTGTAGCCTATATGACAGTGTAAACAGCCCAATAACCCTATTATTTAAAGGCTTAATTTATGTCCCCTCGACCGGCCCGTTGCATTACGAATGAAAGCAGTAGCCTATCAATAATGTCAAATGTGATGTGCAGTCAAGTTCGGGTTTGTGTATGCTGTTTAAGTGAGTGTTCTCACTTGTTGTGATTCGCGGAGTTTTGACGGGTTTGATATTGTTTCCTTTATTCAAAAGTGGTGATCGATTTTAGCGAATCGTAAGCAGTGTAGTCCGCTTGAGTTGAAGGACTCAGGTTTTGTGAATCAATTATTCGAACGCATTTATGTGGCCTTTAAAAAACATTTTTATGTATTTTTTATTTAAACTCCTTATTTGGCACTGGATCCGTGTTTCTTTTTTCCAAATACTTCTTAAAAGACACTTACCATTCTCATTATTTATGTAGCCTAAATAGGGCATGATAATTAAAGTATATACAAAAATGGGCCACATTTTAGGCCACATATATATTTTCCTAAGCCAATAAGCAAATGACATTGAGACATGAATAAAGAAGTAAACAAGGAAGATAAATACAAATACCTGTTGTATAAGGCTGTAATCCCCTGTTGACTCATGAAAGAGCCACAGAGTCATTTGGCTCTCGCAGGGAGAAGCTGATTCAGATGCATCATACATATTCAGTGTGCAGCGCTGAAGGAATTCCCATTTGTTGGTTTTAGCTGAAATATATATTGTGACCTTCACAGCTTCACAACTTCACTCTTTCCCCAAAGGAATCTGTGGCTTGTTGACCAAACCACAGGAGCAGCTGTGAATATTTCATTCCAGAAAGGTTGCTTGGAGAGCAGCAATAGACAGGGCTGATTTTAACAGCCCCGAGGGTAGCGGCACCACTGCATATTTTTGGATCTAGATGTGGTGATATTGAGCCAAGCCCAAGGAGTTCCAGTAACAGAGGTGCTCTTCTATCATTAGTGATCAACAGGTCTCCGAAACACGCTAACATCATGTCAGCTAACGCAAAAGAGCGAAAGTGCTAAATATAGTGGCTTTTCAGACTGCACTTACAGCACGTGTTAAACACAAGGCCAGTTCAGACTGAGATTTGGATCTGTTATGATCTCTCGAGGTTTCCAATTTCTGTTCAGCAGGTGTGTCAAACATTTGCCTTGGCTTTGGCTGAGATGAAGCATGTGTTTATCAATTCAGCTCGAGTGAGTGAGAGAAACAGAGAGACCGAGTGCCTGCCAACTCCAGACAACTCCGACCCTTCAGGAGAACAGAGAACTGAATTTACAAATTAATACGAAGCCATATTCTGCATTTGAATGTAAGTTAATACAACCTACGCGGCGGAGTATTTTTCTTGCTTTTTTCATCTGCACCGGGATAAGACCAACATTACTTGTCAAATGTGATTTGAAAACATGAAAGTATCCAATTGAGATGGCAAGATAGCTCAAGATCTTTCACAGACGGGCCTTTCTTGCCCAAACTAAAGCATGTGTAATGTTCATGTAACTTGGGTTTGGCAAACATGCTGCTAATAAAGTTGGTGTTTATTCGGTCCGTCAACCACATTAAAACATTTATCCAGTTACATTGTTTTCTAAAACAGCAAATGAACTTGATTAAAGACAACTGCGATCTGTTTTGAGGGTCTGCTTTAGGCTTGAAAAACATGAGGTTTTATAGCGGCTGAGGCTTAGTGGTTGTAAGTACATATTGACCATTTCATCTTCTTTCAATAATAATCACATTGTTCTAAAGCAAAAAATGTGTGTTTCAATTTCATCTCTTCTAAAGTGTTGTGGCCTATAGAGAATTGAGCAGAACTATTCATTGACCCGTGAATCTGGAGTCATCAAACTTTGCCACTGTGTGATCAACAGTCGCTTCAGAACCACGGACAGCTCTGGTTTAGTCTTTATGGAAAGTTGGGCTGATTTGAATTGACAGCTACAGTATGTACAGTAGACTTAAGACTAGACATTCCCCACCCAGCAAAAACTCGTCGAAAAGACGACACTGCCAGACGTCTAAACAACGTTAAAATTTGGTTGAAAAGTGAAAGATGAAAAGCCGTCTTTTTCAGGTCGCTGTCTATAAAAGGACGTCCCACTTGCGTCTAAGTTGAAAAGATGTCTTTTTCAGGCCTAATTTCAACCGTGAATTCATGATCATATTTATATTTAATATTCATAATTACTGTCAAAATAAGACAATTCACAAAAGTGTACCAAAACATTTATTGACACATAAAATACATCTTTCACATAAAAAACACTTTCCTGATCACATCTTAAGCCTGCCTTTGATCAAACACACCCTAAAAACAGTAATATTGTGAAATATTACTACAATAAAAATAACTTCTCTATAAATTTATAAATAAATATACATTTAAATAGAATTTTCAGCATCATTACTCCAGTCTTCAGAGATCCTTCAGAAATCATTCTAATATAATGATTTGATTCTCAAGAAACATTTATGATTATTATCAGTTGTACTACTTCATATTTTTGTGGAAACTATGATACAGTTTTCAGTATTCTTTGAAAAGAGCGGCATTTATTTGAAACATAATTTTTTTTAAACAATTTAAAAATCTTTGCTGTGACTTTTGAATCCATCTTTCATCATTTTTCAAAACAATAAATCTTTAAAATATTCAAAATGTTTATAAAACAGATCAATTATAACCACATTAGAAAACATTAAATGGATAGTAAATTCTGTCATTAATTACTTACTCTCATGTCGCTCCAAACCCATAAGACTTTTGTGCAGAACAGAACAGCAGAACTGAAGATATTTTTAACAGATGCCTTGTGTGCGAAAAAAATAAATAAAATGATGTCTCTTTATTCACAAATTATGTATCGCCGACGCACGTTGCACCTCTCAAGCCAACATAACACTGATGAATCGTGGTGCTCCGTGAACAAAATGAACACAGATATGTCTTTGCCTCACTGATTAGCAATTGATTTATCAAATCTAAATCATCTTCAGATGGTTCAAAATGCAGCTGCCAGACTTCTGACTGGCACCCGGAAATTTGATCATACTGTGTTATGCTCTTTGCATATCTTTGGCTGCCAGTCTGTTATAGAATTGAGTTTTGTACAGCACAGCACAGTGGTCAACTACTGTTGTTTTATATATTTTGATTTGCTAGCAATTAAACCGCCTAGATATAGAAAACTTTACCAAATGAAGCATTTGCATCAGTCTTGACAAAGTAACCAAATCAAGACCTTCAAAATAAACAGCCTCACAGATGCAGACGAACTGAATTAAAAAAGCAGTATGGGAGAAGTTTGGCTGTCTGTATGATTTTGATAATGACGGCAAGTTCTTCACCCGCTGGATGAAATTATGTCAGGATCATGAACCCTTTCCATTCGTGGCGAGGAATAATGCATAAAACGTGTGAGGCGTGATAGTTCGTTGAAACCCTGAGTCCACCTGCCCGTTCCTCTCCTTCACCATCTGAAGGCATCCAAAAACATGCAATTGGATCAAACATGTCAAGAAGTGTTTAACCGAACAGACAGAAGGAACACAAACAGATCTGTGGTGTTTTGACACAAACGCTTTTCTTTTTGAGTTTGTTCAAGGAAAGTGAAAATATAACACATTTTCCTTTGCAATTTGCTTGATTTGATTGGGTTTTGCTGAAAAAGAGAAAGGAACTTGAGACCTTGCGTAACTATTTGCCATATCCACATTTTTTCAGCGCTCCGTCCACAGCATTCCATCCACATGCATTATTTTGTTTTCCTGTGGGTAATATCTGGGTGGGCTGGCGTGTTGTCACACATGGTGTGTGTGTGTGTGTGTGTGTGTGTGTGTCTGTGATGAGAAACCTCAGGGATTCTGCCTGCAAGCTTTGGAGGACTCTCAGCGGTGAGAGGTCTGGGAGCTCTCGTCTTCAAGGCCGCATTGCGTCATTACCTAACACTAGCATCTCGCTGGACATCTGGCCTTGACATGAAACTTCCCCTTTATCACCTGCTTATTGGACAGAAAAACAAGTCTGGTTCCTCTCAAAAGGACACATGTCTTACCTTACTTCTTACTTTGTGGAAGACTTTTTTGTTGTTGTTTGTATAAAATCAGAGACTGACGCCTTTTGAAGCATTTCAACACCTGCCCTCCCTTATGATCGACTATTCGTGGTGCTAGAGGTAGAATTTCAAAGGAATCGGCTAGAGTGGATGTCGAAAGAAGGTTTGTGGTGTGCAAAATGAAAATGTTTTAGGGGATAGAGGATAGTTGGAGTTGTTAGGAATACCACAAGTGATGAAAAAAGAATGGAAAAGAATATGAATTCTTTACTTTTGTTGGATCAGTCACTCATCGTTGGAATTTTGGGACAAGCATATTGTCTTTAGACCGCAAAATGTGTGATCATTTTTATGGAGAATTTCAAGTCAAGTCAAGTCAAGTATATTTGTATAGCGCTTTTCACAATACAGATTGTATCAAAGCAGCTTCACAGTATTAAATTAAAATAATACAACAAGGTTTGTTTCTAGTGGAATTTATTGATAAAATCAAATTAGATATCCAGAATATCCCCAACTGAGCAAGCCAAAGGCAACAGTGGCAAGGAACCGAAAAACTCCATCAAGTGACCTAATAGTGTCCTAAAACTCCATCAGGTGACCCAATGGAGAAAAAAAAAACCTTGGGAGAACCCAGGCTCAGTCGGGGGCCAGTTCTCCTCTGGCGTTTATTAACTAGAGGCCGGATTGTAATTTGGACTGTAAGATTAAAAATATTATATGAATGCCTGGCTGAAGAGATGCGACTTTAATCTAGTTTTAAACTGGGAGAGCGAGTCTGAGCAACGAACAGTATC
This sequence comes from Rutilus rutilus, assembly GCF_951802725.1. NCBI lineage: Eukaryota > Metazoa > Chordata > Actinopteri > Cypriniformes > Leuciscidae > Rutilus > Rutilus rutilus. Next base: position 21,557,445 of record NC_140231.1, on the reverse strand, counting down.
AGGAAGGCTATTCCAGAGTTTTGGAGCTAAATGTGAAAATGCTCTCCCTCCTTTGGTGGTTCTGGATATCCTAGGTATGACCAAAAGCCTTGAATTTAGTGATCTTAAAGAGCGCGATGGATTATAGGGCGATAGAAGATCCGTTAAATAGACTGGAGCTAAGCCGTTTAGGGCTTTATAAGTCAGTAGCAATACCTTGTAATTAATACGGAACTTTATAGGTAACCAATGCAGTGATGATAAAATCGGTGTTATATGATCATATTTTCTTGATCTAGTAAGAACTCTAGCGGCGGCATTTTGGACTAACTGTAGCTTGTTAATTGAGGATGCAGGACAACCGGCTAATAAAGCATTACAGTAATCTAGTCTCGAGGTCATGAATGCATGAACTAACTTTTCTGCATCAGAAACTGATAGCATATTACGTAGCTTAGCAATGTTTCTAAGGTGGAAAAAGGCGGTTTTTGTAACATATGAAATATGATTTTTGAAAGACAGGTTGCAATCGAGTATAACACCCAGGTCTTTTACTGTAGAGGATAAAGTAACAGGACATCCTACTATATTAAAGTTGTATTGCGAGAGGTTTTGTGGGCGGTTTTTTGAACCGATAAGTAGTACCTCTGTTTTGTCTGGATTTAATAAAAGAAAATTACGCGTCATCCAATCTTTTATATCTTTAACACACTCTGTCAATTTGGATAATTTATCGTTTTCATCTGGCCGTGATGAAATATATATTTGAGTGTCATCAGCATAACAATGGAAACTAATTCCATGTTTCCTTATAATATTTCCAAGTGGCATCATATATACTGAGAATAATAGAGGGCCTAACACAGATCCCTGCGGCACTCCATAGTTTACTGGAGTTATGATCGATTTTTCTCCATTTAAATAGACAAAATGGTAGCGGTCAGATAAGTATGATCTAAACCAGCTTAATGCTTGTCCTTGAACACCAGTATAATTTTGTAGTCGATCTAAGAGTATTGTGTGATCTATAGTATCGAACGCAGCACTAAGATCAAGTAAAACTAGTATTGAGATACAGCCTTGGTCAGAAGCTAAAAGTAAATCATTTGTGATTTTAACGAGCGCAGTTTCAGTGCTATGGTGCGGCCTGAAACCAGACTGAAACTTCTCATAGATATCATTTTCTTGCAAGAAAGAACACAATTGAGCGGACACCACTTTTTCTAATATTTTAGACATAAATGGAAGATTTGAAATGGGTCTATAATTTGCTAGGTTATTATGATCTAATTGTGGTTTCTTAATGAGAGGTTTTATAACTGCCAGTTTAAATGTTCTTGGAACATGACCTAAAGATAAAGACGAGTTAATAATATTAAGGAGAGGCTCTTCCACTACAGGTAACACTTCTTTCAGTAGTTTAGTTGGTATCGGATCTAATAAACATGTTGTTGTTTTAGAGGAAGTGATAAGTTTATTTAACTCTATTTGTTCTATAGTTGTAAAGCACTGTAATTGTTCTTGCGGGGTGATAATTAAGGCTGAATTATAAGGCGCAACTGAAGATTGAACGTTTACAATTGTGGTTCTGATGTTTTCTATTTTCTCAGTGAAGAACTTCATAAAATCATTACTACTAAACTGTAATGGGATATTTTGTTCGGGTGATGTCTGTTTATTTGTTAGTCTAGCCACGGTGTTAAATAAAAACCTTGGATTATTTTGGTTATTTTCTATTAGTTTGCGGAGGTGCTCAGCCCTGGCTGCTTTTAGGGCCTTTTTATAACGTGACATACTGTCTTTCCACGCGATTCTAAAGACCTCTAAATTAGTTTGTTTCCATTTACGCTCTAAAATACGGGTTTCTCTCTTTAGAACATGCGTGGTATTGTTGTACCACGGTGCTTTAATTTTCTCTCTGACCTTTTTTAATCTAATAGGTGCAACAACATCCAATGTTCTAGAGAGAATAGTGCTCATAGTGCTAGTTAGTTCTTCTAGTTCATCTGTTTGTTTGGGTTCAGGCAGCAGCTGAGACAGATCGGATAAGCAATTTGAGAAATTATCTATGGTGGATGGAAGGATTGTTCTGCCTGGTTGATAACGCGGCGCCGCATGACATATTACAGCAGTACGTAATATGCAAGTTACCATGTAATGGTCAGTGACTTCATCACTTTGCGGTATAATATCTATATCGGTTGGATCGGTTCCATGTGATATAATTAAATCGAGTGTATGATTAAGACGATGAGTTGGTCCGGTGACGTTTTGCTTGACCCCAAATGAATTTAATAAATCTGTAAACGCAGCCCCTAACGCATCATTTGGATTATCTACGTGTATGTTAAAATCTCCTACAATTAATGCTTTATCGACATTGACTAATAGGTCTGAGAGAAAATCTGCAAACTCTTTTAGGAAATCAGCGTAAGGCCCAGGCGGTCTATATACGGTAGCCAAGGCTAGAGATAATAGGGATGTTTTTCTAACATCTAAGAGCGTAACATTTAGTACAAGTACTTCAAACGAAATAAACTTATAACCCGCTTTCTGAGTAACATTGAGAATATCTCTATAAATTGTCGCAACACCACCGCCACGACCAATTAGACGGGGCTCATGCTTATAGGAGTATCCAGGAGGAGCAGACTCATTTAGACCGAAATAATCATTTGGTTTAAGCCAGGTTTCAGTTAGGCAAAGTACATCGAAGCTATTATCTGTGACTATTTCATTTACAATAACTGCCTTAGGTGTGAGTGATCTAATGTTTAGAAGACCTAGCTTTAGAAATTGTTTTTGTTTACTAATAGCAACATTTTCTGTTTTAATAACAATTAGATTTTTCCTAGATCCTGCAGTAGATTTGTTATTTGATCTCACTAAACGAGGAATAGACACGGTTTCTATGCAATATTCTACACTAGTATTTATATCAGTTAAATTGGTGCAGCAGAGACTATGATTTGGACTTTTGGTTACTAGTCAAAAGGTATTTAACATTTTGGAGATGTTATCCGACAGAAGATCTGCTCCGAATCTGCTTGGGTGTAAGCCATCGGCACGGAAAAGCCTAGGACGCTCCCAAAACAGATTCCAATTATTTACAAAGAGCAGTTTCTGCTCATTGCACCATGACATTAACCATTCATTTAGCGCAAATAATCTGCTAAACTTTTCATGTCCTAGTCGGTACGTGGGAAGCGGTCCTGACACTATGATCGTTGTTTCAGGCGATGTGCTGCGTACCGTATCGATCAGATTCCTGAAGTCTTTCTTCAGAATCTCTGTCTGGCGCATCCTGATGTCGTTCACTCCCGCGTGGAGGACAACAGTTCCGACGCGCTCGTCACCGTTCAGAATCTCGGGAACGTGAGTAGCGATTTCAGAAACACGAGCACCAGGAAAGCAGTGACTGTGCACCTTACTTTTACCTAACGTTGCGCGTACGTGCCGAATGATGGAATCGCCGATGATCACAGCATCGCGTTCTGTTTCGCGAAGAGGGGAGAAGCGGTTTTGTGTGGATAACTCGAAAACCGGGAGGGTCGGAGAGAGTCTTGGTCTAGACCTGACTCGCGTCTTCCGCTGCGGAACCACCCAGGCTTCGTGGTGGCGTGTTGGAGCCGGAGTGAACGAGACCATGGCTGATCGCGACCTCGGCGCTCGGGACCTATGTTGAGAAACGCACGGAGTAGACGAAGTCGGAGTCAGCGGGTTAGTAACGTTAATCTCTGATTTGTGTGCATCGGCGCGTGATGTTTCAAGAGCTAACCGCCGGTCTATCAGCTCGGCTTGTCTCAATAAAAGGTCGTGGATCTGTTTCTCAACAGCTTCCAGCTCAGACTGCAGTGCGTGCAGCTCAAATGTGTCCTCACCTGCACCAAAAGGTAGACTACTTTCATCTGATATATTCGCCATTTTAACAGATGGACAGTAAGTTAGCAACGAAGCTACCAGTGATGCTATCAATATTAATACTAATTTATGACTGAAGTTTTAGATATAATCCGTCTTTTTAGTGGTACGGGTGTAGAGTAGACGCACGATAGGCGAAAAATGTTTGTAAGTGAGTGTTGAGAAGACGCGTTCAGCCGTGATCCACGGGAGTAACCTATAGGAGTATCCAGCGTTGGATCACTAATAGGCTTGAGACGCGTCTGCTCAACAGTCCGCGTTGTAACTATGAGGGTTGAGCAGTAGTGCTTCTCAGTGAGGTAAAGTAGAAAATGTTTGTTGTAAGTTTAAAGAATAAAATCAAGATTTATAAATCAAATCGATGGAGCTCCAAAGACAACAACGCGTTCAGACGCGACGCATGCGCATTCGGTTTGTAATTTCAGTGATAAAGTGTGTTTAAGCTCGTGTTTCACAGGACAAACGGAACCACAGTCACCCTGTTACAATAAAACTTCTGTCACCGTGACTTTTATTCAGAAATCCTGATGTTCTATCAGTCTGCCTACTGAGGCGGATATTGAACAGAGATTCATGTAATTTGAACTTATTCCTGGAGTCTTTCCAGAGCTGTGTGAATAAGACCCGACCTCCCTCAGACTGCACACCAAATGCTAATAATCATGGTTTTGAAATGTCACAGTCAATTTAGCGGGTTAATCTGTGATAGTTCAACAATATCAGTTGGACTCGCACAGTCCCGTATAGCGTGACAGCGCAATATCCCAATCCTACGAAATGAAAAATCATTTTAATGATTGTGTCTGGCAAACGCTCTGATGCGTTCAGTGAAAAATAAAGCAGGCCCTCCAAAACTGGGCGCATCGCTTGATTTCCTTCGAATTGCAGCTCGGCTAAAGCATGGCAATTACAGGGTTAATATTTCATTTTCATTTTAGGTGGCGTGACTGCCAAACGCCTAAAAATCTGCACCATATGTTGAATGTCCAACAGTTGAGGCTGAACCTGTTGAAATTATGAAAACTGTGAAGAAAAATGAAAAAAGTGGTTTTGATAGTATTTGGCAACATCTTTTAAGGGCTGAGAAATGATGAGGTCCATTAATGCAGCTGGAACACTATGTGAATTTTTCTTCTATGCCTGATGTGTGGGAAGATCAAACATGTGCTCAGAAAAGCGTTCATATCCCGTTCAAAATAAGATTTAAATAGCGCAGATCAGTTTGTCTTATAGATAAATATAAATTTCAAAAAAGAAAACCAAAACAGCAGGTGCTGCCTTTGCGATTTCATGGCTATACACAAATTTCACATTCTGTAACACATGTATATATAAAGTCTGCGCTCTGTTGAATGTTTGCACATTGCATACCCCATATGACATGTAGTGACGCTTTTAATATAATATTATGGTATTTTTTCTGCTGACTTCGGTGTGACATTTTATTAAGCAATCGCACAAGCAGCTGCACATCCAAAATACACTAAATTTGTTTCAGACTTCTTTAACCTCTTGTTCTGAGACACTTCAGTGGTAAAATTACCCAGAAAGTACACATTTTAAAAGCCTTTTTAGAAAATGTAAAACACATGCTTCCCACATATGCAAGCAATAAACATCATCTGGCCCTTTGTCCCCAATTTCAGTCATCACAAGTCTAGATAGCTAGGAGTGTCCAAAACATTTTTATAGCATTTAATTTTATTTATATTATTATATATTTTATTTATTGAATATAAAGATATTGCCTTAAAAGATACCACACTGTAAAAAAAATTCTAACCTCCCCAACTCAAAATGTTCTAGTGACTGGTCACATCTAAATTTTTTCAATTGGCGCAAGTGAAATTCTGTAAATTATCAAATTAAATTTACAGAATTTCACTTGGGCCAATTGAAAAATTTAGATGTGATCAGTCACTAGAAAATTTTGAGTTGGGAAGGTTAGTACGGTGGCCGAGAAGGGTCACAACACATACAAACGCCACAACAACTACATATTCAGAAAACACCTCCAAATTCAGAAAACACATGCAAACGCCGCCACAACAACTACATATTCAGAAAACACCTCCAAATTCAGAAAACACATACAAACACCAGAACAACTACATTATTCAGAAAACACATACAAACGCCACAACAACTACATATTCAGAAAACAACTTCGTCGATTTCACATCACGTACGCTGCAAATATTCACAGCACGAGCAAATAGGGAAACGAACTGCAAACTGCAAAGACACAACGGAAATGTTTCCAGGGGGGCCTTAATCAGTGACGGACCCGCATCCATCCGGTTGTCTTCGCGCTATCTGAATGTGCGCTTTTGTTGTCTATGGTTACAAGAGGTAACTTTACGTTCACACCGCCGCCGACTTGAGCTGCAAAGAAGCTCTGGCCGCCCTGTCAAGGAAGCTTGTCAAAAAGTACGGGGAAGCTTGTTGACGCTTTGGCCGCTCTGACGTAGCAGCATTCAATGTTCAATCATGGGAGAAGAGAAGTGTCACACCATGAAATGTAAACAGAAAAAACAAGCAATACATTGACACTAGAAACCTTTTATAATGACAGTATTTTTATAACCGTTTTGGTCACATTTGGTCGTAAAAAAATAATAATTAGCTATTATTAATAATAGTGAGTGCGCGCGCGCGGCCGGGGCTCTCTCTCTCTGCTCGTTTATATTCCCTGTCAAGCGCGCCCTGTTAAACTGACAGGACTTAAAAACACATGCTAATGATAAACTTTCACTCTATGATGGTTAAACTGTGCAATTAATCCGATAATGATAGGAAACCCAGCAACGGCGATGATCAGCTTCCCCTCTATCATAGTGTTTCTCTTTTATTATGACAGACTAGCCATAGACAACAAAAGCGCACATTCAGATAGCGCGAAGACAACCGGATGGATGCGGGTCCGTCACTGATTAAGGCCCCCCTGGAAACATTTCCGTTGTGTCTTTACAGTTTGCAGTTCGTTTCCCTATTTGCTCGTGCTGTGAATATTTGCAGCGTACGTGATGTGAAATCGACGAAGTTGTTTTCTGAATATGTAGTTGTAGTGGCGTTTGTATGTGTTTTCTGAATTTGGATGTGTTTTCTGAATAATGTAGTTGTTGTGGCGTTTGTATATGTTTTCTGAATTTGGAGGTGTTTTCTGAATATGTAGTTGTTGTGGCGTTTGAATGTGTTGTGACCCTTCTCGGCCACCGTAGGGTTAGACATTTTTTACAGTGCACATTATCTATTATAGATATATAATATATGCTTAACATTTTATATGGACATTATATAAAAAGAAATTGCCACTTTAAATAGGTTTAATGTAGCTATTACACATCTTCTGAAAGAGTACTGAATCTCCAGATCAAAACACAGGCGAAAAAGAAACAAGCGATATCATATGTAATATTCATTTGTAAAATAACGTGATCAACATTAAACAGCATGTAAATCAAAAGTACCTAATCTTATTGAATGAAATGTCGATCCAGGACGAGTTTTGATCTTCTGAATCCGATCTGGATGTAGTCTTTGACAAAAAAGTGATTTTCTCAGCTTTTTGCTCAAAATGTTGCTTTTTTTTATGAAACACACACGTTTCATAAAACAAGTGTTGATAAAAAAAAAAGAATGCATAAAGCTAAAATAAAAAGGTTTTCTTTTGATATATTTCATGTTCAGATATTCATACAACAAAATATTCTGGGGGTCATGACATTTTTGTGAAAATGGTCCCAAAAAAAAAAGCGTGGCAGGAAAATAATTAAAAGTAGTAGCATGTAGTGTAACTTTTTTCATAAGAATAAGCTTAAAACTGTAGCTCACCGAGCTACAAACTACTTATACAGTAAAGCAGTTAAAGTAAAAAAGAGAAATTGAGCAATTTTCAAGCTATCAATGTAATAGTATTATTATTTTAACCGTATACTAAATAAAAGTAAGAGGCACACTTTTGGTAGAGCACACTACAAGTGTACCACATAATTGAGAAAGATTGCATACGCTACATAATACTACATTACATACACTAAGGTTCACTTATTAGTTGTCATAGGCCTATAGGTTTATGTCCTCCTACTGCAGAAAAATCAACTAAATTTGAACTTGAAGGCCTTGTATAAAAAGTTCCTAACCGCAGTGTCACTCCCTCAGTTGTTCACTCCCTCAGTTGTTCACTAGCAGTAGCATTCGTTTTGTGTGGTCATTCTGTGGGAGCCATATTTCAAGTGGCACGTATTGATCTCTTACGAGCAACTGCAAGCTATAACTCTTTCTTGTCTAGAGGCTTAAAAGGGTGGGCCGAATGACACAGCTTAGTCTTATTGTTTCAACATTTTGAAAATCTAATTGTAAAAACGTTTTGTTTTTCCTGTCCGTCAGTTGGGTGGGAGAAAGGACAGTTTGATGAAAGGGATGTTTCATAAAGGCTATAGCCTGCAACATGGGTTTGTTTTGAAAGAAAACAAGTGACATGAGACAGAGGAAAAGACCGCTAAGCCGGCTCAGGTCTCTCTCATTGAGTTCAATTTCCTTATCTCCTCTCCTCTGGTTTCTTTCCAATATCCTTCTTCCATTTTTTTTATGGTGCCTCTCATGCAGGACACAAGCCATTGCAACAAGCACTTTAAAAACTAACATACTGTCTGGCCAAGGTAACAAATCCCATATGTCTCAGAATTGTAGTGTTTTTTTTGTTTTTTTTTAGATTGATCAGTGCAATGTGTCGTCCTGTACTTTTAAGCCTAAATATTTTAGACCCTCCAGCCGTCCATACTGTACAGTTTAGGCCAATCACATCCATCATGTGTGTTTCATTAAACATATACCGTAACAAATGTTCTGCCATATTTTGACACAGGTGACATCAAACGTGGAGCATACAGAACTAATCATGCACAACTTGTATCTCAATCACAAATGTAGTGTTTCGCATTATTACCTTTAGGCCTTGATTATAATAAAGTAAGTCTCTTTCCTGCCCTGATATGTGATATATTTATCAAAACTTTAAATCAGATTGCCCACTTTAATGTATGATCATAAAATTGGCACTGAACTCACTAGACTGACAAGATCTGTGTTTGTTGACTTAATGCACCAGGAAGGGGATTGTATCTTTTTTGCTCTTTGTCAACCAGTCTTGGGGGCAGCGCACTACAAACGCCACATAAAATAAAATAAATTACACACAGGTTTTTCATATAACAAATAAAAATGTACAGTATAATATCACAAAATGTACTTTTATGGTCTAAATTGTTAAATTAACTTTCTACAGTTGTGATTCCTGTATATAACACTTACGGTGCGTTAAATAATTCAGGAAAAATTGTGACTCTGATGCATGCTATCTATTTTAGCTGATAAACACAGCAAAAATAGCACTTGTAAGCCAAGCATAGTGCTCGGAGTCTCAAGGTGCGGTTACATTTATTGTTGTTCAGCAATTTTTTTGCGGACAAAATCCAGTCATTTAAACAGGAATCTGCCCGATCAGGAATTTTAAGGTGAACGTTTCCTCCATGTTGTTTTCGCAACGCGTCCAAGTTGGTCACGTGGATTCGCTACCTTCAGTCAGTTGATTAACTGACTTAGTTGATTAGTCAAGGGGTTACTCAATATTGTAACCCGTTACTTTAAAATGTAACATTCCCCAGCACTCTTGTTCTATCACAAACTTTAAAAGCGTCTTCTATAGCAGGCGGCCTCCCCTCCCTCATCTCCTTGTGAAATGTGGACCTGTGAGCTCTGCTGGTCTGTCTTTTCTCACCTCCACTCATTTGGGCCTTGATAAGAGCTCTCCAGCTGGGGCTCAGCAGGGCTGCGGCGCTTCATCACACAATGTCTTAGTGCGCTGTTCTCATTTACACACGCTCCTATTGGCCCACGGCATCACGCTTGGTTTTTTACAAGAAAGGCACTTTTAACCATATGTACACAATACAAATTAAGTTTACCTTGGCCAGCAAGGCTTAAAAGCCAGTGTCCTCAACCCTGCTTTAAAATAGCTAAATAACTGTGGAGGGTCTGACATCAAACAAGAGACGAACCCAGGGGGAACGGGAAAGGGGGAACATCTGACCAGACTCGAGCCTTCAATCCGAAAGGAACAGAAGCTGGGTGCCATGTCATTTAATTAGCAAGAGCGTCTACTCTGTAGTTTCCTTGTGAGTTTCAGTCACGGAAGAATTACATCTCCAGGATGTTTTTCATGGTGTTGTTTGCAACTATGGCCCTGCAGGTTGAAATTAAAAGGACATAATTTGCTTATGTTTGTCCATTTAAGGGGCATAATTACCTTCACGCTTCAAATAAACTAGCTGACACAAACTAGGGACACGGTTGATGATGTTGTTGTTGAAGTGAGGTTGATCTCTTGATGTTTTTAATGCCGGTGCTTCAATTAGTATGCTGACACCACCTCTACAGATGGAAATATGGAAATCTTTAGTTGTTGTATACAATTTAGCTCCAGACGTCATTATAAACATCCCAAATCCCTAACTTCTGTTGAGCAAAGAATTAATCTTAGGTAACCAAACAAAAACATTCAATCAAATCAGTTTAAGTGTCCTGGAAATATATTCAGGCCAGGCTCTTGGAAACATAACATAGTATTGTGCAAGGAACTGTGTGAAAATACTTTTTTATTAATTGATAATCTGTGCCTGTAATCATAATTTGTGTGAAAAGGCATAAAGGTTGTTGGTGTCATTTCAGATGGAATGTATAAGTACGTTTTTGAAGTTAAGGCACATTTTCCCAATATTCTAGGTTGATAATAATAGTTTGAGAGCCCACAGACTAACTGGTTTTGAAAAGATGCCAATTTTCACATGACCAACACAAACCCACATGAGTCCTAACCATTCTTAACAGCAGTAGAATAAAGTTCAGTATAATTTTCTCCACCGGAAAACATTGATATCTCTAATATATAGACTTGAGAGATGATGAAGGCCTCAGCGGTAATGACATCTTGCCCCAGACTAAGAAATCATATGTATCGTCTAGCAAATAGGCTGTATAAAGACTGGCATGTGGCAAATGGGGTTAGCATCCACCGGTTTTCCCATCTGCCCCGGCTGTAACCTGTGTGTGTGGGGGGCGGATGGCTGGTTGGTTATGGCATACTGAGTCGGCTGTCAGCCCCCCCATTTACCGCTGACCCAAAAGCACTACTCTCAGTCCCGCCACAGGTCCTCAGGCGGTGGGTTATCTGAACTGCAGCAACTCCTGATCTCTTGTTCCCTAAATTCCCTGGCATTCTATGAAGAGATGAAATCATAATGAGAAAGAAAGAAATGAAAACAGCCAATAACAACAATCTAATTCCACACAATTACTGGAATATTCATGTGCTGAGAGAAGTATTACATAATACATGGATTAGCTATTATTAACTATTATTAATTATACGTTAAAGTAAGTTATGTACGGTTTTGAAACATATTGATGACTCAAACTTTAGGGGTAAATCTGTTTTTGGGGTGAACGATGCACCATATATATTATAACATGATGAAAAATTATATACACAGTATACAGTAAGGTATTGCATTTTATATAACTTTTTATCATTTTAAATTGTATATAACTTATTATAACTTAGAATCATTATCATTATAAATAATTAACTATATCCTAAATACAGAAAATAAATCATCATAATCATTATGACATTTTATTCACCCATAAAACAGATTGTGAGTCATCAAAATGTTTCAATGATAAAATGTGAAAAGAAATATTTTTCACCACATGCACTAAAAAAATATAGAACTTCGTTTAAAATATTCTGCAGATGTTGTGGAAAAGCCTGGCAAGAGTGACAGCCATCTGACAACGAAATCCTGTGTGTGCGCTTAGCGCATGAATGACAGACCACCAAACCACTGCCTTCATTAGATGTTTTATCAGCGGCCTAAAAGCTTATTTCTTGATGATGAGTCTCCCAGACCAGGACACGCAGAAGATAGAGCCAGGATGTTCCTTTAATGCCAGATCATAAATGCCAGCACAGTGGTGCTTCTGGTCTGTATCCATTCCCTAGGTAAACCCACAATGCCACAAGAATCCACATGGCTGGAAGAGTTTAACTAGAATCTGACAGAGTGAAAGGGGAAGTCAACATTGAGCTGAGCTGAACTGTGAACTGGCTGGGGAGGTGTGGAACTCAGCCATAATGTCCCGGGTCAGGTTAAGTGTGTTTTCAGAGGAGGGTTTGTTAATAGGACGTGTTTCAACTCCCACTTATAAATGAAAGTGTCATTTACTAGCGGGAATACGCCAAGTAAACCTATGCTTATTCTTGTGACCTTCTATGAAAATGTTATTTTATTTCCATTAAACAGAAACATAAAACGTCCACAAGATGCATTACTATCTGCATGTCAACTGCAAAATAAGAATCTGGCAACTGATAAACTAATAAAAAGGATCAGTGTTAATGGCAGTTTATTTATAAAGCAAAATTAGAAGCAATGGAAAGTTGACCAAAGCATACCAAGTGTTTCCTTTTCAGCGACACTGCTCTTGCTCTGCTGAAATCATATTTTATGAGTTGCAAATGTGACATCACAGCCTGCATTGCATTTGATGAAATAAAAAAAGACTGTGTCCCTTGAATGAATAGAAAGAAATGTCTTTCTATTGAGATGTCCTTGGGCTGCACTAAAAAACAGCATGGAGTATTCCAACTACCAATTAGTAACAAAAGACAGTGGTTACTGAATCAACATCCAACTCACTTACTGAACAGCAAGTTGTTAATATAATGTATCATGTATCACAATATATGATTTCTTTATTACTATATATATATATATATGTATAGTAAATAATGGATATGGGAAAACAAAATAATGTAGGAAACACTGTGCTGTACATAAAATAGATAAGCATAAATTATATAAAACAGAATTTGATTTGATGTTTCACAAGCTTGTAAAATGTCTTGGAAAGGCAAACCTGTTTGTAGTTACAGGGTTTGTTGTGCTCCTCTGTTTTGTAGGTCAACATGTCCTCCCCCCCATTAATTGGTGGCTCGGTGTATCACGCAAGGAGAGTCGCAGCTGCTTCGCATTATACAGGGAGAAATGCTGGTGGAAGATGGTCATCTCTGCTCGGAACAGGTTCCCTATAATGTACCTCTAATGTAGATTGACTTACTGAGCCCCATCATGGGCTCCTCTAACTGAAAACCACTATACTTCACCAACTGTGACCAAAGTACAGGTTTTATGTCTATACAAGCAAACAAACACCCTCTAATTTGTATACACAATGAGGTTGGGTACAGTTTTGTATGCTACCTCAGTCGCATGAGCGCGTGGGACTCCAGTGCAGACACATCGGGATGTGGGACAGGTTAATACTGCAGTATAGCTGGCCTCACATGATGAGTGACTTACACGCATTTTCCCTTTAATGCCAGGTGCTTTAGGCATAGCAAAGACTAGAGCATAAACAGCACAATTACTGCACTGACAGATGTGCATTAGTACAAAACATGTGCATTTTGATTATTAATAAAATCAGCAACTTAATGAGAAACTGTGGTACTTAAGCAGCATCAGGAGAAAGAGGGTTCCAAACAAAGTCACAGCAGAACTGTGCATTTTCACACATTTATTTAATTAATGATTCAATGGCTCAGTCATAAAGACAGTCACATGTTTCGGTCTTGAATAAATCAGTGTGATTGATGTGTAATCATTATGTAATGATTCAGTGACTCATGAATTGATTGCTTTGTCCCTGAATGAATCAGAGTTTTGAATAATTTGGTTGGGTGAATAATTCAATGACTCGCTCATAACAACAGTGGCTATATCACAATCGCATACTCTCTGAGTAGCTAGGTGTTTTTCAATAAGCAATTACTTCATAACCAATATATGTTCTATGTAGAATAAATGTGTGTACAGTAGTATAAATGTATTCTGGACGTACTAGAGAATCTCGCCCGGAAGTAGTAGGTCATCCGGGTACTTTTTGTCTGTTGTTTTATAAATACCGTGAATTCGGACATAGTACTCTTTTCACATTTCGTTTTTCACCTACTGAACTATACAGTATAGGATGCAGTCAATCACTTGCTTTGTTCCTGAATGAATCACCATTTTTAATGATGATATTCGATGATTCGTGAAGATGGTCATTTGTCATTCATGAAGACAGTCGCCACCTACAATATAACCTGCAGAATGAGTCACTTAAAATCCACACCAATAGTACACTGACTGTCTGGAACACAGAAACACAGACAAGCAGAATGCTGCTTCATCAAATCTCAAAAAAAAAAAAGAGGTCTGGTTTAATGTTTTCTTATGCTTTCTCTTAGTAACAGATTGCTGAAATAACACACACATTGTTAAAATGGCAGGGGAGAATTTACTACTCGCCTTAAGGGACAGGCTGTTTGAGGTATCCAAATAGTGTGAATCAGTGCAAGATCACAGGCACATTAAAATCATTAAACAATATTATGCAATAATAGCCACACAATACGTCTTCAATAAAGGACACAGCCATCATAGGCCACCTAATACGTACATGTGTAGATCAGTATGTTCGCCTGGTACTGTGGCCCTAACAAGCAACAGAACTCAAGGAGAAAACAGATCCTACATCATGCAAGCATCTCCTTTTTTTGTTTTGTTTCTTGAAATAGCTTGTGATTGACCTCACCCTCTCAGCCACCTGATCTTCTCCTTGTCCTGGGCCTCATATTGAGATTTAGCAAACAGAGAAACTTAGTAAACCCCCTCCTTGCAAGTTCTGTGCTTAACCTCGGCCACCTACACTGCCACAGGGCGACTCTGGGGGGACCTCGTTCTCAAAAAAGGAAATGGGGCAAAACTATCAATTCAAGACACATGTTAGGGAGCATAGCCTTTTCCCTCAAAATAGAATAAACAATTACCAATGCAGGAGTGGAAAATCTGAGGTGAAAAGGGCCAAGGAGAACGATGTGTTGTTGTTTTTTTCATTGAAACGTATTGCCAATGACAGGCGTTTTCGGCTAACTGACCTCCTCAGCTGTTATCTTAGTTTGCAACCAAAACAAGTCAAAATATTGTAGTGTATTGTAATGAATCAGAAATATACTACACAGCCAAAAGGTTGTAGGGTAAACTAAGGAGACTATAAGGAGACTAAAGAGATTACATGGGTGTATCCTTGATTTTATGCACCTGCTAGTAATGTGGTGTAGTCCCAAACTCTTCACTGGCAACTATACTGAGCTGTGACATTTTAGGCAGTGCCGCAGCAGACAGAGAAAATAGAAGTCTACAATAATATAATATAATATTTGTGATTTATGTAATACTTGTTAAAAAAATAATAAAAAGTAGGCCTATCTTGTCAGAAAAGGAGTCCATAGAATGGTGAAGTTACATCATCTACTATTAAAGGCTAAGTTTACCATGCTATAAAAACTCAAACCATTTCTCAAAAAAAACACACTTTGGACACATAAACAAAAAGGAAATCACATATTATTAACAGTCTCACAATGGAACTACTGACTAACCACAGTAGCATTTGGGGAGAATTTTTTATTAATTTAAAAATGTATTGAAATTCAGCAAGGATGCATACAAATGTATCAAAAGTAACAGTAAATATTTCTATTACTAAAGATTTCTATTTCAAATACCTGTCATTCTTTTGAACTTTCTATTAATCAAAGAATCCTGAAAAAATAAATGTATCGCATTTTTCACACAAAAAAAAAAACATTGATAAGAAATAATGTTTCTTGAGCACCAAATCATCATCATATTAGAATGATTACTGAAGGATCATGTGACACTGAAGAAAATTCAGCTTTGACATCACATTTGAAAATATATTCAAATAGAAACCAGTTATTAAATTGTAATAATAGTTCACAATATTACTATTGTTACTGTTTTGATCAAATAAATAACGCCTTGGTGAGCATGAGACTTCTTTCAAAATATTCAGTGTTGATAATAAAGTACATTTGTGATTAATTCCATTAAAATTTGAGCATTTCAGTGGCACAAAAGGTAATGGATACATCCACAAAACCAGAGCACTGGAATCTTTGATAACCTTACAGAATAACTTTTGTAAAATCTAACATGAACAGATTTTATGCCAGAGTCATAGGAGCTTTGCTTTTTGCTGGAGTTTTTGAGGAGGAATGAGAAAAATGGCCTCCCACAAGGCTGAATTTACCCGTTTCACCACAAATTAGTAGCATAACCAACAGAGAAGAAAATTCAGCGCTAAATCAACATCTCCACAGAAAGGGCCAAAAACACAAAGATGGAAAAAAAAACAATCAAATTCTTCTCAAAGAACGAGTAGCAAAAACAATCCAAGCGAGTGATATGTTGACTATAAGGTACTTTTCACACAATGAGCTTTTATAATGATCTAAACATTCCTAGAAATAGAAAGCAGCAGAGATCTATCTGGCAAGACAACATATCAAGGTTGCACCTAGAAAAACTAATAATAATAAAACAAAAACACAGATTAAGCATTTAGTGCCAATATCATGGTGTTAAACCGCAAACTTAGTTTTAGTACACCTTTTACATTCCTTTCTCCCACTTAATCTTGTAATTTTATACAGGTATTCGAATGTGGAGTGGGATATAAAAGTTGCAAGAAAAGCTAAATGAGCCAACGTCAACCACATACAATGGAATTCTCACAATGCTGCTTCCATTCCAGTAACCTCAGGGGCACAACTGACAGAAATCAGCCGAGAAGAGGAGACGCGACCGCTCTATGAGCACTTACAAACACATTGAGAAGTTCAGATACTGTGGGCAATGAGTTGTGGCCTTTTCCCGCCAAGCGAAGGGGGGTATGGCGTGGTGGTCCTGCTTTCCTCTCATTAGGATTCCTAATTATGGTGACTTGTAGGAGTAGGGCGCTCTCCAAACGGCCAGTAACTGGTTATTAGAATATTATTACAAACATGAGAGGTTGGCCCTGGGCGGCTGATTGCCTGCTCACGTGGGAGGTGTAATTTGGCTGGAATGTTCAAGGCAGGGGGGACTTGGAATTGGTTGCCTAGTAATGAGAGCACCATGGCACATTCAGTAATTACCTGGACCAAAGGAAAATGAAGCAGGAGCTCAGATTTTATCCCAAATTTGTTTTGATTTCTGTCTCCAATAAGGCGGGGAGAAATTAGCCAAATCCTTAGCCTTAATTTATCCCTCTGATCGCCTTGGTTCTCTAAAATTGGCCACTGCCTCCCACTAGGTCGTAACCTGCTCCCTCGGCGCAGTCTATAGAATAAAATAGATGCAAAAAATTGAAATCAAATCAAAATGAAATGGGACAAGAAGAATGTGAGTTTAAAAAAGTATTTCTTCTGTCATTTTTCTCTTATTGACCAAATATGTAACATGGGCGTGTGGTGGCCATCTGAAAAGGGGAAGATTAGTATAATGTTATGTTATGTTATGTTATGTTATGTTATGTTATGTTATGTTATGTTATGTTATGTGCATATTTGATATAACACAATTTGATACAATTAACTGTGGTCATTTAACTTTAATTTCTGATTTGCGGAAGCTTTGAACACAAATTCATGGGATGGATGGATGGATGGATGAATATAGACTGAACGAACGAACGAACGAACGAACGAACGAACGAACGATAGATAGATAGATAGATAGATAGATAGATAGATAGATAGATAGATAACAGCTAACAGGTAAGTCATGTCCAGTGTATATTTTCATAATGTGACATGTTTTCATAAACATCCCAAGGGGATCAATAACGTTTCTATCTATCTATGTAGTTTAAATAATTGCAGTATATATTTTAGCATTTTTGATCACTAAAAGAAGCCTATTAGCGCGATTAGCTAGATGACATCAAAGTCAGTAAACTTAACACTTGCTTAATTTACACTGACTGATTGGAGGAAATACTTTAAATTTATTTCATTTAACCCTTTCGCACGTACGATCACACCGGTGTGATCAGTCTAGGCTGGTCCCTGGAGCATACGATCACACCGGTGTGATTAGAACGGTTAGTGCATCACGTGATCAAGTGCTAAATTCAAATGTGCTTTCGCACGTTGGCTGGCACTGAGCCAGAGACTAACAATCTCATTTCATGCCATAGCTAACAAATTTGTGAATATTTTGAATAAAAAAGGAAAAATGACATAAAAGCAGATCACAATTCATGCTGAGGTGTGTCACGTGACAAGCAATGACGCGTCACCATGGAAACCATAAAGTGACACATTCTAAATAATGGTCACCTTGAAAAACTCACGCTGGGGGGTGAGCCAGAATATTTTAAACTTACGTGTGAAAGGGTTAAAGATGCTCTAAGTGATGTTGGGTGATGTCACTTCTTGTTGACGTTTAAAGTATTGTCAAACAAAACGGAGGCTAGCTAGACCCTCCCTCCTCCTCATCCGCACACTAACTCCCCAAACCCCACCCCAAATCCTTCTTGTCGGTTATTGGCTGGAACAGTTTATGTTTCGTGGTGCGGGTTAGCCAAGTTTGTTTTTGTTGCTGTTTGTGAAGCCTGTGGTGTCTGCAGAGACCACGTTTTTTTACAGTGTGTTCAGGGGACGGGTAGCTAGCGGATAGTGAGGAGATGTTTGCTGTATGTGACAAATAATGTTTTGGCCTAAAAAACGTGTGACATTGCTTAGAGCACCTTTAATTTATTTAAAGGTGCTGTATGTAGGATCCAGCGGCCTCTAGCGGTGATGTTTCAGATTGCAACAACAGCGCTCGTGCTCGTGAAAAGCAATAAAGTTACAACTGTATTCTTTCACATCAGATAACGTTAGCAAATGGTCGGCGTTAGCTGGCGAACTAATGATGTCTAACTTGAGCCAACTAAAGCACAAAATCACAATATATTTTACATGCTTTGAAGTATTGTTAGCTTACCTGTCCAAAAGGATGAAAGCCAACTCAGGGTCTGTTTTTATACCTAAAACAAAGCGGAGGTCTCTCCATAATTCAAACGCTCTGCCAATGTTGATCCGTGTTTTCGTCCTGAGTCGATCCGATTGACGTTTGGCCTGACGAGCTTCAGCAGATAATTTTTTTTTTTTTTTTTTTGGAGTTTGTGTTGGAGTCTGTGTTGTGCTGGAGGCAGGTCGTTTTTTGGTGTTATCAGACTCCATGTCGTTAGCTGCAGTGCCGACTGTATATAAAACGGAGAGGCTCGGGAGCGCGCATGCACGTCACATCCGGTGGATTTCGCAGAAAATCCGACCCGGAGAATTAACATTAAAATAGGAATACTGGCCTTCAGAGGTAATAGCAAAACGCGAAAAGTGGATCATTGTAATGTGTGATTACAACCCCTTCACAGACGGGCAATAAAAAAAGGATTCATTTTATAAAAAAAGTTACATACAGCACCTTTAAACTAGTGCAAAATGCCCGTGCAAAATCAGTTTTTGTGTGTGTTTTTAGTAATTGTTGGTTTGGTGCCTGTGATGCACGTGAAAGAGACTGTGAACGCATTGAATAGGATATGTTTAGTTGGTGAATAGCATAGGCTACTATTACGCAGTAGCGATAACTTTAAGCGCACCAGAATGAAATATAATATTCAGAAGTAAACAGCATAGCTGACTTATAGATTCAGTTTACATCCACAAATGAATAAGCGCGTCGATTCAGGGAGCAGTGCTAAGTGCCCGTGCAAAATTAGTTTTTGTGAGCTGATCGCCGTCAAAAAAGTTCAGGAGATATTTCTTAGTGATGGCTGATTTCAACAGTTTCAATATGATAGCATTTTGAAAAAAAAGTGTCATGAATTTACTGCATTTTTGGGGAAAAATAATCCGTTTTTATAATAGATCTTATGATATTATAACCTAAAGATGCTATGTGAAAGTTTTAAACAGAAAATAGTGGTTTTCATCTTGCCACTTTCTTGGTAAAGAAAACACATTTTTACTCAAATTAATCAAAATGGATTTATCACGTTCTGGAACCAAACTATAATATTCAGAAGGAACCAAACTGTAATATTCAGAAGTAAACAGTGTAGCTAACCCTCTAATGTCAGAATGTTTATTTTTAAACCACAACCTTTTAAAAATGATATATTTAACGATATCTTTAGCATTTCTCATCCAAACAACGTCAAACTTGGCACTGCACTTACTCGTGCCCGTAGCGAGACACCTGTCAAGTTTGAAATCCATCGGACTAACGGTTCGAGATGTGGTTAACAGACACACACACAGACAGACAGACAGACAGACACACACACAGACAGACAGACAGACGTTTCTGTAATTTATAGATAGATGTAAATCTCTTTGGGTATTGTTCTACTTGAACCATTCAATCCCTTTTAGTAATCCTTCATGAATTTTTTTTTATTAATTTTTTTATTGAAAGGCCTCCCACGGCCCACCTGCAATACCTCGGCGGCCCACAGGTTGGGAACCAACCCTTTCTTGTAGGTCTGAATTAGTCAATTGGCGACAAAAATCCATGGATCTTCCTGCTTTTGGATCTTATTTGATTGACAACTTCTTTATCACTAATGACCATCTTTTTCTCTATACTTGTGTGATTTTCAAGCTGATTATTGACACTTGATCTAAATCAGGACAGGATGTTAAATTCCCCATGTGTGAAAACCTGTGAACATTTAATTAAAGTTTGTAACTTTTTGTATTTGTTTGTACATTTGACCTCAAAACAAAATACAAAGTAAATGTAGCCTGATAATATCAACAATAATATTAATAATAATAACTTAATTATTAATTAGTTAATAATAGTTCATAGTTAAAAACAACTATTTTTGCAATATCTAAGCAGTTTCTTCACATGACATCTAAAATCTGAATATGGCATTGAATTGCCCATGTAGGAAAACTTACAAAAGCACATTTATTTCATGTTTGTACCTTGTTTAGTGAAAAAGATACACTGAAAAATAGATTTCAACCTGGCGGTGTCGGCCATTTTGAATTTCTCAATTTTGAGGCATTTTGGGACATTTTTGAGCTTCATATACAGCAGATTTGGATTCAGCACCCCTTAATACCCCTAGAAATGTTGTATAATATAAATAATCACAAAATTCCTTCAGGGTTCTGATTTTGTGAAAATTGACCCTGTCTATCCAGTCCAAATTGTACAACCGCGTAGTCCCAAGATATTCAAATCTGTGCCGAAAACAGACAGACAGATTCAAGGCTTCTAGACTCTAATCTGACTTTAATTTGCTGTTGTTTGTACATTTGTGGAACGTGTAAATGATGAAGAAAGCAGGTGGCCCCAATCATCTGGTCAGCAGCTGTGTCTTTCTGACTTACTTATTATACCTTGACCAGGCAGCAGAACACGAACACACGCTTAGACACACATATGGCACAGAGCACAGGCTGAAATTGACAGCTGCTTTCTCGGTCTCACTGTAAAAGTTCGGCAAAGGAGCACCGTCTACGAGATTCCTGTCCACTGAGATTTAGTTAAAAAAAGGCCAAAAAGGGATTCTCCTTTTTTTCTGCATTACTGGAATCCTATTCGCTGCCATTTCTGACAAGACATTGAGCAATTGTTTGACTCACTTACATGCGCTGCAGTTAAATTAATAACAGCTGCAACAAACAATGCTAATTTCACCCAGAAACTGCTAGATCTTAATCTATTATGCTGAACAATAAAAACAAACAGTGCCGCAAATCTTTTGAATTCATCCTTAGATAACTGTAAAATAAGACCATAAATGCAAATGAAAGCTCTAGCCTCACAGACAGGCCCGTAGCTTGAATTCTTCGGCTTTTTTATTGATGGGCCCACACCCATACAGTCTGCAATGTAAAGTTTAGAGGGCCGGGATAATGCCAAAAGATCCTGCACAACAAGTTCTGGAACTGGCATATGGCAGCATCCATTTTTCATGCACTTAATTCAAAAAGAAAAACAGCAATGACATCACTGGGACACCTGATCATTTGCCAGCAACGTTTCATATTTTTTTCTAGACTTTTCTACCCATCATCCATCATAATTAATAGTGGGAAAGTACAGATAGTTTTTCAAAAGTTTGCTAAGCACGCAGGAAAAAAGTGAAAATGAATTAGGAAAGGTTATTGGTGTCACTTTATCTGCTGTACAATTGTGGTAGTACTATAGATTTTAACGTTATGTCAGGAGCTAAGCCTACTTTCATGGCAAGAACTGAGTTAGAAAACATACTAAAACTTATAATTATAAAGTAAATAAAGTTTAAAACGTATAAAGTGTATTTTGTATGTCAAACATTTGCTTCTATTTATATTTCGTGCAAGTATTCCTGAAAAAACAAACTCTGAGCAATAAAAATGTTCCTTATGTGCAAGAGGGAAAGAAAAAAACCCATTTGTTTGTGAAACTAACAGCTAAGATAACGGCTGCTTCATGAGAATCTCATCGCTGTCATCATCTGAACGTTTCAGATATTGTGACAGTGTTTCCCAACTCTTTAGAGTTTTTACGGGAAAAAGGGGCGTCAATAAAATGCACTATTAATCTTCCTGTGATGTCACTTCTCAGCCTTGTGCCTCTTGTACACATTTTCCTGTGTTTTCACTTCTCTGGGGTCTCAGTCTGTTCCATTTTTTGTTTCGGCCCTTTAAATTTAATTGCACATAAATTCATTCACAGTTCAAATTGCCACTTGTTTAGATGAGGCAGAACTGGCACTGCCCTCTCACCACACTCACTCACACACCACTGAATAAACCAACATTTAGACTACAAAGTGCCACCAAAACAAACGTTTGCAATCGAAAATGGGCCTAGTCTCAAGCGCACCACATGATGAGTTGTTACTGAACATTTTTCGGTTTAAGCAGTTTGTTATATTTTTCAATTCTGCCACTTTAGACTAGTCTTTTCAACCACAGTAATCCTTTTGAAATAGATCTGGGGTAAACTTTCAATACAATTACAGAAAAGGAAATTAGGCTGAAGTGTATCTGAAATTAAATGCACTCTTAAATCTCTTTGATTTAACTGTAGACATCATATTGGAACATTGCTGATCATATGCAATAATGACAAGCAATGTCTTAAGCCTAAATCAAAAGTTAGGATGGACAAACTTTACAGTGTGGAGGATTTCACATTTATTTTTGTTAGAAATGAACAAAACACCATTATCAAGCTGAAAGACTGTGGATTAAAACCATATTCTCATTTTACCCGCAGTCACTACGGTAAGCCTACAATAGTGATTTAAGTGCAGAGCTGTCAGATTTGATATGGTGGGAAATTGTAAGCTTCCGTCATTCATTCTTAAGTGTTTGACATAAATTTTATCTTTAAACCAGAGATGTCGATAGAGAGCCCAGAATCAGTGTGTCTTTAAAAAGAATATTTATATAAAAAGGTTTACCAGACTCTAGTCAAGCTTTATTAATTATAACTTATTTTAAGAAGTTAGGAAAAAGAAAAGGATTCCTATCATGATGGACATAAACAGCTAGATAGAGAGTTAGCTTAAAAGGCGTTAACCTTAAAGTTCCAAATTGTTCTCAAACGTTTTTGAAATTCGGATATTATCATACTGATTTCTACAATTTTATCGAACACGTGAAAAGCTTTACAGTGAAACAAACCAGCTAATAACAAAAAAAAAGAAGCTAATACTCACTGATCTTTGTGTTGTTGTTTTCCCACCAAAGTGATGTCACTTCCTGGAGGATGATGTAATTAAGGAACTGGCTTTTATAAAGGGATATTGCAAAAGACAGGATGAAAAGTGATACTGAATTTTGGGTGGAACTATAAATTGATTTCCAAGAAATTCAGACAAAAACAATATTTCCAAAATAACATGTTTTGAAACACACTGTTTAGAGAATAAATATGTCTGGAATATTTCATTGTAGAAGTTGAGGACGTGGCAAAAACTGCAACAATCAGTTAAATCAAAATGTAAATGTTATTTACAATTCACACCTTTCCAATTAATGCTGGTTTTGTGATAAAAGAAAAATTATAAATTGTGAGTTTAATATTGTATTCAATATATTGCATTAAAAAAAAATACTGCATACTAGGCATGACTAGTCAACAGTTGCGATGGTTACTTCAGCAGGTAGCACGATCAGTTAAAACAGTCATTATTTGAGATACCAAAATCAAAACTTCAGCACCTCAGTGAGTTGATGTTCAACATCAGCAGTGCGGTTGAGCTCTGCATTCACTCTCTGTATCGACATAACCGCTCACAATGATCTCACTGCAGCCTTTCCTGTGGAATACACCAGTGCCATCCATCACAGGGATAAACACCCATTAATACGCCATATCACTGGCTCTGTGAAATGTTGTATAAGTGACACAGTTTGGAAGAACTAAGTTCATGGATTCATGCAATTTCTGGAACATGAAGAAAAGCTATGTTTATAACAAAACAGCCCATTTCCATACGATTCAAAATGGGCACTTGCCCTGAAAACCTGATTTACCACTAAATGTTAGGGTTAAGGTCTGATTTACCACTAAATGTTAGGGTTAAGGTCTGTGGGTATTTTTTTGCATGACAAGATGTGCTATATTACCTTAAATTATCTATATTATCACTAAGACTTTTGCTCAGATTTTTGCTGTAGCAGTTGAGCCTAGTGCTGAAAGTCATAGCCAGTCTGCAGATTTTGAGCAGTCTAAAGCCCCTTTCACACAGAGATTCCGGAAAATACACGGATAAAGTGACCCGGTATTTGACCCGGGTTCATTTGATTTTGGTTCATTCACACTGCCAGTGATTTTCCGGAATCAGAGAGTGCGTTCACACACACAACCCGTGTATGTCCCGGAAAGACACGTGACATCGATGTGACTTGATATAATGTCTCAGCAGCGTCTTCAGTTTGCTTATGAGCTGCGATTTTTCTCTCGAGAAACCACGCTTGCATTTATTTCTCTGATTCGATCATAAAATTGCGCATTTCGTACCGTTTCACAGCTGGCGAACGATCCCGGCTTCAGCGTCATCACTACGACACGGCATTATTACGGCTTTTGTTCACACAGCGCGCGTCCCGGGACTGAACACGGCAATGTTACTAGGTCCCCAACCCGGCATCGATCCCGGCATTAAACCCGGGTCGTGTTTGCGTTCACACAGAAGGCGTTCCGGCAATTTGCCGGCAATTTCCCGGGTTCAATGCGCTGTGTGAAAGGGGCTTAAGTTAACAGATTTTATTGAAACTTTTTTTTTTTTCTTAAATTATTCTGCTCCAGACTGTGATTTCATCTAGTTGGTGAATATCAAACACATTGTTTTCATTTGAAATGCATTTTCTAGCAATGAGGCTTGTGAGCTTGTTGTTTTCTGAAACGACTTAAACGTCTGGTGATCCTCAGTTGTTTATGATGCCGTTTTTCTCTTTAACGCTTCACTAAGTTGTGAACAATGCATTTCAGCCACCAATGGTGCCCCCTTGAAAAAAAAAATGAAAAAAATTAGGTGCAGGACACCAGCAAGCTAACTGTTGACCTGATGAGGTCTATACGTCAGTGCATGGCTTATTGTAGACTCTCCATTCACTCTCTCATGCTTGAGCGCTGTAAACATCACTGATGGGATGATCCAGTGTGATTGTGCTGTAAGCTCTTCATGCTGCCTTAAACACTCTGATGTCCTCAGAACCTTTTAACAGCCTCATTGCTTCTCATTTTATATCTTCCAAAACCTTTGATATCATATTATATGATTAATCTACCCATATAACAAACAGCATAGATAAAAACGTAAACGAAGCATGATCTAGCGGCTAACGTGGACTTGTTATGCGTTTTAAACTCTTTCTTCCCCCTCACGAGTAGTAATCTATTGCTGAAATGTTAACTCAATTTGTCAGTGTTATCTTCATGTCAACAGTTTCCCTTAAATATTTATAATAGACTCAGAGCTCTGAGAACCAGCAAGCACAGGATGAATTTGAGAATGTTAACATGCAGTGCATTTTTTCCACAGACTCTCAAACTTGGGAAATGTGAAATGTCTCAAGGAACCTGGTGAAGAGAAAGCATAATCCCGAAGGTGAATCCATCAAGCCCTCTCTCATTAGTGCCTTTCCCCATGACTCATCCTAGCTTTTCCTCCCTTCATTGCTCAAGTGAGAATTCACTTTTCCAGACGTGAGGATATTAGGATATTTAGGATCAGCCACAAAACTGTAAGCACTTTATAAACTTAAAACACCAATTCAGGGTTGGCATTAAAGCACGTCTGGCACATGATGCCCAACCCAAGAAATCTGCCATCTTCACTTCATGGGCAATCAGTTCTGTTCTGTTAGCTGAGCTGTAAATGACTAATCGTCGAAAACACATCACACTGACATGGGTACCACATTTACAGTAATGAAATATGGTTGTTTGCAATAATATATTTCATAATCATAATACAGACTCATTTTAAAGTGCGAAATACTCTCATAAATGGAGAAATACGCTTTTTGAACCTATGATGTAGCTACCGTCATGCTAACCATGATCATCTTGGTTGTTTCCAATGCTTTAAGAACAGCACAACTGTTAAACAGGAGTAGCACTATGATCATTTTCTGTTTTATTTAGAGATGTCAGGATGTTTATGTTAGCATGTGGACGGTGTATGAAAGGAAGAGTTTTGCTTTACTTTGCACTTTTGTAGATTTTCACCACTCTGGAATTTGAAATAATGTGAACTAACTCAATAAGTCACCATGAAATCAAAATGGATAATATAGATAACTTGTCGTTTTTTACTAAATCAAGTCCCACCCTGCCTTTTTTCTTTTTCGAGAAACAATTTCACGCGGATATATGTCACAATAGGGAATAAAAGACTATCTCAACTTCTGTTTGTGCCTACTTTAATGTTAATGTTTGATTGTAACATGCTGGGATGTAGTACTGAGTGTTTGTATACAAAGCACATAGCTGTATGAAAATATATTCAATGTTCAGTTATGTTGTGTGACGCAAAGCAGAGATTTGAGTGACTAAGTTATTGATTTAACGTATATTATGCTTATTTCAGAAACCTTGCACTGGTCTACTACCAATACTTAAGCAATGAGCAAGTACAAGCTCAGACTGTATGTTCAGAAACCACCACCAAAAAAAAAGACGGGGTGTCCCGACCCAAATCTACACCTATGATGTATGATAGATCTAATCGGATGACCCAAAACTGTCCAAACATTACGAATTGTGTTACTAGTGACCAGCACTCACCTGTCATATAATAGTCTAGCAGGCTGTGTCAACAATGACTCTAAGCTGGTAATCCCCATAACACTGGTGTGGTGTCTCAATGTACCTCTAATGCATGTCAAATGTATCTTTTATCTGCGAAGACCTTGAGCAGTAGCAGACAGCCACAAGCTTTGGCCCAAAGAAGCCAGACGTGTAAACACAGTAGTACTCTACTGCGGCAGTACATTCGCCATCATCCTATGACTCACCCTCGAGACCTCTGACATATAAACAATTATCGGAATGTTAAGTTTATTTGATGGTTCTTTCGTCTATCTATGGGCTGCTTGTTGGAGTTTGAACTCAAATTGTGTTTGTTTTGGAATTTGGCTTTGATGTGTCACAGGAATATGTATTGCTTAACCATTTTTGGAAATGGCAGGTTTCACTTTTTCTTGTTGTGACCTTTAAGTGCATTTCCTGAAAAAAGAAAGATAGAGGACCTCATATAAAGCAGAAAGTTTTATGACTCAGACTCAACAACATGCATATAATTATGATTTGGGTTACATAATGAAATGCATTCAAGAAAATTTGTAGCCCAGTGTGTAATGTCACCCGGTTCTATTCATTTTTTCTTTTCAGATATTATTTACAGAGGTGGACAGTAACAAAGTACATTTACTTGAGTACTGTACTTAAGTACACTTTTTGAGTATCTGTACTTTACTTGAGTATTATTTTTTTCTGGAAACTTTTTACTTTAACTTCACTACATTTGAAAGACAAATATTGAACTTTTTACTCCACTACATTTCTGTCAAGGTCCTTGAGTAGAAAGTAGCCATGTCAGTCAGGGGATGATTTTGGTTGCAGGGGTTGCATTTTGGTTGGAAATGAAAGTCGGGTTGACGTCAGAACACGACTGATGTTGGCTGACGATGGTTAAAAAATGTCATTTTTAACCACAATACAACATCTGTTCAGTGTTGGAGATTGACATCAATCTGCCGTTGGATTTTGACATCAACCTGATTTTCATTTTCAGCGTCAGGTTTGGTCTTCTAAATACGAATTTTGTCATTGTTTTGGAGCACACTAGCTTATAGATAACAGTAAGGCTAACATATTCATACTAAAAGCCAAAAAACGATAGAGACTTTAAATAGGGCACTATTTGAGGGAACAGCCATTTGGGTGTCCGAAACCATCGTGGACGTTATTGAGTGCACTTATTCAATCCCACATTCAATCCCACTACTGGAACGTTGGTCTAGAAATAAATTTGATATTGATATGAGAGTATAGGGGCGATTTCGACACAACCAATACCTGATTAACGTGAATATTATTACTAGTCTTATCGACAAGATGTCATCCTTTTTCTTTTTTTTTTACCTTGTAGGACGGGGTCACTGGATTTATCCTATTTTAAAAGAACACACAAGGCATATATTAACATTCTTTAAATAATATAACAGAAACAATAACACTGTATAGCGTCCCTATACTAACACAAACAAACTTGTATAAAAGTATGTGCAAAAGTATAAGCATAATATGAATATTAGGGTTTTGAGGCACCGATACATGGACATTTCATACCAATCTGATTACGGCAACCTGGAGTTCAGTTTTAGTCGTTATTCAATCTTAGCCTTTAGATCCATTTATGTTACCTGCACTGCTAATCATCGCCTCATAGACTTGGATTGCATTTCAAAACAGGATCAGGACTGGGGTCAGTTCAAGGTATGAGCTGCCCATATATGGTCAACACAATGAACGGAGACATAAAATGAGCAAGATAGTTAAACTGAAAGAAGAACGAGAAAAAGAGTATAGGAAGGGTGGTGATTTGGAACGAAGCGAAGTAATCTGTCTTGTCTGTTACCTAAGGTCATGATCCTTTTAATAATGCAGTTGTATAATAAAAATCAGAGACTAAAATACGCAAAAGCGGCAGCATATGACTGATGCAGCATATCCATTTTCATCCTCACTTTTTACCTTTTATCATTGTATTATTTTCCCCTTCGAGCAAATGCCTCATTCGCATTTCACTTTAGAGTATCTTAATGACACTCTTGATAAATTACCCATTTGCCCAGATAAAATCCTTAATGTTGCACCACTTGATGAGAAATAGGATCAATTTCAAAGGTAGTCCAGGTCATTAGCTTCACCTATATGAAAGGAGACCTTAAGAGCACCACATGTTGAAATACTAACTTGCAGCACAGTTTGCCTTTCTTTTGATATGTCTATTGTGTTGCATGACAGAAATTGCGCTTGTGAGTGATATTCATATCAATCATCTGTATCAGTACAGAGGGGCCGCCCGCACAAAAAATGATACATTTTAATGATACAATACATTAAACATGTTATAAAAAGTGGTTTGGGTTAGTCTCTGGAGCATCTCCATAATTCATACTGCAATGACGCCTCAGCTGTTGCGTGTGAGAAAAACAGCTCGAACGATTAGCTTTGATTGGAAACGTGAAACTAATTATGCAACATTTGCGTTTGATTGATTCAAACGATGTTTGTGTGATTGTGATTGGTGCTGGTATTTCTGCTCATGTTACACACATTTGATTCAGCGATTAATCAAACAGAAATTTTAGATCAGTACAGGCTTCCAAGACACTGACACAATTAGCGAGTGAATCAGGTTGTTTAAGTAATAGCCTCATTTGGGGTTACTTATACATTAAACAGATCACATTAATCAGTCATTCGGTGTTTAGCTACTTACGACTGACAACATTAGGTCACAAACCCTTTAACCGCTGTATTTCCTATGTGAAATTAGAGTTTGTTTAGTAATCTGCTATACTGTAAAAAAAGAAAAGAAATGGGCGGATTAGAAACGAAAACATCTGCACTTTGAGAGAACTGACGTCGAAATAAATTTTTGGGACAAGTGGCAAACATAAATCTTCAGTGTTTTTGGCCACTGATGTTTGATTTGACTCAGTGCCTATGAATACGAATTCCAAACTGTATAATCTGTCAGTCGGTCTGATTTAGGTAAGATCATAGACAGATCGCTTTTTGTATAAAATGCATGATGTTTTTAGCAATTTGTGATGTTGGGTTGGATCCTTGGTCCCCGCAGTCTCCTCCCACAGCACAGCTGAGGAATATCTAACACTGTCTCCAGCCGTCAGGAATGCCGACCCTCTCGGGTTATGACCCGTAATTAATTGTTTTGAGGGTCTGGCTCCATGTTCTTGGCGTTTGGAGTTGCAGTATGGGAAGGGTATAGCGTCCTCTCAAATATCCAAATTAGATTTTCACTGTTGTTCCAGCGGACACTGGGCAAATTGAGAGAATCCCCCTCCAGCCTTGAAACCGGTCGATAACTTAACGAGACGTCTAGCTATGACACGCAAACATCTGACATGCTTTTCAAGTGAATGTAAAACACACTGTCTGATGGACAGCCCAGGCTCATGAGTGATAAAGCACAGGCCGGGGGTTTTGGAGTTGTGTTTTTCTATTTATTTTCAAAGGTGGGCAGCCAAGACAAATGTTCTAAATGCAATTCAATCTTAAAAATTCAAGGGAGCTTTTGCTTGGACCATCCGAAGCAAACCGTAGAAGCCTCGGGCCAAAATGTAAATCTCTCTCTGACAAATGTTCAGTGAGTCATCGTTTCTCAGCACATAGTTAGCGAAGGTTTTGATTGGCAAACACATAATTGTAG
>NC_140231.1:20891623-20921623 GCF_951802725.1 Rutilus rutilus | reverse complement strand
AGAGAGAACAATTGGTGTATATATATATATACTGTGTATAAATATATATATATATATACATACATATATATACATATATATACTGTTCATGTGCTTTCAAATTGATTAATACCATCTAACATAAAAGTGTGTTTATATAATATATGTGTGTGTATACATATACACATATATGTATATATATATTTTCTCTATATATACTAAAAAAGAATTGGTCACTCTTCCACTGGAAATCGACTCGCGTCCAGCCATTACTGGAGGCCAGTGATTATTATAGTTTATAAAGTTATAAATATGATTATTTTTCTTACAAAAACACATCACTTCACTTCAGAAGGCCTTTATTAACGGACTGGAGTCATATGGATATATTTTATGATGGATGGATATGCTTTTTTGGGCTTCAAAACCTAGGGCATCCACTCCCATTATAAAGCTTGGAATAGGCAGGATATTTTTAAAATTTAACTCCGATTGTGTTTGGCTGAAAGAAGAAAGTAATATACGGATGGCTTGATGGCGAGTAAATAATAGGATGATTTTCATTTTTGGGTGAACTAACTGTTTAAGACAGCAATCACACACCTTCAACATTTCTCACATTATCACAGTTTATTCGCTATAGTTTAGAAAATGGTAATAAAATATGACAAGAACTCAGAGTTATCAAATCAGCTGATATTTCACTGGTTTTGGCCATCCTTCTGTTAGACCAGGGATGGGCAACTTCGGTCCTGGAGGAGGGCCACTGTCCTAGAGTTTAGCTCCAACCCTGAAAAAATCACCTGCCTGTAATTTTCTAGTAATCCTGAGGACCTTGATTAGCTTGTTCAGGTGTGTTTGATTAGGGTTGAAGCTAAACTCTGCAGGACAGTGAAGTTGGAAGGGGCCGAAGTTGCCCATCCCTGTGTTAGACTGTCTCACAAATGAATTAGGTTGAATAGCTGTCAGTGTCACTGTTGTGTTCTGTTTAGTTTGTTTTTTCATTGGACTTGTCTTCTTCACTGTCATCATTAGTTCAGTTGTATCACCTGGGTTTAGTTCATCAGTATCATAATCATCTGCATCACCTGTGTTCTGTTAATTAGTGTTCATCTGTGTTTGTATTTAGTTCCCTTCTGTGCAGTCAGTCTTTGTCCGTTCTCGTCAATGTAACGTCGTGTTTGGTGTGGGTAAACGTTCTGCCTGTATCTGAATGAATTAGTCAAATTTATGT
The DNA here is from genome assembly GCF_951802725.1 of Rutilus rutilus. Classification (NCBI taxonomy): domain Eukaryota; kingdom Metazoa; phylum Chordata; class Actinopteri; order Cypriniformes; family Leuciscidae; genus Rutilus; species Rutilus rutilus. Next base: position 20,920,410 of record NC_140231.1, on the reverse strand, counting down.
ATTGGAGCCATTGGCCTCTTTGTCTTCTTCAACCTACACCACACCGTGATAGTCAGCCAGTAAATTTAAGTACACAATTAGATAATACCAATTGTTCAGTGGTGTAAAAAGGTTGCATTAGTAATTAAATAAAAAAACACTTAAGCAAAACATGGTCAGGTCAAAGTGTCTTGAATAATTTTTGGTTCCAAATTTTTATAAATGTTACTGGTAGTCCACTGTATGAAGAATTTTTGGGTATAATATGTCACAGTTTACTTTATTTTGGTATCCTCATTCACACAAATTAATTATAGTGTCCTGCACCCACTAGTAAAAAAATATGCCCTTAAATGTGATGCACCAAACAAATCCACTACATTTAAATCCTTCACACAAGGTCCAAAATCCATTGAATTTGCCTAACTTATTCACAGGTCAGTTCCCCTAACCACAGCTGGACGTAATGGACGATAATCAGACATTAGAGTAAATGGCTTATTTTTGCAGAACCTCATGGACACCATCTCAAATTCATTATGAGGTTTCAGAACTCATCAGTGGTATTTAATAAGAGCATTAATTAAACAGACATTAAATACTTAATAGGCATAGAATGCTGTGTGCAAGGCCACTTAATCCAGGCCTAAAACGGAAAGCAATTTCCATATTCAGAACTTATGCCCCAAGGTCACGCTCTAAACCTATCTGGAGATGTCCTGTGGCAACTGTCACAGAGGCAAGAGTTCACACAATGAAATTTCATCCAGCAGTGATAAAAGAGAGGATACCTTTAAAATGAGACACATGGGCTGCATCTACTAACACATATTTTTAAGAAAAGAGCATACTTTAGAAGATAAAAAGGGCAAAATAGTCCATTAAATTATATTTATAATGCACTTTTGTTGGAGATAATAAGAATATTTGACCTGTTAAAACACATGTGCCAATTACTCATACCAAACCGCTCACACCAATTATGGCTCACAGCTCAACAGATTCACGAGAATACAAATCATTTTCCTACATTTTGTTAATCGGCATGACAGCTTGACATTTAGCCTGCCCAACACACACAACGCCTCGCTTTAGCACAAGCACTGTAATGATTAGCAAGTGGAAAACAATTAAGCCTAAAGAAACTTAATGGAGCCGAGCCATATATTAGGCCAATCCGTCTAAGCGTATTTGACAATGAAAGTTCACAAATGTGATGTTTGGCATGCTTGCACGTTGTGATCAGCAATTATATGTCAAGGTGAAAGACTTGCAATACTAAAATCCTTCTTCCCATTAAGCAAATGACAATTCTTCTTGATTGGCGGCTTATTATGCACCTAATTTGCAACTCTCCTAATTGGCTGCCCAAAGAAACACCATGAAAAATGTAAATGGAATGACTAACAGGGTAACTGCTCATCACCGAATCACTTTCAAGATAATTAGAACACTTCTATCAGCCTGTTCATTGGCCCTGAAGAAAGTGTAGCTAAATCTGATATCCACTCACAGAAGAGATGATCCAGTCCAACACACATTTCACTTACGCTGAAAAAATATGAAAACTATAAACAGAACAATATAGATAGATAGAAAATAGTGTTGTGATCATTTTGAAATAGTTATTATAACATGGATAATTCCGACTCTAAATTCTGAATGCAGATACATTCACACCTGTGACCATATTCATTAAAGGAGAACTCCGGTCAATTTTAACATTGAGCTCATTTTTTTGTAAATTTGGAGTGCTGTCAGTACAGAGAACAACGACAAAAATCGTGTTATCCTCTTTTTAAAATGTGCACCCTGTTGACTTAAATGGGGCAAGTTTTAAACCTGCTTTTAGCCTCTCAACATCCTTGATGTGTCATTACAAGTGCCCAGCCATGTTAGATGATTCCTTCAGAGTGAACACGGTGAATCTGACTGCAGTAGATGTGAAAGATATGAATAAAAGTGATGTTTATTCAGCCAGCGCACATACCTGTATTTACTTCCTGTTTTCGGTCGAAGTCCACAGTAGTCGATTATCGAGTTCTCCACTGTTGCTTAGTTACCTATGATCACGCGAGTGAACTTGACAATCGACTACTGACTCATGTTTATGCTAATAACCTTTGAACCACAAGGGCTAGAAACAAAATTCTTATTTGGCCGAACTTCCTGTCCGCCATCTTGATTTTCATTCAAAACCTACTTTTTCGAACTCCTCCTAGACCGTTTGTCCGATTTTCACCAAAATCAAATTGTATCATCTCCAGACTGTGCCGACTAAAAGTTATGGATTTCGTGTCGATAGACGAAACCGTTTTCGTATATCACAGCAGCAAAGTTGAGGCATGATACCAAAAGGACTATTCAGGCTTTATCTCTGCAATGCCTTGACATATTGACACCAAACTTTGTATGTGTCATTGTCACTTCACTCTGACCACATCACATCAGTTTTGTAACTGCGCCACCTATTGGTCGAAAGTGATAATCAATTAAATCAATTTTTCAGCATTTCGTCAAAAATCCTTTTTAAATGTCTTTAATTGCTCATTGTTGCAGTTGGTCTGACACTTTCAGGCATGTCTTGTCATCTTTTTCTGCTTGGCCCCGATAATTGCTGCTTGCAGCTATATTTTTATTTACTTTCATGTTTTGTTCTACAGCATAAATGATCAAATGTGAATTTTAAAGCAGTTTGATTTAAATGCAAGTTTTTTTTGCTGTAGTCTTCATGTATTTGTTAACAACAGCTGCAAAAATCACGATTTGACTGTGATCATTTATATTGTAGAACAAAATGTTAAAGTATTTTCAAGTAATGTTCAGTTATAAATCTAAACATATTCTATAACGCCATTAGAAATTCTAAAATTCTAATTTTTGCCCCCAATTATAGGGCTACAAAGTGAACAGTTCTATTAATAATAAATATAAATGTTTACCTCTGTGGTAAAATAGCTGAATAGACAGCATCACATGCTTATTGCTTTATAGAAATGAACAAAATTAGAAATAATTTAGAATGTTTTAGAGTCTATCAAGGGTATTTATGTTTAGTATTATTAGTTTTATATTAATAACACAAACAGCACAAACAGTTTTCACTTGTGCTTGGACAGCTGTCAAAAAATTGTATTCACTTTTCCTGCACATGCATTATGCTCTTTTGATATTGGTGCTTGAAAGGTTCAGAGAAAAACAGAGACGAGCCATTAAACAAAATAAGGGCCCAAAACACATTTCTGAGAGAAGTAGCCCTGCCTCTAACAAAACCAATTCATCGTCGTGACACATTGAAAGATGAATTGAAAGAAGTTCAATGAAAGAAGTTCACAAATCACGAGAGGATTTTGTCAGTTTTGTTTACCAAACCATACTTTCAATATCACTTAAAGTCAAGCTTGAGTAACCTGATTCTTGAAATGTTTTGATATACTCACAATATAAAGAGCTGTTGGTGTTTGTACCAGCAAACACCAACAAACTGTTAAAGTCACTCGGATAAATATACTCACAAACCATGTAATTGTTCTTTTGCTCTGGGGAATGGGACTATTTTTAAGGTGTAACAGTCAGTGGGCTTGCAGAGCATTTGAGTGATCAGGGGACCATAAACTAGCTCACACAGCTTGATACGCTGAGATTGACCAGCACCATCAATGTCTTGCCAGATCAAGCGTAAACCCAGAAAGCCCCATGAGGTTGAAAGGAGACACTCACAGGATTCAGTTGCTGTCTTTTGACTCGAGCCAAAGTCAAAAGACAGCAAGTTCGTTGTGTTGACCAAATATATTGCACTTGAAACAGCTTAAACACGTTAGTAAAACCCATTTGATATAGACATTCATTTTCTTGAGAATTTCTGTTTTTAGTTAAAGGAAGGGTATGCAATTTGTTTTATAAACACTTATTATTATACTGGTTGAAACTCTCTTCACACCCTAATAGCAATCATTAATAGAAGTGGTCTAAATATTAAAACATGTATATAAAGGATTATTAGGAACACCACTAATACTGTGTTTGACCCCCTTTCGCCTTCAGAACTGCCTTAATTCTACGTGGCATTGATTCAACAAGGTGCTGAAAGCATTCTTTAGAAATGTTGGCCCATATTGATAGGATAGCATCTTGCAGTTGATGGAGATTTGTGGGATGCACATCCAGGGCACGAAGCTCCCGTTCCACCACATCCCAAAGATGCTCTATTGGGTTGAGATCTGGTGACTGTGGGGGCCATTTTAGTACAGTGAACTCATTGTCATGTTCAAGAAACCAATTTGAAATGATTCGAGCTTTGTGACATGGTGCATTATCCTGCTGGAAGTAGCCATCAGAGGATGGGTACATGGTGGTCATAAAGGGATGGACATGGTCAGAAACAATGCTCAGGTAGGCCGTGGCATTTAAACGATGCCCAATTGGCACTAAGGGGCCTAAAGTGTGCCAAGAAAACATCCCCCACACCATTACACCACCACCACCAGCCTACACAGTGGTAACAAGGCATGATGGATCCATGTTCTCATTCTGTTTACGCCAAATTCTGACTCTACCATCTGAATGTCTCAACAGAAATCAAGACTCATCAGACCAGGCAACATTTTTCCAGTCTTCAACTGTCCAATTTTGGTGAGCTCGTGCAAATTGTAGCCTCTTTTTCCTATTTGTAGTGGAGATGAGTGGTACCCGGTGGGGTCTTCTGCTGTTGTAGCCCATCCACCTCAAGGTTGTGCGTGTTGTGGCTTCACAAATGCTTTGCTGCACACCTCGGTTGTAACGAGTGGTTATTTCAGTCAAAGTTGCTCTTCTATCAGCTTGAATCAGTCGGCCCATTCTCCTCAACAAGGCATTTTCGCCCACAGGACTGCCGCATACTGGATGTTTTTCCCTGTCAAGTTCCCTCACTCTAGTGAGGTTCAACCCTGCAGTTTCCCCCACTTGAAAGGGTATGCTTGCCTCTGAAGGTTTGGACTGGATTTTACTCAATGACCAGGAATCAATTCTTTCTTTTCTTTCTTTTATTTGAAAGTTGTCATGGCCAAAAGCAGGTAAAAAACCTTAAACACAAACACAAGTGGGTCAAAATACAATAAACCCAAGTAACCATAATAAAGCATCATAACACAGGATCAAGCACTTAATTTTAAACACTAGAAATTAGTCATGACAATAAGTAAAAAAGAAACCCCATATCTGAAGCACAATCCCACACTTTCAACTTTTACCCTTTTAAAATCTTTACAGTACATATTCTTTTAACTGTACTTTTAAACCTTCATGATGTTAAATGTATAACACTTTAGCTTACAATTCAAGCACATGATTTTTTTTTTTCTTTTTTTAATACACACATTTTACCCTAAGTATAATTATATGATTCCCTTAAATGTTAAAATCCACCACACAGCACAAACGAATGCTCACCGACTCCTTCCTTGTTCAAACAAGCTTTAGTCCTGCAGTATCATTTCCAGGCCCAGTTTCTCCACACATCTTCCCAGTCTGCTTACCATCCTGTGAGTGACTCCAATTCCCCTAATCACCAGATCCTTCCCACCTGGTGACTAACTAGCTGTCTGCAGCTGGGAGCCACACCCACCAAAGCACCCAGGCAGAAAGGGTGTGGTCTGCAGCTCAGCTCAACATTCCCTTTTCACACCATTCTTTGTAAACCCTAGAAATGGTTGTGCGTGAAAATCCCAGTAACTGAGCAGATTGTGAAATATTCAGACTGGCCCGTCTGGCACCAACAACCATGCCACGCTCAAAATTGCTTAAATCACCTTTCTTTCCCATTCTGACAGTCAGTTTGGAGTTCAGGAGATTGTCTTGACCAGGACCACACCCCTAAATGCATTGAAGCAACTGCCATGTGATTGGTTGATTAGATAATTGCATTAATGAGAAATTGAACAGGTGTTCCTAATAATCCTTTAGGTGAGTGTATATATATCTTATGTGGAAGTCTCCGGACCAAAAAAAGTTTTGTCCTATCATTGCATTTTTTTTGTGGAAACCATAGTTATTTTTTCAGGATTCTTTGATGAATAGAAAGTTCAAAGAACAGTATTTATTAGATTTTTTTTTCTTTTGTTCCATTTAGGGATGCACCGCAATTACGGCCGCCAAAAAAGGCATTTTTGGGTTTTGGCCGAAGAAGAACGCTCCACTCAATATTCAATATTCTCTGTAGACTTGTTTCTGTTTGCAATAGCCCTAGCCCTATACTATACTAACGTACTATACAGCATACTATTTCACTATATGTTGAAATTGCATTTGCTCTATGCCTGTATAAGCTACATATATAGCATATACAGGCCTATCTATAGATATATAAAAAAAAAACCTGTAAATAACAAATCAGCTCCATAGCCGATTCCAAGTGATTAAGAGGGCAACGTAAGCAATGACGTACATCCGAGTGAAAATAATGGAGGAAAGTTATGACATGACAGATACCGGAGATCATTTTCTCAGCACACAGCTGTTATTATGGAGGTATGAGATGACTGCAATCAAACCGAGAGAAGATCTGTCATTTCCAACAGCTGAGGATGCTCTTACCTTGCCCCTCGGCTGATTGATGTCATCACAGACGATGATAATGAATGCCAACTAAATAACTTCAGACAAGCTCTGAAAATTCACATTATCCATTACCATCGGCCGCAGCAATGTGTTTTGTGTATCGGAAGAAAACAGACAGGAATATGAAAATGCTATTTTTTTTATTGCCTTTATTGATAAGACACTTTTCTCAGTTGCAATATGTAAGCATGTAGTCAAAAGGACCTTTTTAAAGTAAACCATTTTCAAATGACCTAGTATTAAAATAAGTTAAAATTCTCAGAAAAAAGGATAATTTTTCCTGCAAGAAAAAGTCACATTGTATTTCTTTTTTGATTATTTCTCAATTGCTGTTCCACAGTCTCCTCCACAAATTATAGGAGTAAAATAGACAGAGGACACCGTTGGGAAACAATACACCAAACTACAGATTGTTAAAAAAATCTTACATGAAGATTTCTGTGTCATTTCTCAGCAGGCTTTTCAAACATGTTGTATTTTCAGCGTTTGACGTAAGCATTGCCCCATAACTTGAGGACAAGAGGCTTTGTTGGATTTAACTCTAAATTTAAGACTGTCACCGCCAATCAGAACAAAATTTGTTGACAAGCAGAAATGGATACAGCTCCGTAGCATGATAAACCAGACTGACAGTTTATCCAAGAAAGCCTAATTCATCTCTCCTAAGCCTCGTCCGCTCAAAGGAGTGTTTATTTCTTTATTTATTCCCACATTCAACAGTAGAAATATTTGTATCCAAAGCTGCGGTGTGGTGGTGCAAAATAAGAGATAAGGCGCTGTGCTGATGTATCACCCACTTATGTGGCACACAAACATCACAAACACACTTCAACCTCCAGAAAGTAAACCCTGTTATCTGTCGAACATTCATGCCGCTTTTGAGTACAGAAAAGTAACCCCAATTTACGCACTGGGCCTAAAGATATTTGTCTGGACGTGACATAAGGGTTCTTGAAATCATAGGAAGGTTGGTAGGATAAGAGTTCCAATTTGTGGAGATGTACACCTTTTAAATGAAAGGAAATGCCTTTGATCTTAAAAATAAGCCAAACACTTTCATCTACGGGATGTAACTTTTGTTTACACGGGTCACCAATTTCTGTAACTCAAAGCTAAATGTTACGAAATGACCAATCGGCTTTAGATTGCGACAATTCTAGATCAGGGGTTTTCAAACCTTTTAATGCCACCGGTCCCCATTTAGGACGAGCCCTTTTGCAAGGGACCCCCTTCCTAAAATATAAAGATAGATATACATTTTCATCTATATTTTCATCATACATACTGGCCAAATGTTTGGGGTCAGTTTGTTGTTTTTTTAAAATACTTTTAATCCACAAAGATGCAAAAGTAACAGTAAAGGCTTTTACACAGTAACAAAACATTTCTATTTCAAATAAAATTCTGTTCTTTTGAACTTTCTATTTTTCACTGTTTTCGCAAAAATATTAAGCATGTTTTCAATATTGATAATACTACGAAATGTTTCTTGAGAAGCAAATCGGCATATTAGAATGATTTCTGAAGGATCATGTGACACTGAAGACTGGAGTAATGGTGCTGAAAATTCAGCTTTGCCATCACAAGAATAAATGACATTTAAGAATATATTCAAATAGAAAACCGTTATTTTAAACTGTAAAAATATTTGACAATAATTACTGTTTTTACTGTATCAGCCTTGGTGAGCATAATAGATGTCTTTGAAAAACCATTAAAATATTCTACTGCCCGCACAAATTTTAACAGTAGTGGATACAGTAAAAAAAAAGAGAGAGAGAGAGAAAAGATTATAAACGCGCTTAAAATAATATCTGTAAAATATTTACTTTAAGTTGCCACTGAATCTTTCTTTGCCCTCAATGGGAGTACCGTTAGATGTATAAACCTGAGGAGAAAACTAACAAAAGTCAATGTTATTTATAATTAATACATTATTGACAATGACAATGACCATTTTATTCATTTACATTTTGACATTATATTTAGAACCTTTCCACTGGCATCCCCAAGTTTTTTCAACAGAATTTATTTCTGATCCTCACAACCATGGCTATTTTCCCAAAAACAGTGAAACACAGCCAAATTCTGACATTTACGTCTATGATACTCCTTTTGAGCCCCTGAATCATGAGACAGCACTGAAATGCAGCAGCAGTATTTAGAAGTGAGCATTTTGGCCAAATTTATCAAATCAAATCAAATAAATAAACAAATACTCATGTATCCTGTCCCGGAGGCGAATGCTCTATTTCTGTAATTCCAGCTGCCCTGAAAATCTTGATGTTTACCGTGGCAGATTCAGAGTGGCACATGGCTGGCTGTTATAGAGAGAAAAGGATAAGATTGCCGACCATAATAGTGCAGACTGAAGAAAAGATTTTACTCAGCTTTCCAATAAAAGCATTGATAAAGGATCATCTATGACCCACACCAACATTAAAGATGCATGAAAGTGGATAAATGAGCTATCATTTAGCTAATAATAATAAAAGAAAACTTAAATATTTATTGTGCTTTCTCAGCAAGAGTTAAAGGTACGGTACATGGATCCATGTAACATCATTATGGATTCTGAACCTATAAGCCATATTGGCCTGTCCATGGTTAAAATGAAACCAATGTGTCCGTATTGGAGCACATTGTGGTGTGGGATTCAAGCCCCTAACAACAATGATCTTTGTCAGCATACAGTCCTGCCTCCAATGCTGCTAGGACAAAAAGAAAAGAAAAAAGGAGAAAAAAAAAGCGTACTTTCTGAGCAATTTCATTGCCTTAGTGTCCCTGCAATTTCTGCTATCAGACTGATGGGGAAAAAAAGCCATTCCTAGCGAACAATGTCAGGACTGAGGTTTAATGAGAGACGCTGATTCATCTATGGATTCCTGGCAGTGCAACCAAATTAAAAAGAGATAGCTTTGAAGGTGCTTAAACACTATCTGTTTATCTCCTATTCTGAGATATGTGTAGACGCATGACATCCAGCCAGCTTTGAAAGTGTCAGGTCTGGCTAGAATTAGTAAATAATAATAATAAAGACTCATATTATCTGCTCTTTGATAATGAGGTGTTTATTAAACCAAAACAATACTGTATGCAGCAAAGCATAAGTTACACCAACCATCACCATGCTGTTTTTGTGATCTATTTATCATGGTATATGCATTCAAAGGTGTGCAGTCAGTCTGTTGACAGAGTGATCTCTCCAGCTGCTGTAAAGACAGAGACAGCATCTGCCTGAATCTTAATCAAATAGCACAATCTCACTGGATTTAAGTTGGTATCAAAGGCTTATTTCAAATGCAGGTGCTTCGCTGGACAGAGGGTAATTATCCCCATTATTCAAATGACACAAAGGCAGGCCCTTTCATATTTCATGGCCTTTTTGTTTTTTGTTGTCATCCCTAACGCAAGTGTGCACTTTTCTTCCAGCGCCACACAAAGGGCTTGATTCTGTTTTCTTTCTCGATGCTCCCTTTTTTCCCCTACCGGAGAGTCCTGAGGTCTCTGTTTTGCAAACCGATTCACAGCAATCAGGGTCTCTGCCGATTAATTAGGCTGTCTGCCCAAAGCAAGGCATGTCTGTCACAACAGGTCAGCATCACTTAGTTCTACCATATCATACCACACATAGGCTACACAAGCAATCAATAGCAAACACACTGATCTTGATATGGCAAAAATGAGCAATAGACCACTAAATAGCTATCTTAGACAGATAGATAGATAGATAGATAGATAGATAGATAGATAGATAGATGACAGAAAAGAGCGATAGTCAGCTAGAAAGCTAGACAGACAGATATGGATGGATGGATGGATTCTCTTAAGGTTCAAATGCATGGCAGAAAAGGAGCAATAGACAGCTAGAAAGCTATGGACAGACAGACGAGTATATTAAGACACATGAATATACACAAAAAATTAACCGAGATTTCACAAAATTTATAATGCTATGGACAATGAATTTATAAGATCTGACACTTATTAGCATCAAATGGCTGAGTATGTGGGAGGAAGGCTCAGTGCCAATTTCTGTCTTACTTATCAGTGTTACTATGTGTGAGATTGCAACTGACATTCACAGCTGGTCTGCTTCAATTCTGTGACGAGAAATAATGTGTGTGTGTGTGTGTGTGTGTGTGTGCCGTCGTATGAATCTCACCTGAGCACTCAGAATCCGCACAAAGCTTGTCAACACATCACACGGGCAGTGTCAGGAGAAATAAGTGACGTAAAGATTAACAGTCGATATTTTAGTTGCCTACAGAGAGAATCTTCGAGCTTTATCGCTTTGTTAACGATTTGGCACATCATTTTCGAAAGTCAAGGAAGGTATAGCAAAAGGTGAAAGTTTGAAGGCAGCGCCCCCTGTTGTATAAAATGCTTCAATACAAAGAAAGAAAGAAAGAAAGAAAGAAAGAAAGAAAGAAAGAAAGAAAGAAAGAAAGAAAGAAAGAAAGAAAGAAAGAAAGAAAGAAAGAAACTGTCTATGGGGTTCTATTGGTGCTTCTCAAATCTATGCATAAAAATCGGACCTTACCAAACCATGGCTGGAAATATTCGGTTCAGAATCAGATTAAGTTGCTTCTTTTCGATCGGGAGGTAAAGCATTTAACATTTCATTGGTCATATGGTATGGCTACCATAAGGTCACGAATTGCTATGTCTATGAATGCAAAAAATACTAATTTTATATAAAGCTTTAGGTTATATAAAAAGATAGCCTATAGGCTAAAAGATTGTATTTTGGCCACAGGTTATAGATGGAGTCGGTAACAAACATCTACAAGATAGGCTACTGTGTTATCATCATATGCTGTAGGTAAAGTCAAGCAGCCAAAAGATGCGGTAACATGAATATAAAAATGTTATAATGTGGAGATTTCCAATGACACGCTGCCCAGGCTACTATTTCTTCTGATAGCCTATGGATAACGACATTACTTCCTCTATTTTCATTCAAACTAAGAAATAGTCCAGCATTCGGGGTGTTTTTCTCCTTTTAATCAAAGGGACTTGATGAACAGATGTAGTCCACTAATATTATTGTTTAAGTACACTCTCAAAAGGACCTTCAATACACAGCGCTCGAGAAGAAGAATTAATGTTTTCACACCCTTTGACGCACAAAAGACTGCTGGTTTCGATACACGGCGACCCAGGGACATGTATCCCTTTATGGATCACAAGGACACTTCAAAGACCCAAAGGACCTCACAGACCATCAAAAGACTTCAAGTTTCTATAAGTGAATTAAGATGGCCTGGCAGCACTCATTACACTCACTTTCCAGGGGACTGTGTAGGAGCAGGATCTCAGAGACATTCCTCTGCGTGGTGGATCTTAACCAATATTTGACATGAGGTGGTTTATCTGCGGGGTCCTGAGCGCAGTTCTCGCGCTGGTGAACTCCACGGTGTCCTTTCCTGGATTTCACGATGCGTTGAGGAATAGGATGCGAGCACCTGGTAAGAGCGGCGGAGGTCAGGCGGGTCAGAGCCGACACACCAGCAGGTATCCGCTCTACATGATGCACCTCTACCGGACCTTTCTGACCGGAGACGACAAACAAACCAGCCACGAAAACCCAACTCTTTACGAGTCCGATTCGGTCTTGAGTCTCTTCGCCAAAAGTGAGTAGGTCTATAATTTTTTTTTTAAATCTTTAAATTAATTTTACACATTATTTGTACATTATAGGCTACAACGTTTTACAATAGTATGCCGATATTTTTCCTAATTTTTGGATGTTTCCGATGATAATATATAGGCCTATACATATAATAAATTGAAAAAATTATTTTCTATACAAAGATGAAATATAGCGACAGGGATTTTATTGCACGATCAATCGCTGCATTCGGCGGTCAAACATTTACCGAAAATCTTTAAATGCTTCCTACAGAACAAGTGTTCTAGGCTAGCCTACCAGTGAAAAAAATAAAAAATAATTAAAGTTTAAAATAAGGCACATTTATTTCGTAAGTAGCCGCAAATAAAGTCGGCCGCCGGTCATTATCGCAAAACAAATCTCTTCAGGTTGATACAAGACCCCCGGGGGAAATAATTTGATAGTAGTAGTTTAGCTGGTTCTAAGCTATTAGCCAAGTCACGTATTATGTTTATTAGTTAGCGTGTGTATTAGCTGCAAGACGTCTGTTTCAAAGTGGCTTGGGCAGCAATACACATCTCAACAATAAGAACATTCTACTTTATTAATTGCTTGTCCTGAATATACCCATGTGTGAAAACATCCTTTAAGATAATTAAGCACCACACTTATCCTTTCTAGACTGTTTAACTAACTGTCCCTTGACCGGTAACCAATTTCTTGTCCAAATATTTTTCAGGTTGCCATCAGGTTGGTGACAAATTAGCTGTGACATTTGACATGTCCTCCATATCAACAAGCGATGACGTCCAGCGGTCTGAACTTCGCATTCGCCTTCCAGAGTTCACCTCTGAGATTGCGGTGGATATCTATCATGAATCAAAACGAGAGTGCGACCGAAGCCCCTGTGACGAAGTACGCCTTCACCTGGGCAGCGTGAAAGCCAACCCAAGTGACCCAACCTCCCATTCCTCCTGGAGGATCTTCAACATCACAGCGCTGCTCAAGTACTGGTTGCACCAGGGTGAGAGCGTTTCCTCGGAGGAACCCGTCCAGGTGTCTTCAAGTGCTGAGAAAGAGGGGCACGAGAGTTTCCAGCATCTTACAGCTAACAGGGTCATGATGGTGGTTTACTCCAAGCAGAACCAGGCAAAGACTTCCACCCTCATCCAGACTGCGGAGCACTCCAAGTATGTCGCTCTGGACCGGGCCGGTGGTGGAAGTGAACCTGTGCCTCGGCGTCACAGGAGGAACCACAGGACTGACGACAGAGTGCGAGACGCAGCAGCTAGCATGATTCCAGGTGTTTCGCAAGAAGGGGAGAAGAAACCTCTCTGCAAGAAGGTAGATATGTGGGTGGACTTCGATCAGATAGGCTGGAGCGACTGGATCGTTTATCCAAAGCGCTACAATGCCTTTCGATGTGAAGGTAACTGCCCTACACCTGTTGATGAGACCTTTACTCCAACCAACCATGCCTACATGCAGGTAAGAATCTTTTTAAACCTTTGATATAGTTGTGATTATTACTTTAAAATGTTTTGTTTGCTAGACCGACTCTAATGTTTGTTGTCTCGTCATTTGCAGAGTCTTTTGAAGCTGCACCACTCAGACCGCGTCCCATGCTTGTCCTGCGTACCCACCCGTCTGGCTCCTCTCTCCATGCTCTACTACGAGAACGGCAAGATGGTCATGAGACACCATGAAGGGATGGTTGTAGGAGAATGTGGCTGCCACTGAGTCTCCAAACCCCCAAATGAACTTAACACTAGCACTTTGGATATGCTCCTCAAAGCAGGAAAAACATATTTAAGCACGAATCAATCGAAATTGGTTTCATTTGTACAGTATTTTCACTTGAAATAATTGAGGTACCCTGCACTGAGGCACCTGGATTACTTGATGCTATTTTTGAAAGCCTTGTGCGTTTACCTAATTTGTAAATAGTAGAGTATGTAAATTACCAAATGTAATAAAATTTTTCATAATGGTTATGCATTGTCTTATGAATTTGAAAATCATCAGCAGCAAATAAATAAGCCAAACACTTGTAAATTCTCTGGTGTTTATTGTTTTTTTTTTTATGCTTAAATGTCTCTTAAGTAATATCAGGGAAGTTAAGAGAACTTCACAGCAAAAAAAAAAAAAAAAAAAGGCATTTTACATTCTGTTGAATGACACTTTAGGTGAGAATACTCTTCAGGATAAACAAAAATTAGATTTTACCATTACAAAAAGTATTCAGGTATTATGGTATGCTAAATTTATAGGAGTTGGCATCTGGATTTTCCTCCACATGACTCTTGTTGAGACAACCACCAAAAAGAGGTGTTGCTCCACCAACTGATCATTCTGCAAAACTACACAAATCTGTATCAAATAAACAATGTCACATGGTGGCCTGTTGGATGTCCCCCATGTCTTGTATAGAGCTTGGGATGCACTATCTGACATCTGAGATAGTGGCTCTTTCAGGCACAACAGTGTTAGCTGATGTTGAGAATCTAAAGTAATGGCTTTGTGCGCGTCTTGAGCGACAGCATCCGTACAGAAAAGGAAAATATCTTTTGGACAGTAGATAAATGAAAAAAGAAAGACAGATGACATGGAAGGAGAAGTCTTCTGTGCATTTATCCTCTCAGGGAACAGTTGTCATCACAGTAATATTCATTACAGTCGTCGCCTCCTTCGTGTGGCAGGTCCTCTATTGTAGTTAGATATCCATTTCAAACTGGGCATCATCCCCTTGAAATCACAGACAAAATTTATATTTATTGAACATATGTAATCCTATGAAGCCTACTGTATCATATTTGATAGACAATTTCACAAGTCCTCTAAATGATCAACAATCTACTACGTGATTTCTTTCGTCTGATAGTTTATGCTTTTTTAGAAAGCAAAATGACTTTTAGTACAATAATTAGGCTGTGGTACACTGTTTGCTGTGAAATCTTTAATGATTTTTATGAAGTAAACGCAAGAATAACTTTTATATTGTTCGTAATATTTCAAAATGAACACTTACTGAACTAAAGAAACTTAATTATCCTTTTTTTTTTTTTTTTAAGTCTAAATGAGAGTATAATACATTAAGGTTTTGAGGAATGTTTAACTGAACAATTTCTGTATTATCATTGTATAGCTTGGCAAGGCATTATGTTTTTCCCCACAAAAGACAAACTACAGCTTTGATCATAAAGCCAAGCATTTAAATATAATTTTACAAAATCATATTATTGGAAGATATTTATATGCACTATGTAATCAGTCTGTTTCATGCATCACTTTACGAGCCATTAAAGCCTAATGTATCAATTACGAAACCTTGAAAAGTGTCTAACGGTTCAATAAAATGCTTCATTTCAAATAATTTGTTTTTTTTCTTCAGATTATTATTTAATATGTCAGTCTTTACAGGGTTAATAGCTTTTAGCTTCAGAGCACGTCTGTAAGTTGCTTTTACCTGCGCTCTTGTCCGCTAGGGGGCTGATGTTGTTATTATTGACCGTCTGTTTGGGGTGGGCCTTGTCATTTTTAATGGTGACCGAAGGAGGACTGGTCACCCCCGGAATGTCAGGGAGGCAGCAGGGCGGTGTGCGGGCCAACGGGGAACTGCGACAGTCCAGCAGGAACTTTCGATCATAGATGATCCGGGTGCCTATATATAATTTAGTAATCAAATAAAATACAGATGAGGTTAAGCTATGTTAAGGAAACGATGGTTCTATATCAAGATCTGCTCTATAACAAGAGCAGAGTTGACCGACAAGCCTGTGAAAACATGGAGGCCAACCAGGTGCGTTTGGGCTGTGCCATGTTAATGTTGCAAGCAGCATTCAATCCCAGCATGTGTAAACATGTCCCTATGACGGTGCATTTTACAACATTCAACAGTTGCATCATTAAAGGGTTGAGCTTTGCAAAGCGTCAATGTTTGACAAACTGCTTTCTCACATTTTATCCTAATCAGAATAGTGTTAAGAGAAAAGCACAAGCCAACAGGCTGAAATGGAGCAGTGAGAACACACTATCAGCTCTACTCATATCAGCCCTGTTGAACCTACTGTGAACCTTCACACACACGTAGAAACATCCTTGAACTACATTCACTCAGTGAGGTAATGCCAATGAGTGCATTACAGCAGCACCCAGAAACACCCGTAAACATACCACATGGTTTATGCATAGAAATCAAGCTTGTACACCAAAACACAAGTGATAAAAATGACACACTATTTAACCAATAAAAAGTCACATGACAAAAATTCCCCAGGGAATATAACAATATAACACACCGAATTTGTCCCACAATAAATTGAGTGTTACATCATGGCTGATGGTTAAATGATGATCTGGACTAAGAAACAGCTATTGATACACTGTTTACAATAATAAGAACAGTTGCCCTTATGATCTAGAAAAGCAGAAGTGTGGTGTACACTGGGAAACCAACAAAGTCACATGATTCGGGTGCTGTCACATCCTCTTTTGTGGACTGTTTAAAATCTCTGTCAGCTAAAAAAAATAAAATAAACATATAGACATTATAGAATATGCATTTAGATTTTCAGTTTTTCACAATTGTTCAAGAGCCTTAAACACCATGTCAGCATTTCCAAAATCCACTTGAAGGTCGTTCAAGGCCATGATGTTTACTCATAAATGAAACGGTTTAATTTTACACAATTTCAAATAGGGAGGTTGTTTTATTACGGTCTCTTTCAACAATTTATAATTTATAGTTATTTAAATTTATATTTAAAATTAGCCAACCCCTGTTTCTACGTTCACAATTTTATATTTAAACATTTTAATAACAGTATTTCTGCAATTGTCATGTCTGAGCAGATTTGCAGAACATTGTTTCGCCAAACAAACAAACAAACAAAAAAAAAATTCCGTGTCAATAAAACAATATTCTTCTTATCGTGACGATAACATTCCTGCATGTATTACCTGTTCACGGCTACAGTTTAAAGGCAAACAATACAAGACAAACAGGCTGAAGCATTTTGAGCACGCGCACCGCAATCTGTCAAGCACAAAGACAATGCGAGCGGTGCGCGAGCTCTGAGATGCATCGCTATGTCGCGATCAAAACAAAAACAATGCCTGCACTGCGACAGCTGCGAACGCTTCCAAACTGCAAGTTCGTGACATTTACCTCCAGGAGTCGTGCTAAAAAGGGTCCCTCCGGGAGTTGTAGAGTAATCATGAGGCATATGGGCCGCATCGTTGATTATGACTCGTCTGGTGGTCGGAATTGCCTGACTGGTGGTCTTCTGACTGCTCATGGACATTTTCAACACTATTGCAACCACAAACTCAGCCAGCTGCCTTTATCAAATAGTGTCTTTGCACCTTAAAGTAAAAGAATACAACAATTAAGTTAGAACAAATTTTACTGGGATTTTTTTTTTTTTTTAAATATATGTTAGCAGCAGTTTAACGTCAAGTTACTCTCTCTAATTATTTACCTTGTCCGTTTGTGGCAAACTTGACTACATACAAAAATAAATACTACTAAATATTTGAGCCTGTATTACACTTCATTCACACACTCACACTCGCAAACTAGCTAAATGCTAGGCTTCTCCGCGACCACGTTTTCTCTCTCACTCCCTCATGCACACAACACCACGCACTCAACAAAACATGAGCAGGAAAGGGCTATTTAAAACGGAGAATTGACGCAACGGCGCCCCCACTGGTATGCGTTAGTACTGCAAGACAACGATGGGAAATGTAGTTTTTCCGATGTTTACAGGGGTTATTTCCGTTACACCGAAAAAACGATTTGTCATTCATTGTTGTTTTTGAAATTGCAACATTTCCACTGAAATCAATCCGATTCAGAGATTATCACTAGAATGCGATTGATTGTCTTGACATTCGCTAGACATTTGATTGATTTTATCTTTATCAAAAAAGGCTATCCTAGTTAAAAAAAAAAAAAAAAAAATCTTTATTTTAAGAAGACAGTATCAGAATAACAAATTGGGGTACCTGCAGACTTTTTGTCATCATTTACTCACTCTCATGTTGTTTCAAACCTGTTAGATATTTGTTGTTGGTATAACCAGACAGGGCATCCATTGACTCATTGTTTTGTTTTGTTTTTCCTAACGTTACTATGGTTACCGTCAACTGTTTGACTACCAACATTCTTCAAAATATCTTCTTTTGTGTTTTACAGAACAAAGAAACTCATGAAGGTTCGGAAAAACATGAGGGTGTGTAAATATTGACAATTTTTTTCATTTTGGAGTTAACTATCCGTTTAAATTCATGTGCACCAAATTTAAAGCCATAATGTCTTAATTATCTTAAAGGGTATAAGAAAAGTCTTAATTATCATTTCAAGAGGTCTTAAATTTAGGGACAGAAAGACAGGATTCGCGATATGGCTTAAAGCGATGATTAAACATCAAAAGGTAATGATTAAACTGAGAGCAAAGTAAAAGCACGACGTGTTCGTTCTACAGGCTCACGGTTTCAGAGCAATTCACAATGAATACCGCACATTATGCCAAGCGATTGCTTTGATCTACCCTGTTAATCAATTTAATCAATGACTGCTTAAAATGTTTTAAAGGCTGAAATGAGGTTTAGTAGTTTATGAAACTTTTTGTTTTTGTCAGAACTTATAATATTTGAACTAAGTTTTTTACAGTCATTTTATGGTTAGGGTGTAATCGACATTGTCCTACCTCGTTCATATGGTAGGCTATTAGTTTTATTTATGCAGGTCTTAAATTTGATTTTAAAAACCCTGCAGATACCCTGAGCTACTGCATTCATATTCAGTCTGTGTTATGCAAAATATGACTATTTTGTCAACAATAAGATTTTCTGTGTGACTGTGGTAACAATTCAGTAGATGGAGCTGAAAATAAGTTTAAACCCATCCTTTACACATTCTATTCATTCATCCTTTGGAGTAAAAACTACATTTATGAATACATAACAATAATATTTGGCAAATTCTCTTACACACGCACACAGTGTCACAATATGTCACATCTTTCTTTATTAACTTTTGTAAATGATCTGAGCTGGTGTGCAGGATAAATGGTCTATACATTTCTTCATATTAGAATGATTCTGAATAAAAGGCTTGTGTACATATTCAATGTTCGTATTTCCTCTCTCCGTTACAATAATAATAATACAAAATAAAAAAAGGGAAATGAAAACATGTTTAAATAGCAACAAAGCCTCTACATTCCCCATGACATGGGCATGTTCGTATTACTGGATTCTAACTAATTTACTTAAAGTACAGCCATAACAACTCTAATAAGGGTGCATAGCATTCTAATTAAATATAGTTTGTCATATATTTATACATATATTCTTTATTAAAAACATCTTTTTCTGTGCATGTGCGCAGTTGCATTCCTTAGTACAGAGTAATATGATATTGCGTTTATAATGTCATTAATCCATTCTAAAGGAGTATAGGTGAAGTCTAGATTTTTGCAACAGTTAAACATTGTACATAAACTCTTTTTTTTAATACATAATGATTGCAATGTCAAATCGTTTTGTTCCTTAAACCAAAAATAAATGAATGAAACATTCTCCTCCTTTACCCCCTTTGTTTTCAGGAATTTTGTCTCGATCAACAGCAGCGACAAGATATTGAACATGTAGGCTATGTCCTTCATCACTTCCCAACACCCATGATAATCCTTATACTCCTCTGAGTGGACATAGGATTTACTGTTAAGCATGTATTAACTAGAATCATGGAAGAGAAATCATCCGTCAACACAAACCTGAGTGAACTGTAGAAAACAATATACAGTGAGGCAGAACTCATAAGTGTTTTAATGCGTTGGTGAGAAGGGAAGTGTGCAGTCTCACAAAGCACACTCATTTCATTGACTAAACAAAAACACTAGGATCTGATTAAACACTTTTCTTAAATATGAAAGTACAATCATTGTCATTCGTCCAATTGTCCATGCATTCCATAAATATTTGTTTGTAGTTTGGAGGATAAGTTCATTCATTCATTCATTCATTCACTCACTCACTCATTGACATCCATCGAATTAAACTACATGAGTCAGTATATCACGGTGTGCTCGTGACTATGTAAGCTACTGTGCTGTGATTAAATGCTGAGCACCATACCTGATTTCATTATGCTTGCCAGCCGTTCAAAAAAAACCTTGTCCATTAAAGTGAAACAGCTACCGTTCAGTGAACTCGAGTTGGCATGTAGATCACGTAATTGCATACGGTGTGAGATACTCATGCATGCTGTTATATCTCTTGAATCGTATACGTCTTACAAATGCTACTAAAATGTCGGGTTAATAGAGTATACACTGAACACACAGGCGCTCGTAGACCGAAAAACACACGCACGCACACCGACAACAACGCAGTATTCCAACTGTTGCAGCACGTTTGATATTATTGCTTTGGTAGACTATACTTCAAGAGTTTTTGTGTATGTTTGGGCTCTTTCATAGTAAAATAAAAAAGAATAACGGTGAAAATGCACATGCGAATGACGTTAATAGGGAACCGGTAACATGAAGTTGCAGTTTAAGCTTCCCACTGTTACCATAAAACCTTGTTGGCATGTGTTGTGAGACATCAGAAAGCCAAAAAGTGAGACAGACAGTTGTGAGTTCACAGTTCAGGGGTCAATTTTAAGGTGGACTTTCACAGTGCTGTCTGTATATTTATCGGTCTATTTTTAACTGTACATCTAAATGAAAAAAAAAACTAAAATGAAAATAAAAACAGAATAAATCCAAGAGCATCATCAAAGTTTAAAACGCTTCCTTGTCACATAACTCAATCTGAAATCCCAAACATTACAAAGGCAGTTACTCAGAGATAGTCCCCAAGCCCCACACGTCACAGCTACAATCGTTTATTTTATTTTTTCTTCACCAGCACAGCTTGATTAATAATATAAAATCAATAAAAATGTCCGGGCCGAGTGCAGGCCCAAGAGAACAGCATGAAAAGCGGGTGTTAGCCTGCATGCAATGCTACATTAGTCTCTGGAAATGGTCTGACATGACGGTTTTAGTTGAGCAGCTGCGCTACATATGAGGGTGAATGGATGGTCGGTAGGTCGGAGGTTAAGGTTGTGAACTGTCAGACAGAAAAAGCACATGCCCTCCCATAGGTTGCCATTTGGGTGTTGTACGTACAAAGCTACGCAACCTCCAACAAACGAATCGGTTCGGATTTGAAAGGAGGGGGCCTATGAATTCAAAACAAGAGATAGAAAAGTAAAAGGTAGCTGACAGTTCAAAGGAACACGGATACGCTTAACGAAGTGGGAAAAAACGCACGCGGACGCTCACGAGCAGGAGAGCACAGTGGCTTGTTGTCATTCCCATGGCAAACACCAAATGAGTTCTGACCGATCCGGAAATAAAAGCTCAGTACCAAGCCAGAAGCGAGTACACATGCGTTAGATACCGACACACACGCACACACACCGACGCACATTCACATAGCATTAGAGTGCATATATCACATTGAAGAACAGGATAAAGGGCCTGTGGGAAATGACGTGACGGGCTTAGCATCCACTATGCTGCTGTGTAATGACAATCTGTTTGACAAAATAAAGACCTGTTGCTTTTTTTTTCTTTTTTTTTTTTTTTGGGCTGTTGTGTTCCCAAGACCCCTTGTTTCAAGAGTCTCTCATTTCCAAGATCAAAGGTCCAAAGGTTTCCCCCTTCCCACTGCCAGTCCTGGAACGGCCCTTTACCTTGTACCCCTTCAGTTTTTTAGATAATGACAGCTCATAGGTCATGCACCAGCAGTCAGTCATGCGTTTACAGTTGACAGGAAGCACTTTTTGTTGCTTTTTTTGGTGGTTTTCTTCACGTTTTTGTATAAAAAGTTCATGCCCTATGCTAGTTGTATGTTTTTATCTTCTTCTGTTAAAAATGTTACAAAACTACAGGTAGAGAACGCCTCGTCCTTGTTTTCCAGTGACACTCCGTGGTTGCTTGACTGTAGGACTTGGGTGCGATGTGTTGTTCTTTCGCTGCGTGTTTTTTTTTGTGTGTTTTTTTTTCATCGCTCCATGTATCGTTCTGTCTCCCAGTCGTGCGTAGGTGAAGGATGGTTTGGCAGTGGATGTTCGACCCTGGAAGAGCAATCCTTCATGAACAAATAGCTCCTTCAAAGAGACATTGTCTGAAGCAAAGTCACTCTAGCTAAAACATAAAACTGATGGCTGTATCGTTCAAGTTTAGAAAAGCTAGCTCGCCCCATGGGTTTTAAGTTGTTCCTTATGTAATGCACCAATCATTTTTCCTGTCCCGTACCTTCAGGACAGTTTGTGTTTATTTCAGTGCTTTAATCTCCGCAGACTGGAGCGCTTCACAGTCTGGACATCCCTCTTCACATCCACACCCAACTGGAGAAAAGAGAGAAAAAAGATGACCAAATCGAGTTTGAACACATTTCATGACCTGAGATATCCTCACAAATAAACTGTTTCTTATTTTCCCTGGCATGTCTCATTGTTTTGAGGACTAGTGCATCTTTGAGCCTACATTCAGTACAAGTAAAATAGTTATGTTCTGTTAAAATCAGATACTCAATAAGACTTTTACTCGAGTCGTATTGGAATTGGTGACTTGTAACTTTTAATAGAGACATTTTCGCTGTAAGGTATCTCTACTTTTACTCAAGTATGGTTTTCTGGTACTCTTTACACCTTTGTTAAAATATTTATAGACAAGACAATCTTAATAAAGGCTAAACATACACCTACTGACGTAATAATGGGGCAAACTGAACAAAACATTGAACGAATCTGAGCAAATCTTTTTGGTGAATGGGTTCTAAAGAAGACACCACTACAGGACAGCCAACAGCCAATAAAAATATAGACATACTGTAAGAAATGTCTCGTAAAATAACCTAAAAATGTACATTGTGTGCTATCAAAATTTACCGTAAATTTTGTAAATAAATATAGATCCATCATTCTTCATCATAAGTGTAAGTAGTGTAGTGTAAGTGAAAGTAGACATTTATAATGTTCTAATTGTTTTTTGTTTTTTAAACTTTATATTCATCAAAGAATCCTGGTAAAATTTACCAGTTTCCACCAAAAATATTAAGCAGCACGACATTAATGTTTTCAACATTGAAAGTAACAAGAAATGTTTCTTGAGCAGCAAATCAGCATATTAGAATGATTTCTGACGGATCATGTGACTCTGAAGACTGAAGTAATGATTCTGCAAATTGAGCTTTGCCAACACAGGAATAAATTACACTTGAAAATAAATTCAAATTTTATTACTATATCAGTTATTTTAAATTGTAATAATATTCCACAATAGTACTGATTTTTCTGTGTTTTTGATCAAATAAATGCAGCCTTATTTCAAAACCATTACAAAATATAACAGTCCCAAACTTTTGAAAGGTAGTGTATATAGAATAAGTGTAGTTTAACAATAACAAATAGACAAAAAAAGGAACAAGTTAAACAATTCTTAAAATAATATTTATGAAATATTAGAAAACAGAAACGACATTACCCATCAAAATTGATGAGGATAATCTCAAAAAGGTCAAATATAATCAGCCAGATCAATCAATATATTGGTGAAAGAAAACTGAGGACCCACCTTGGTCACGACATTCCCATGTTCATCAGTGAACTGCTCTTCATGTAGATGATCACTGGTGAGATCTATCGGATCATCCTTCTGCAAGGAGGGAATAATAGTTCAAATATAATTATTGACTAATTGAAGTCAAGACTGTGTCCAACAACATGCTCTTTGCTCAGACTGGACAGGCCCAGGGGACACACCTGTGCCTTCCGCCTGTCTTGGTCCCATGCCCGTAAATCCCCCTCCTGACGGGAGAAGCCCAGCCCTTTATCAAAGGGCTGAGTGCCCAGCAGACGCCCCCGCAGGACCTCCGAATGGCCTGTATCACATACCGGTGTAAGCAGGGCCTCCTGTGCTACACGGGACTGATTGTGGTCCTGGGACGATGACATCATGGCCTCCATGGTCGGCCTGGCTTTGGGTTGAGACCAGCTTTGCAGGGGGTCTTTCTCCTGCGAGTAAGGCTGGAAGGCGCCGCCCCCGAGCCTGCGGAGGAGGGATGGATAAAGATGGAGTAAATGCGATCTGTCTAAAGGGCCATTCACACCAAGAACTATAATGATATCTATAACGGAATAGCTGAATGAAATCCAAAACTTGTTTCTAACTAATTTTGGGGTGCTGATCCCAAAAATAGTGCCTGTTTTGCTCTAGCACCTCACACCTTCTCACAAAATATAAAGTGCATTTTCGTGGCAACAATCATTTTGTCAGGTCAAGAAGATTTTAAGTATTATTTCTTAATCACCAGAAAAACTGCCAGAAAGACATGGTTCTCTATCTTTCTCTGAGGGAAGTAAGACCTATTTGTTCAATTCTCAGCCGATTTTCAAACGTATGACATTATTTAATGCCTAATCGTGATTTCAAGGTTCAAATTATGGCCAGTGATAGAAGAAAATGCAAACATGACCCTGAGGTTTTCTGCTACATCTGTGGGTGTTTTACCACATCCAAACAGCGACAGAAAATTTTGCAAAAAAACGTTGTTTTTGTGGAAAAAATACAGATTTTGTTAAAGAAATTGTGTTTATGAAAAGTTAAGACATTACCTGGAATACTAACATGCTTGTCCACTCCTTTGAGGATTGTAAGTTAAATTAAAGATTTAAAGTTAAAGAAACTTTTGACATTTGATGACTTTTGAAAAACTGTAAGTGATTGAAAGTTATTTATATTTTCTAACTCAGCATCATTGAATTAGGTACTATTAGGCCTTTACAAATCCCCCCAAGATCCATGGTGTCATGTTACGTGTAGGACAAAGCTCATGGAGACGAAGAATACCTAGAAATAACATTTAATAACCAAACTCTCATGGGAAACAGCAAACACTCACGCTTACATTGACGATAACGGACAAAGACCGAAGGGGACCACAAGGTATAAATACACAGGGACTAACAAGATAACAAATGAGGTGATTGACAATGCACAGGTGATAGACATGACTAATTAGAACAATCATGGAACACTAGGTCACAGGACTGAACCAAAAACAACAATGAAGGGGGGAAACACAGATCATACATGTAACACATGGCTGATATCGTGTAATTCTATGAGAATAAGGAAGTCCACATCACAACTATAACGATAATGACACAGAGGAATGATATTGTTGAAATCACTTTCAGAATTTTTTTTTGGATGGATCCTGCTGATCAAAGACAAAAACATTGACAGCCAATCAGAATCCATCTGAGTTTAAAGAGCTTGAGCTTGTGTGTTTTTGTGGATGCCAACACAGTTAGCGTTCTTGGTGTGAACAGACCTTAATGCTTGTGGAGTAACATGGGATACTAAAGTAATCCATACCTGTCCCCGTTGTGTTCTAGCGCTCGGGTCAGTCCAGTTCTCTCGCATAACTGAGCGTAGAGCTGTTGCCCTGTAAGAACAGAAAACTTTTCCTCTGAACTTGCCCCTTTTCCACCCTTTCCTCCTCCTCTAGTTACACCCATCACACTGCTGCCCGCCGCCGCCA
Organism: Rutilus rutilus; assembly: GCF_951802725.1. NCBI lineage: Eukaryota > Metazoa > Chordata > Actinopteri > Cypriniformes > Leuciscidae > Rutilus > Rutilus rutilus. The sequence goes on along the minus strand of NC_140231.1, from coordinate 20,894,612 downwards.
CCGCTGCCGCCGCCGCCAACTCTGTCCTCTTGCCCTCCGACCTCTGACCTCCAGCCTGCCCGTTGTAGTTTGCCTTTGGGACGGCGCCGCTAGCCCATGCCTTTTCCGCACTTGCGGACACTGCCTCGTGCTGTATGTTGTCTTCCTCAAGCTCCTCTTCCTCCTCCTCCTCTTCCAGCTCCATGATTGAGCCGCTGGCCCCGCTGGCTCCGCTGCTGGGCCTCCCCAAACTACTGCAGGGCAGGCTCAACGTGTTGCCCTCGGAGTCGTCTGCGCGGCTGCTGCCGTCCAGGGATGAGTCCTCCACGGTCACCAGGGACGGACTGACCCCCGCCGGCCACACCTGTACATCCGACATCTCCATCATGGTGTCCTCCTCAGTGGTGGCGATGGGCGCGCACTCCAGGCTCGACACCTCCTGCCAGTAGGGCTCCGTGCCGAGCGGGGAGGGAAGGCTGTACTGCATAGAAGCGGGGGAGAGCAGCTCCTCCTGCACCAGCCCGTAACCTGAGGGATGGCCAGACAAGAAAGGCAACGCTAACACCACACAGACACAGTGGGGGAGTACGTGGGGAGTCCTGACCCTCTCAGAAAGGTCATGCACGACACAGTGCTCGGAGTGCACTCAAAGTCTGTAAATATACGTGAACGGATGTGCTTAAATGCAAGGAGTTGTGATTTTAGCATTAGCATTAATAACAAGGCCACAGAAAGGTCATCCTGCAGGGCATTCTTGTTCACTCACAACAAGCAATCCACTTTCAAAGTAACCTTTAAAAGAATATTCTGGGGTTTTCAACCTGGGGGTATTTGAAAAATGACACTTTAAATGAAGGCTTTAGCATGGTGCATCCTCGTATTATATACTGCCGTTTTTCCTAAGTAGACTTTTCGGACTATAAAGGTAAGAATAAAACTGTCGTTTCTTCACTTCAATTCACCTGTTTACCATCACCATTTGACATTTTTTCCCCTCAAACGCTGAAACAATGCGCTGTTTCCGTGATTGACCAACGCAGGTGAATATGACCCAACATACAATTGGGTGTATGTTGCCGTAACATTCTAACTTCACATTGTTTCATACTACTCCAGAGCAGGGTTTAATAACCACAGTAAAAAAGCGGTGCTAACCCCAGGGTTAAAAGCAGGGTTCAGAACGCTAGAAAGCCAGGGTCTGGGTCTTGGTTCAAGCCATCAGTTGTTGACTGGATGGAGCTTGCGGTCGATTATAAGAAAGGGGTGGGGCTTATGCTGATGAAATGATTGGAGAAGATTAGGTTATGACATGTTAATTAAACATTACATGGTCAAAATAAATTAAAATTAATAGTCAAAGCCAAAGCCGTGTGGGCAAGTGCTCTGACATATGGTGCGGTTGCACTTCGGCGACCCGAGTTTGATTCCAGACTCACAGTTCTTTCCTGGTCCAATTCCTCTCTCTCCTCTCCTATGATTTCCTGTATCTCCTCCTAATGTCCTATCTAAATAAAGGTTAAAAGCCCTCACAAAATATATAAAAAAAATAAATAAATTGCATGGATAAGACAGATAAGATAAGATAATAACATGAATTTACAAAATATATAGGGTTAATTTTTATTTCATGCCAACTTTAATGTTTTATTCATACGCTACAGCAATAAAACATTTAAAAAATGTTCATTTAAAGTAAACTGAAATGTTCCCAAAACATTTAAAATATATCAATTTGTTGAAAACCCAGAATATTCCTTTAATATACCTTCCCCTCCCACATACACACTAATACGCTCGGATTCAGGATTGACTCATGTCAGATCTTTCTTTTTCAAATATGAAAGTTGTGTACATGACCAGCTTAATGAGTATGCAACAATGGCTTTTCTCTTTTATGTATGGTCATGTAATGTAGGATATACATTCCTGGTAGTGTTCAAATGAACATGGAATTGCAATATATATATATATATATGATTTGCATTTGCATGATATGTGCAATAGTATGCATGATTAATAAGAACACACAAGAGTATTAAAGAGGCATTCTGCATCTTCAGGATTTATGCAGGTTTTATGAAGGTAAATTTAAGACCTTTTAAGACCAATTAAGGAAAATCAATATGTTCTCTAAATGTAAATGTCTAGGAAGCACACAATGAGTTGTATTAGCAACACTTCAAAGTTTGAAAATACAATTTCCAACAGATTTCATACCCATTGACAGATACTTGTTCTTGTTCAATGTCTCTGGTTTAAGCTAAATAAAAAATTACATGACTGCGTACTTCAATCATTTTTTTTTAGCTTCACAATGTAAGCATATAAACAAAGTATGCAGATACGTAAAAAAAATATGATGATATGACGTGATAGATAACTGATTCCTCGTCAAGTGTTTTCTTGTAGCATTAAGCTATTATTAATTTATCAAAGAACTGGCATCATGTGAACAAATGTTTTAGCTGTATATGTAGGTGAATGGATGCATGGGTGGTTTCATTATTGGATGGATGATGTTTCACTGTTGTAAGGAAATGATAATGAAAAGAAGAAATGAAGAAATATTGAAGAAGAGAATGAGGATGATTTATAGTGATGACTTAGAGGAGACCTTCACTGTGCCCCCAGTAATGAGAAAACACAACACACGTGAGTCAGACACACACAGTGCACACCGTGAGACACAATTAATCTACCACTCAAATACAAAAAAGCAACACAACATGTGGCAAATGTGTAAAAGCTTGATTGTTATGTACAAAAGCAACATTTGAAGACATACACCTAAACACACACACACACACACACACACACACACACACACAGGTACGCGTGCAAATAAATGTAAACACACTCAAACACACATCACATTACAGCACAACACTAAATTATGGTTCTGAAACATCTTGATTTCAAACACAACATCATTCTGAGTGATCTGATTATCTTATATAGCCTGACAGGCAGGTTAGATATTTCCTAAACACACACACACACACACACACGC